>NW_027185779.1:3314723-3393351 GCF_028583685.1 Petaurus breviceps papuanus | reverse complement strand
ACATGAACAGTAGTTTGCTCCTGGACCACATGAGTCCTTCCAGTTTGCTCTTGTGAGTGTTGTGACACAGAAGAATCCTCAGGCAAACCAGCTGACTCCCTAGCCATCCGAGCTCTTTCCTGCAGCATCTTATCCCTACTTTTACACATAAGGCGATAACTTGTTAGCAGCACCCAGCCTCTCCTGCACACTCTTGCCAGTTCTTTGCCTGGTTCTATGGGTATTGCTTTCAAACATCTTTCCAAATCTCCAGGTTCTCCCTCTTTTAGCCTTGGTTCCCAGTTTTCACAGGGCCCTCTGCTTTTAGCCCATTCTCTGGCTAGAGAGGAATAAGGCAAATCCTCCCATCCTGGAATAGCTATTTCTCCCTCTAAAGCTCCACTGCTTCCAAATAGTGGCCTGACATTTTGTGAGCCCATCCTGGTTGCCAAATGTATCAGCAATGCCATATTCACAATGCCTATGGAGATTACAAATATGCTGATATAATTATCCATCACAAAATACATCATGCTTGCCATATGGGGGAATAAACTAGAAAATTTATTAAGATACCAAAAGAGTGAGTCCCAAAACCAGAAAATGAAAGCCATCAGAGTAGTTATGACATTGGCACAGGTAGGTAAAGTAGAAAGCACCCACATTTTCAAGGCTTTAAAACAGAACAGGCTACCTCAGGCAAAGGTCCTCCTCTCCCCACTCACAGCAACCACCAAGCGTCCGGGAAGCACGCTCCCAGCAGCTCCGGCCCCTGGCAGTCCTCAGCAGGAGTCCTTAGCAGAAATTCTGGCTAACTCAAAAAGGGTTTCGCGCTGCCGCCGCCGCCTCTGCTGCTGCTGCCACCGTTGCCGCCACTGCTAGCCACCGCAGGAACTCCAGCTTGGCTTTTGCTTCCTCTTGCTCTGCCCCTTCCTGCTACGTCAGCAAGTCCAATGGGGCATGGAAGATCTTTAAATCCCATAACCCTTACACCATATGAAAAAAAAATGCTTTAAATTCTCTAATAAGTAGAGAAATGCTAACCAAAACAACTTCTGGGTTATATCCCATACCCATCGTATTGGAGAATCATAACATTGACAAAGTTAACAAGAAAAGAAAATGACCAATTCTAGGGGGGCTGTGTTGAAAACAGGTTAAAAAACACTAATGTATTGTTGGTGGAGTTATGAACTAGTGTAGCTATTCTGGAAAGAAATTTGAAACTATGTCCTCAAAGCTATTTAACTGTGCATATCCTTTGAACTAGCAATACCACTATATCCCAAAGATATCAAAGAAAGAGGAAAAGGACACCTATGCAGGAAAATATTTATAGTAGCTCTTTTTGTGGTAGCAAAGAATTGGAAACCAAGGAGATGCCTATCAGTTGGACAAAATGAAGAAAGAGGAGATAGAACAGAGTATAGGAGATAAAACTCCTTCATGTTGACTTTCCTTTCTGTTTTGTAGAGCAGTATGAAAAGCTCCAACAAATAAACTCTTCCAAACCTTAGAAAGTCTCAGGAGAGCTGTGTGGTTGCTTAAGGAGGTTGAGAAGGAAAATGACTATTTTTGTTGTTATCTGGGGAAGGAGAGTCTCACAAACCCCTGGACAGCATCCCCGGTACTTGGTTTGTCATTTGAAGATTTTTCTTTCATAAAGGGATGATGAGAAATTTTCCCCTTCACTCCCCTATCTTGCCCCTTCCCCACCAAAGCCCTCCCACTTTTTGTACATCTCTTAATTGTTGGGAAATTTTTTTCACACTGAAACACAGATGGCTTCATTGTAGCTTCTATTCAATTGGTCCAAATTCTTCCTGATGGGACTAAGCAGAAGAAACCTAATCTTCAAATATTCGAAGGCTATTTTATGTCCCTTAGATCTTTTCTTCTTGAGGTGAAACATGCCCAGTTCTTTCAACTTGTGCTCACATGTCATAGTTTCCATATTAATAGTTTCCTCTCAACTTGTTGCAGCTTGTTAATGCCCTTCCTAATAACATAGAGCTCAGAATTGGACAATTAGGTGACTAGAGTGGGCAGAATGCGGAACCTGGAGTCAGAAGTCCAGAGTTCAAATCATGTTTCAGACACTTTCTAGCTGTGTGATCCTGGGCAAGTCCCTTAACTTTTCTCAGCTTCCATTTTTTCACCTATAAATATGGGGATAATAGCACTCATAGGATTATTATGAGCATCAAATAAAATCATGTGTAAAGCCCTTTGAAAAACAAAGTTTTTCTCTCTTTTTATACATACATACACACACATATATAAAACATAAAATTATCTCATATTTAGCATAATGAAGAAGAATGTAGTGGTACCATCATTTCCTTTATTTTGGGTGCCATATTTCTACTATTTCAACCCAAGATCATAGAGCTTTTATGGTTGTCACAACTCATTTTGTCAACTCATATTCACCTTGAGTCCACCAAAACTTCGGGATCTTTTTGTACAAATGACATTCTAATCTGACATTCTCCATTTCCTGCTGAGGCAGTTTACTTTTTGTACACAAATATAGGACTTAGCATTTGTCCATCTTAAATTTTATCTTAGTCTCTTTAGATAATTTCCCACTTATCAAGATAATTTTATATCTTGGTATTGTCATCCAAAGTATTAGCTATATAACCTAGAAAATTTGATGAACACATTATCTATACCTGAATTTTCCCAAAGACTCTGTCCTGGGACTTCTTTTCTTTATATTCTGTCTTGGTGATTTAATCATCTATCATACATTATCATTTCTATGATGCTGTGACTTCTAAATGTGTGTATCTCTATCTCTGAATATAAGATGGAAGTGAAAGAGGGGAGGGAGGGTGAGGTGGGGGAGGGAAAGGAAGGGCAAATGGTGTGTTATTTAGCATCAAACTCTCTCTAGGTGCCTGTTGTTCATTGCTAACTGCCTGTTGTATATTTTCATATGGATATACTAATGGTTATAACAAAACATGATATATCAAAAACAGAACTCATTGCCTTATTCGGCACCTCCCCCTTCCAAATCTAGCCCATTTTTCAGGCTTCCCTATTTCTTTTTTTAAACTTTGTTTTATTTTAAATTTATGGAATAAACAAACACTTCCATAACATAATACAATAAAAAGATAATTGCACATGTAATTGAAAATCTATTACATACAACTTGCTATTACTTTCAAATATACACCAAAATTATTATGTAAATTTCTTTTTTCTTTTTTCTCTACCCCCAAAGATGGCTATTATTAGACACAAATATACACACATATATACATACATACATATATATGTATACTGCAGCCAGCGCAGTTGGTGGGCTAGTGAGCAGTGATAATAATGAGATGGGGGTGTAATCAATAATCTGTTTATTACAAGACCATTTCATACAGAGCCAAAGATGCAAGGAGCTCACAGAGTTTTTATGCCCCCCAAGGAGAATGTAGATACTCCCAAAGAATGCAGACAATGTAGAAAGATCCTCCATTTAAGAAATGCAAATGATGTAGAAGGAACCTCCCTTAATCTTGTTTACTATTTACCCTTGCTTTAAGGTTAGTTACTTATTAGGACCATATCCCCAGGCATAAACAAAAAAGATTACACACCCTCTTGCTATCTGCCCAGTAACCTTTGCAGATAACTGTAGAGGACAGGGGAATATACCTAGCAAGGTCAAGGGACCGAAAATGTTCCCTTCATAATGCATCCTCTTGCTTGTCTGTCCTGTAACCTTTCAAATAATAATATAGGGAAGGGGAACATTTCATTAGCGAAGCTGAGAAACTTCTGAAAGTTCGCTATATACATATATATATATATACACACATACATATACATATACACATATATGTAAAATTATTCTATCCATCTATTTATCAGTTCTTTCCCTAGATACAGATAGTATTTTTCTTCATATGTCCTTTATAGTTAATTTAGATATTTATCATAGACAAAATAGCTAATTTGCTCAAAGTCATTCTTTTTTTTTTTTTTTTTGGTAAATTTAAAAATTTTAAGCTTAGATACAAAATGAAAAAAGAAAAAAGAAAACATTGCCATGTACATAGCAGACCATAAGAGAGGATTCAATATAAAACAATAAATTTCCATTTCAAGAAAACCTATGTAATAAATATCAAACATTGTTTTCAAAACTGCCTAACTTTTCTTCACTTCCTTGTTGGTTTTCTTTTGTTCTCTGCTGTGTACTTTTTACTTTGTTTTTTTTCCCCATCCCACTACCCACCACCCTAAAGAAGGCTACATTTAAGTGTGTATATATACATATACACAGACATTTATAAATATACACATATATATTCATACACATATATGTAAGGTCATGTTATGCTTATTTCTTCCTATCATTTGCATCTCTGGAGGTGGATAGCATTTTCCTTCAAAAGTCCAAGTCTTTGTATGTTTTTCTAATTCAACCAGCTCGTCATTTCCTACACCACAGTGATATTCCAACCCAATCACAACCTGTCTGAGAGGCTATGTATGAAAGTTCCCCCTCTCCCAATTTTCTGCCTTCCTTTTATTCTTGACTGCATAGGTTTTATTTATACAAGAAAATTTTAATTTAAGATAATTGAAATAATTCTTCTTACATTTCAATAATGCTCTCATGTTATTACATAGTTTAAGGTCTGATATTGCTGAATTACTTCCTTTACATCTTTTTTCCCTTGTATTCCTGACCTTTTGTTCTTCCAAATGTACTTTGTTTTTATTTTTTCTAACTCAGTAAAATAATTTTTTTAGTAATTTAATTGGGATGACTTTGAATAAATAGTTAAGATTATCATTTTTAAAATTAGATTGACTTTTCCTACCCATGAACAAATAAATATCACTTCAATTATCTAGATCTGAGTTTATTTGTATAAAAAATGTCTTATGTTTATGTTCATATATTTCCCATGTCTGTTTTAGTAGGTATCTGCTCAAGAATTTTATACTGACTAGGTATTTTAAATGGTCTAAAACTACTGAATAATGTTATTGACACAGTGTAGTTTCTCTATTTTTCACTTTTGATTAAATCTACTTTAACTTTGTCTGAGATGATGATTACTATTCCAGTTTTTTTTTTGTATACTAAATTCTACTACTGTCCTTTATTTTATCTTTGTGTGTATCTTTCATTTTTATAATGTTTCCTGAAAGCAATGTATTGTTGAATTCAAATTTTTAATCTATCTGTTTCTGTTTTGTGGGTAAATTCATCCCATTCATATTCTCAGCTACAATTACTTTTTGTGTATTTTCCTTCTTCCTATTTTCCCTCACTATCCTTCTGTATCAGCAAGCACCCCAGCGTTCCCAGGGTGTCTGCCAACACAGGTTCTTAGATCTGCTTTGTTAAAGGAAAGCAACTCAAAATGGGTTAACAAGCTTACTTTAATCAGTCAAATATGTATCATTTACCTAGTTCAGGGGAAAAAGGTCAGCACCCCGAACTTCAGAGTATACAGACAGAATTATCAAGACAGAGAAACAGATCAAGTAGACAGGTTTCCAAACTGTCCAACCATTACATCCATACCAAATCAACATCTGGGTTTTTCAAAGCCGGGGGACCCTCAACAATGGCTTCCCAGAGTTTCATCTGATCAAATCACAGAACACTTCTCAAAGTGAGCCCCCAAAACAAAGCCTCAAATCAGGGTTTATATAGCCTGCTCCTGGCTCAGAGAATGTAACAACCTTATTGACTCACTGCCCAATCAAAAAGTATCTACTGAAAAAGAAGCCTCCCACCCCAGGCTCCAGGTGCATTTTAGCCTAGGGGCAGGGAAGATCTTCAAATTTACATTCCCATTACACCTTCTGTAAGGGTTATGGGATTTAAAGATCTCCCATGCCCCATGGACGTGCTGACATAGCAGAGCAAGAGAAAGTGAAAAGCCGAGCTAACGGTCCTGCGGTTGGCAGTTGGCGGCAGTTGCCTTTTTTTTTTTTAGGGTCTATGCTTTTTTATTTTATTTTATTTTATTTTATTTTTTGGTCAACAATTATAACACACAGACAGTTTGGTGGCACAGTGGATAGAGTGCCAGTCCTGGAATAAGAAAAACTCATCTCCCTGAGTTCAAATCAGGCCTCAGACACTTACTAGCTGTGTGACCCTGGGCAAGTCACTTAACTCTGCCTCAGTTTCCTCATCTATAAAAGGAGCTGGAAAAGGAAATGGCAAACCACTCCATTATCTTTACCAAGAAAACCCCAAAAGGAGTCACAAAGAATCGGTCACAACTGAAAACAACTAAACAGCAATAACTATAAACCAAGCATATGCCATCTTAAAGTCTCAGTTGTTCTAGACTGCCCTGAGGCAGTCTATGAGGTCAGAGTGTCAGGAAGCACCTTATCTCAGTTTGATGCACAACCAGTACAAAGTTACAGTTATCCATTATTATTATTATTTCAGGAGAACCACCGAGGCAAAACAGAGTCCAGGGAGATAATTGAGGATTTCACTCAACAGGAGATCACTGATATATTGAGTAGATTTACCCAAAGAATGGGGGAGTCTTTAGTGTCTTGGATAGTAAGAATCACTGATGAAGGCGCAGGAGGAATAACACTGGACAATGAGGACTGCCAGGGGCTGGAGCTGCTGGGAGCAGGATTTTCTGCTAAGGACTCCTGCTGAGGACTGCCAGGGGCCGGAGCTGCTGGGAGCGCTCTTCCAGGACGCTGGGTGGTTGCTGTGAGTGGGGAGAGGAGGACCTTTGCCTGAGGTAGCCTGTTCTGTTTTAAAGGCTTGAAAATGTGGGTGCTTTCTACTTTATCTACCTGTGCCAATGTCATAACTACTCTGATGGCTTTCACTTTCTGGTTTTGGGACTCAGTCTTTTGGTATCTTAATAAATTTTCTAGTTTATTTCCCCATATGGCAAACCTGACGTATTTTGTGATGGATAATTATATCAGCATATTTGTAATCTCTATAGGCATTGTGAATATGGCATTGCTGATACACCTTCCAACCTCATTCCTATTCTTCACTCCTCTGCTTTACTCCTACCTGCTACCTCTCCATCCTATTCTTTAATCTACTCACCTTTCTAACAATCCCTCCCTTATCCTCTTCCCCCCATCCTATACCTTTGTCCTCTTATTTCTATCTGAATTTAGAAGACTTTTATACCCTTCTAGATACATATGTTCCCTTTTTAACCCATTCCTGATGAGAGTAAGTTTCCAGCACTACCTGCCCTTTCCCTACTAGCTTCTTCTGTATCAAATTTTCCTTTTATGCTTCATTTGTATGAGATAATTTCTCCTTTTAACTCTCCTTACATGGTTTTATTATTTTTTTTTTAGAATCACCACATCATTCTCAGTTCAGTCCACTACCCAATTAAGATAACAGTCATAGGGGTCCTGCTAACATTTTAACATATACAATATATTTCATATAATATTTTCATATATACAGATTTTCATTTTATGCCTCATTAATTCCTCTTTTTTATCTCTCTCTACATGGTTTTACTTTTTTTTTTTAAGAATCACTCTATCATACTCAGCTCAGCCCACTACCCAAATAATGAAGACAATCATATACAAAGTAAACAATATGACCTTATTGAGACCCTTATAATTGGTCTATAATGTTTACCTTATATTTCTCCCAGATATTATGTGTCACATTTTCCTTTCAGTTCTGGGGTTTTTGTCACAAAAACCTGAAAGTCTTTGAGTTTATTAAATGTCCATTTTTTCCCATTCAGGATTATACGTAACTTTGCTGGGTAAGTTACTCTTGGTTATAACCTCAGCTCTTTTGTTCTATGGAATATAGTCTCTTTTGTTCCATGGATTATGGTATTCCAAGACCTACAGCCCTTCATCATAGTAGTTGCTAGGTCTTGTGTAATTCTTATTGTAGCTCCATGATATTTAAAAAAAAATTCTCATTGCTTCTAATATTTGCTTATTAACCTGGGAGCTTTGAAACTTAGTTATGATATTCCTGTAAGTTTTACTTCTGGGATCTTTTTCAGATGGTGATTGATATATTTTTTTTCTGTTTCTGCTTTGCCTTCTTGTTCAAGAACTTCAGGGCAATTTTTCTTGATAATTTCTTGTAATATTGAATCAAGATCTTTTTTTAAATAATAATTTTCAGGTAGTCTAATATTATTTTTTCTCAATCTATTCTCCAGATCAGTTGTTTTTCTGATGAGATGTTTCAGGGGCAGCTAGGTGCTACAGTAGATAGAGCATTGGCCCTAGAGTCAGAAGAGACCCAAGTTCAAATCTGGCCTCAGACACTTGACACTTACTAGCTGCATGACCCTGGGCAAGTCACCTAACCCTGATTGGCTTACTTCTGCCCCACAAAGAGATATTTCACTTTCTCTCTTATTTTTTCATTCTTTTGATTTTGTTTTATGTTTTCTTTGTGTCTTAGGATGTCATTAGCTTCTCCTCAACTACTTCTAGTTTTCAAGAAATTATTTCCTTCCTTAAGTTTTTGATTCTCTATTTATAGTAGATGATCCTTTCATAATTTTCTTGAATTGCTTTTATTTGTTTTCTATTTTTTCCTCAATCTCTCTTATTTGATTTTTAAAGTCCTTTTGAAGTTCTTCCAAGAACTCTTTTTGTGCTTGGGACCATTTGATATTTCTCATTGAAAAAGGAGTGGTGTTTTTTTTTTTAAGCTCCATTATCTTCCTCTGAATATAAGCCCAGACCTTCTCTATCCCCATAGTAACTATCTACAGTTGAGTTCTTTCTCATTTGCTTACTCATTTCTTTTTCATTTTATTTTGTTTTTAGCAGCTATTAGTGTAATCAAGTTATAGACCTGAGACATGGGGAATGATACTCGAAGTCTCAGGTCCTTCTTATTGTTATTTTTTGAGGTCTGTCTATGGGCCCAACCTTGGGTTCTCCTGTCCACTCCTAAGTCACTGCTAGGGCCCTCAGCCACATTGTCCCATAAACAATCTTGCTTTTTGCTGTCCCTCTGGTGGCTGCAAACTACAGCTGTCCTTTCTGCCTTTGTATCAGCAAGCACCCCAGTGTCCCCAGGGTGACTGCCAACACAGATTCTTAGATCTGCTTTGTTAACGGAAAGCAACTCAAAATGGGTTAGCAAGCTTACTTTAATCAGTCAAATATATATATCATTTACTTAGTTCAGGGGAAAAAGGTCAGCACCCCGAACTTCAGAGTATACAGACAGATTTATCAAGACAGAGAAACAGATCAAGTAGACAGGTTTCCAAACTGTCCAACCATTACATCCATACCAAATCAACATCTGAGTTTTTCAAAGCCAGGGGACTCTCAACAATGGCTTTCCAGAGTCTCATCTGATCAAATCACAGAACACTTCTCAAAGTGAGCCCCAAAGCAAAGCCTCACATCAAGGATTATATAGCCTTCTCCTGGGTCAGAGAATGTAACCACCCTCTTGACCCACTGCCCAATCACACAGCATCAAAGTGTGGGCATTCCTGAAAACCAAGCCTGGCTCCATGTGACCACATTCAGCCTATTAGGAGGCAGAGTATATTTTCAAATTAAGGAAGGTTCTCAAGAGTCTTTTAAGCCTATCAAAGGGCCTAAGGGTAGGGAAGATCTTTTAAATTTGCATTTCCATTACAGCCTTAGAACTGAAACCAGGGACTTTGCTCTCCTGTAGTTGCCCACAACCAAAAGAGTCCCTTCCCCTTGCTACTGCACTCACCAGGTGTATGCTAGCCCCTTTTACCTGCATCCACAGCTTGGGATATGTCTGGAGTCATTTCCCAATTGATGGGCATCCCTGCAATTTTCAGTTCTTTGCCACCACAAAGAGAACTGCTATAAACATTTTAGAACACATAAGTTCTTTTCCTTTTTTCGCTAATCATCTTTGGAAACACATCAAGTATTGGTATTTCTCAGTCAGAGGGTATACATAGATTAAACACTCTTTGGGTGTAATTCTAGATGGCTCTACAAAATGTTTGGATTATTTCACAATTCCACCAACAATGAATTAGTGTCCCAATTTTTCCATATCCTCTCCAACATTTGTCACTTTCCCCTTCTATCATTTTAGCCATCTTACTTCTCATGATGTCATCATGATATCTCCAACTTGTTTTAATCTGCATTTCTCTAATCAGTAATGATTTAGAGCACTTTTTTCATATTGATGTAAATAGTTTTGATTTCTTCATTGGAAAACTGACTGTTCATATCCTTTGACCATTTATCAATTGGGGATTGACTCATATTCTTATATATTTGAACAAGTTCTTTATATAGTTTAGATATGAGACTTTAATCTGATAAGCTGCCTATAATTTTTTTCCCTCAATTTTCTGCTTTCCTTCTGATCTTGCTTACATTTGTTTTGAGGACATTTCTATTTCTTTTGAAGGCATCACTATTCTTCCAGGGAAGTAGGTTTGCAAGGTGATATGCATCCTTGACTCCTCCCTTTCCCTTACTCCCCATATACAATCATTTGCCAAATCTTATCAATTATAACTACAAGATTTCTCACTTCATCTTCTCTCCACTAACATGGCTATCACTCTAATTCAGTAACTTCTCACCTAGACTATTGTAGCAATCTCCTTGCTTTCAGTCTATTCTTTTTCCAATCCATCTTCCACAGAACTTCTGAAGTAATAGATCTAAATCTATTTATATCATAGATCTGATCACATCTTCCTTGCTCCAGAAGCTCCAATGGCTTTCTGTTGCCTCTTGGAAAAAAATACAAACTCTTTGGCTTGACATTTAAAACCTTCTATATAGTCTGCCTTCAGCTTAGCTTTTCAGAATTATTTCACATTAGTCTCCTTCATGCTCTCTGTGTTATAGCAAAAGTTGTCTACTTGCCACTTCTCAAAATTGGCATTCAATTTCTTGCCTCTGTGCCTGAGAGTAGGCTGTCTACCTTGCCTCTCTACCTCCCATCTTGTTACTTTCATTAGAATCTTTAGCTTCCTTTAAAATTCAGCTCAGGTGTTAAGACCTGCAAGAAACCTTTCTTTAAATTCCTTACTTCTTAATTCTTTCTCATTCCCTAGAATCACTAGGAAAAAAGAACGAGTGGCCAGTGAGCTCAAAATCAGAACTTCAAGTCCCTCAGTCCTAATCTAATTCCTTAGCCTCTTTTGCTTCTCTCTCAGCCTGTCTCCATCTACTTTCCTTTGTTCCCTCTCTCACTGAGAGTGGGGAAAGATATGTTCATGGTTGTCACTGATTTATATAACGTAATATTTTTCCGGTATGTTTTGGATTAAATAGAATTTTATAGACCAGCCTGGTATCCTAACCATGACATCTAATATTGTTTTGATGGGAAAATATTCTATGGATTCAAGTATCTGAATTAAAAGTGAGCTTTTGGAGCACAATCCATTTAAAAGGTAGGGATGCAGGTAAATGTATGTTTAGGCTTTAAGAAGATATTAAACAACATGAGTTGAAAAAGTTTTCTGGTTAATTTGGAGTTATCTGCCACATTTTATTAACTGAAATATCACAATCTTCAAGTATTGTGAGCTTCTTGAGAGAGGGGAACATACATTATTTATCATCTCATCTCTCTTGCTGCCAAGATTTTTGTATGACATATAGTAGGGGCTTACTGTTCAATATATGCATGCATGAATGAAACAATTGAAGTTTTACTGCCTTTCTGGGAAAAGAGAATGCTTTTCAGAAGGCTACTAGACAAGTTTAGAGATCTCTTTATAACTCATTTCTGCCTCCCAGTATCATTCATAGATTTTTTTTTGTTTTTACGTTAATAAACACCAAATAAAATAAACATTTCCATATACATGGTAGAATAGGAAAAGAAGAGTGAAAATCTACATGAAACTTCTCATCTCTATTATATCTTTCACACACTTCAAATATCTTTAGAGGTCAAACCAAAAACTTTGTTCAGAGCTCATGATACACAATCATTATCATCATCATTGTCATCATCAACTCAATAGTTCACATTTTATGGCCCTTTAAGGGGCCATACGAGGTACACAGAAAATCATCACAGGACACCCTCAAAGGTGGATGAACATTATCACCATTTTCCCACATTGGAAAATCAAGACAGAGAACTGACAGGGCTTGAGCTGATTGCTGAAAACCTGAGTGTGGTCTTTGCTCTGTACTTCAAGATCTGTAAGACCATTTGTGACTTGGCAACTTTAGGTCAGGCAAAGGATAAGCAGAAACTTGCTTGTAAGGAACTGTTGCATGACCAGGGGACTAGTGCATTGGGGAGCAAGTTTTCAGGACTTGCTTATTTTGTAATGCTATTTGGAATTTCTAGATAATTCTAGGAAAAGTATGTATCTAATCCACTGCTATGCCTCAAGAGAGTATTACAAGTGGGCAAGTCACTTAGCCTGTTTGCTCCAGTTGCTTTGTCTATGAAATAGGGATATTAATAACACCTACCTTCCAGAGTTTTTGTGAGGATAAAATGAGATGACATTTGTAAAGCACTTTGCATATAAATTTGCTATATAAGTGCTACACTATAGAAATGTTAGCTATTTTTATTATTGTACCCTTTTTTAAAGGCTAATTATATCTACTCTAATTTTTCTTGAAAATTTCTAGAGAAGGAGAGTTGATGCTTTGACTTTGGGGACTAGTAAGAGCCATTGAAAGTAGCCCAAGAAATGTGAAAAAAATAGCATTTTTTTCAGTGACAAAATTCTGGATTTGAAACTAGAAGACCAGGGTTCAAATTCCAGCAATGCTAATTACTACCTGTATGAATTTGGTAGCTGATTTAACCTCTCTGGTCTGTAGTCGTCTCATCTATACAATGAGTGGGTTGGATTTCCTTTCCATCTGTAAATCTATTGTCTGAGTTTATGATCCTCAATTCAGATTAAAGTAAGTACAATGAAAATGAGTGTTCTGGTCCCATGTTGTTTCTTAGTTTGTTGATTATGTTTTATTATAAAGTGAGACTTATTCCATTTTGGGATGTTTCCCCAAAAGATAATGGAAGGATAACAACTTACATTGATAATTCCTCACTTTATTATAGCAAAGAAAGCTAGGTGATAATTTCATTTTGTTCTCACAACAGTCCTAGTAAGCAAGCAAAGGCAGTATCATCAGTCAGTTAAAAGGTATTTATAGGGGCGACAAGGTGGTGCAGTGATTAGATCACTGGTCCTGGAGTCAGGAGGAGCTGAGTTCAAATCTGGCCTCAGACACTTAACACTTAACTAGCCATGTGACCTTGGGAAAGTCACATCCTCAATTGCCCTGCCTTCTATTCTCTAAAAAGCAAAAAAAAGAGGCGTTTATTAAGTGCCTGCTATGTGCCATGCATCTTTTAGACACTGGAAATACAAAGAAAGGTGACAATAGTCCCTGTCCTCAAGAAGCTTATAGTTTATGGGTGAGACAGCATATAAATAACTGGGTGCATACAAGATGTATACAAATTAGGTGGAAGGTAATCTCAGGGAGAATAATATTGAGGAATTACAATATCATTATCACTCTTATTTTATTGATGAGGCAGATGAAGCTTGGAAATGCCAAAGAACTTGTCTGTGGTCAAAAAGCTAGTAAGGGACAGAGCTGTTTCTAGCCAAGATTCTTCCTGGCTCTAGCATCCTCTGTTTCTTTGATTCTGGACCCTATTTGACTTGGTGCCACCCTCACCTCCATGCATCATGTGTGGAGAACTTTTCTCTTTAGGATAAAAGCTAGGGTAAAAAAATGAAGTTTTTGAGTAGAAGTACATAGCCACACTTACCTCTGTGTCTTTCAAAGGGGCAATGAGACATTTCAGACTCATGCATCTGTGTGAGCCTGCCCTACACAGTTGGTGATCAGGGAGTCATCAACTATAATCATTTCTAAGAGACTGAGAATCATTGGGCTTTACTGTCTACCTGGCCACACCTTTCCAATCTCCAAGCATTGCCACATAACCTGCCAATACAGCATAATGACTTGTAGGCCTTGTTACACACTGTAAAGACCCCTGAGTCTTTCCATAGGCCCTGCAGATGACTCTCCTCTATGTGTTGTCTCTCTGAATTGGCATTTTGTAGGCAGAGACTGTGCTTCTTTTCTGTTTGTATCCCTAGTGCTTAAAATTGTGCCTGACACATTTAGATGATTAATAAATGCTTTTCATTCATTCATTCAATTAATGTTTGAAGAAACATATTTTATCAGATTTTTGAGCCTTATGATGGTGTCTACACAACCTAGAGTTCTATACATGCTATAATCAAACAAGAAAAGAAAGCAGGTGGCAGGCCCTGAGGTGGACAGGGCAATCCAGACTCCCAATCAATCCATAAATATCTATTAAGTGCTTACTATGTGCCAGTTACTATGATAGCACGAAAATGCAAAAAGAGGCAAAACATAGTCCCTGATCTCAAGGAGCTTACAGTCTAGTGAGGGAGACAGTATGGAAACAAATATATTCAAGGCAAGCTATACACAAATAGGATACAATTAACAGAGGAAAGATACTAGAATTAAGAAAGGTTAGGAAAAACTTCCTGTAAAGACAAATGAATCTTCTACTACTTCCTGAAGGTCAGCTAAGAATTCCTGTGTAGATCCTGGTTGAGCAGTGGAATTCCAGACCCAAAGGTCACATGTGGAAACCATGTTGCTATTGGGTCTCTGATGTTCACAGCTGTGAGCCTTCCTCCCCCCCCCCCCCCCCCTTCAGCAAACAGATGCAGCTGGGTTTGATTGTGGAGGTAGTGGATATTGACAGCAGCACCTTTGAAAGAGAACAGCTCATTTGACTGGGTACCTGGGAAGTATATTCCAACACCTTAGACTTCCCCAGAAGCTACTTGGCAGAGAAAAGCCTACAGAGAATCCCAATGATCTTCATTTGTGGAGACTTGGATTTGCTTTTACATTAAGTACTTTAAGGATTGGTGATTTCATCTCTCTGAGCTCTCCCTCCAATTGAGGCTAGTTCCAACAGGGATTCTTGACTTGGGGACTATGAACTTGTTTAAAAATTTTTTTTGATAACTATATTTCAAAATAATTGGTTTCCTTTGTAATCCTATGTGTTTTATTTTGTGAATTTAAAAATATTCTTCTGAGAAGGGCTTCATGGGCTTGACTAAGCTGGCTCTCAGTAATAAATACTCAACGCTTTATTTTTTATTTTATTTTTATATTTCCTTTGAACTAATGGTATCTTTGGGATGACTAGTAAAAGTAAATCATTAGTGGAGGTTGATGAGTTATGGTCTTGTTGAACTCATTGTACAGATGAGGAAACTGAGGTAAACAGGGCTAACCCAGGGTTAGTAAGTATCTGTGGCAAGATATGAACTTAAGTCTTCCTGATCCTAGGCCCACTGTTCTGTCCACTGAGCCACCCAGCTGCTAAGTGGCTCCTTTTATTTCCAAGAGTGCAGTAACAGTGGCAGTCAGTGATAGTGGCTTCTTCACTTACCTCTGATTTGACTGTTTTTCATGTCTTAAGACCCTTGCTGTATGATCCCTGGCTCCATTCCAGGCTGTCCCTGTGGGGTCAGAGTTAGAATTTGGCTATAGTTCATGAAATCACTTTCTCCTCACTGGGGACTCTCTAGCCTGGACCAACAATTTGGGAGAGACTAAAACAAGTCTCACTTAGGTCTCACTTTGACCCACTCTCCAGATTTCTTTACCTCCTTATCAGCAGCCTTCCCACCCTAGAGAATCCCTGACTCTGAGGCCTTCCTCTCCTGATTCCTACTACCTACACTTGACCACCATTTTGGGAGAGGCCCAACTCCCACTTATGTATTGTTTTTCTTCATTAGAACATAAGCACTTTGAGGGCATGGACTGTCTTCTTGGCTTATATTTGTATCCCCAGAACTTAGCATAGCATGAGTGCTTAATAAAATTTCTCTCTTGTCTCTCTTCCTTCTCTGCTTCCTCCTCCCTGCCTCTCTCTTTTTCCTTCCTTCCTTTCTCTTCCCTTTCTTCTCTATCCATTCTTTTCTCCCTCTGTCCTCCTTTCTCTCTTCTCTACATCTGTCATCCTTCTAGTATGCAGTCACTAATTGCTATGACAATTCCTACTTTGGGTCACCACTTCATTCATTTATTCAGTGATAAAAGAGATTACTTGTAAGGAGAATTAAATAGAAAGGAACCAGTGGATGAAGAAATATTTTGGTAATTATCCCAAAATATAGCATCCATGTGTGTTGATGGGCATGCTTGTATGATTGTTCATGGATGTGTACATTTGGGTTCACACATGAATAATTTCCTGCTTAATTTAAGGGACTCATTTGATATGACTAGGAATTGTCTATAATACATCAAAGGTGAGTAACACAGGAAATAGTGGAAAAAGCAATGGACTAAGTTTCAGGAGACATATGGTTTTGGTTCTGACTCAGCCAGGATATAACCAACTGTGTGGCCTTGGGCAAGTCACTTGACCTCTTAGCCTTGGTTTCCTCATTTAAGAAAATGAGGTGGTTGGATGTTCTGATCTCTAAAGTCTCATCCAGCTGTAAAATTCTATGATTCTATGATTTTTCTCTCCAGCAGCTTGGTTAACAAGAAAGACTCAAGGCTCAAAGTACAAATTGTCGGACCTAAAAAAATATTTTTTTAAATGTTATTTTATAGTGGTGTGGGGGCATTGACTGGCCAGCCAAACCAGTGGAGCATGGCCAATGAAGAACAAGGTAGCTGGCAGTGCCAACGGCTGGACTCTGCCAGCCCAGCTGCAGCTGCTTCCACTTCCTTTCAAGTTTAAGGTGGGTGAGTGGGAGGTGGGCCCTTTTATATTTCTCTTCTGCCTCCTGTGAATGGTGATTACTGCTTTTAGTGGGATGGGCCCATTTAAAGTTCACCCCAGTTGTTTTTCTAAGGGACAGTTTATCCCTTTTTTACTTGTTATTTTTTGGGATTTTCTGCAGTTGTATTTTCCAAATATGAGTAAACCGGGGCGGTCGGCTCACTTGAAAGCAGCTGTGCTTAGACTGAGGTCCAGGAACTAAAAATTCGGAATTCCTGTTAGGCCGGGCCAGATTCATTCCAAGACCTTTTAAAATGTTACTTCTCACTTCTCTTGCCTCAGTTTCTGTGAGTGTCATGGAATGGCAGATTGAGATGGTAAATATCTGTTTTAGGAAGGCACCTTAAAGACTGGTCTTTGGCCTTTCTCTGCTCCTTTTATATCAATGACTTCAATTAAGGCATAGATGGAGTGCTTATTAAAATGTGCAGATGGCATGAAGCTGGGAGGGGAAGCTAATGCAACTGAATGACAGAATTGGGATCCAAAAAGATCTCAACGGGCTGGAATGATGGGTTGAAGTTCATATGATGATTGATGGGAATGATGAATAATTTAAAAAATGCAATGCTATATTCTGTTTGCCAATACTTTATTTAGTATTTTCACATCTGTATTTATTAGGAACATTGGTCTATGATTTCTTTCTTTCTTTCATTTCTAGTGTTGTTTTAGCTAGGTTTTCAAATCAACGCCACATTTGTTTCATAAAAGGTATTGGGTAACTTCCATCATATTTTATATTTCTGAAAAATCTATGGAATACAGATATTTGCCCTTTATATGTTCAAACACCATCAACCATGAACTCCAAATCATGGAAACTTAAAATCTCAGGACTGGGAAAGACCCAAGAGGTGAACACGTCTGTTCCATAATGAAATAGGAATACCATTTCTAGCATTGCTGACTAGAGACCATTGAACCTCTAATGGAGGTCAGACCCTTGTAGTGAACAGGAGCTCACTACCTCCTGAGACAGACCATTATACTTGTATACGATGCTAATTGTATGAAAAGATTTCCTTACATTAAGCCCAAATCAGCCTCCCTGAAACTTCTATTCATGGTTCCTAGTTTTGTCCTCTAGAAGCAGTTAGGCTGTGAGACCTGGAGTCAGGAAGAACTTGAGTTCAAATCTGCCCTCAGGAACTTAGTAGTAGGAGCACTAGTAGTGTGACCCTGGACAAGTCACTTGACCTCTGCCTGCCTCAGTTTCCTCATCTGCAAAATGAAGGTGATAATGGCCCCTACCTTCCAGGGTGCTTATGAGAATTGAATGAGATATTTATAAAGCACTTAGCACTGTGCCTGCCACACAGTAGATCCTTAATAAATGCTAATTTTCTTCCTTCTTTAGTTAGGCAAAACAAGTCTACAGTCCTTCTTACCCATGGCAAGAATATTTGAAGATCGTCATTTTTTTGTCATTTTTTATTGTCTTATCTTTCAACTGATCCTCAGATGGCTTCATCCCTTATCTTTTCTCTATCCTGACAACCATCTCTGGACACAATTTTGTCAATATCTCCTTTAAAATGTGGCTACCAGAATGAGCACAGTATTTTG
This sequence comes from Petaurus breviceps papuanus, assembly GCF_028583685.1. NCBI lineage: Eukaryota > Metazoa > Chordata > Mammalia > Diprotodontia > Petauridae > Petaurus > Petaurus breviceps. The sequence goes on along the minus strand of NW_027185779.1, from coordinate 3,374,996 downwards.
CTCTAACTAGGGTAGAATAAAGAAGAATGATCCCTTCTATCCTTCTGAATAGTATGTTTTCTCTATTAAGGCTACTGAAGACCATGTTGGTCATCACCTCATACTGGTGGTTTATGCTGAATTTGTAGTAAACAGTAAAACACTCAGTTTTTTTCACACAAATTATTGACTTATTCCCTCATCCTTTGGGATGGGCAGTTGGCTTTCTGAATCCCAGTGTATGACTACATTTATCCCGATTCAGTTTCAACCTATTGGATTCAGATAATTATTCCAGATTGTTGTCATTCAGCATAGTAGTTATATCTCTCAGCATTATGCCATTTGCAAATTTGACATATGTATTTTTATCTATTGGCTATCTACCCAGAATAAAAGACTTTTCTTATGCCTTTCCCTTCTTAGAATTCTGAATCATATGAATTGCTTAGGGAAAGACCCTTTCCTTGGATTCCCTTCCATGCTCCCGAATATTTATCTGTGTTAGCCCTACTCTTGCATTTTTGTCCAGTATTTCCCAATCCAGAAATTATTCTTTTGACAGAGAAAACAAAAACAAGGTAAAAGTTGCCTGCTATCATTATCCCATCAGCCTCAGACACTGACTAGCTGTGTGACCCTGGGGAAGTCACTCAACCTTTGTCTGCCTCAGTTTCTTCATCTGTAAAATGGAGATAGTAAGAATACTTGCCTTGTAGGGAGATTGTAAGGATCAAATGAAATAGTTTTGTCCAGTGCTTTATATACCTTAAAGTGCTGTACAAATACTAGCTATCATCATCATCATCATCATCATCATCATCATCATCATCATCATCATCATCATCATCATCATCATCATCATCATCTTGTATTAATGAGAATACGCAGGTCTGTTTGAGAGAGAATGAGTTGAAGAGACCAGAGCACATGTGTGAGAGAACTGATATTTGTAATGGAATGTTGGGAGCTTGGAGCCATGGTGGTTCATATGAGGAAATCAGTGTGTGTTAAGGTTTCATGCTGCAGTTCCAGTAGGTGTGCTGGGACTTGGAGTGAGTAAGTGAGTGAGGGTAAATTTGAATTCATGTCTTCCTGATTCTAGATCCAGCACTCTATTTGCTGTACCACCTGGCTGTCTCAAAATAAACCTTGGACTTGCCGAGTATAATACAATTAGGAAATAACTGAAGTAGGACTCCAACTCAGATATTCCTGACACCAAGTCCACTGAATTATCCACTATGCTGCTCACCTGCTTGCGTGATTCAAAAGATTGTTTAAAAAAAAAGTAAGTATAATAGAGGCAGAGGCATGTATTACATGCAGTAGGAAATTGGGTTATGTTCTGTGACCATGATCAGTATTAAGGAGCTGTGATGAAGAATCCTCTTGGAGTCTGTTGCACAGCCCATCTCAGGGGCAAATTTCTGAGTTCCTTATAGTCTTTGAAAGGGAAATGGAAGAACCTGGGTCTGGGGGGAAGGTTGCAAAAGGGGGCCTATAGCATGATCAATAACCATTAACAGCCATTCTTTCTCAGCAGATATCCTAGTGAATGCTGCCTCCTTAGGTTGCTACCATGATACAACTTGGTTTCACCATCTCTGCTGCTATCTCTAGCCTTAGTGCTGACTGAGGCTATGTGCTTGACTGCCTCCTCTTGACATGGCACTCACAACTTCTTGAATAATAGTGTTTTAATGCTTTATCTATAGTAGTCTTTCCTTTCCTTTGCTTGAGCTTTCCCTGCCTTCTTTCCATTACATGACACACTATTTAGGAGAAGATGTTGATTGACTTTAGAGATGCAAAGGACCTTAACAGTCATTTAGTCTAACTCCTTTATTTGGCAGAAGATTAGAGAAGTACAATGACTTGTCCAAGGTAATATGGATAGTATATACTGAACTGGGGTTTGAAATAGGATTCACTATCCCCTCCTCCCCCACCAATGCTAATGTCTCCTCCTTCTAAAAATGATCATCTATCTATCTGTCTGTCTGTCTATCCATCCATCCATCCATCCATCCATTCATCCATCCATCCACCTACCTACTTATCTGTCACTTCCCAGAGTACCTGGGGAAAATATGTAAATATAGACTGATTCCCTAGGATACACACACACACACACACACACACACACACACACACTCCCACTCCCCAAGTGCTCTATTATCTCCATTTTAAACATAAGACAAGTGCTTTTTTCTCATTTTATACTTGTGGAAACTAAGGTAGACTGAAGTTAAAGTGACTTTCCCAGGGTCACACAGACAGCATACACACATATATACACACATACATATTGTCTCCTTCATTAGAATGCAAGCTCCTTGAAGGTAGGGGTTTACACTTTTGTCATTATAGCCCAAGTGCCCAGCACAATACTTAGAACACAGTCAGTGCTTAATAAATGCTTACTGGTTGATTAATTACATACAGGAAGTTGGATTTCTACTTAAAACCTAACAGATATTGCAAAACTTCTGTTTATATTAGGGTTTTTGGCAGAATTTTCCAAGTTTCTCAGCTATATTAGCTTTATAATGAGCAAATTTCCATGAACACTGCAATTGTAATGCCATGCATGCGCAGCTTTCCAGAAGAATGCTACTGTTGAACAGCCTTTGAGGTTCTGATTATACAGTATGGTGAACACTCTATTCCATAACAAATCAAAGCAAAACATTCACAGTAAATTAAAGTACAGCATTTACAATATTACAACTTATCACAGAATATCAAAGTACAGTATTTACAGCAACTTATCACAGAAAATGGCCACATAGTTTTCACTATAGTGGTCACAAAGTTTTGAACAAAGAACAATCATTTAGTAACTCAAGCATTCACAAAATCCTTAATTCAATCACAAAGTACAATAGTCAAAGTTTTCTACTCATGGGGCATACTAGGTTACAAATCAATTACTTATTTAGTCATCAGTCACTAAGTACAATCATTTAGTCAATCAATCATCCTTCATTATTCACTATTCAATCATTAGAAAATACACAGACCCTCCACCCCTAGATCACTAGCAAATTTACAATTTCTCAGTCAGTACACAGTATCCAAGTAAAATCTTCTTTCAGCTTGACTCGGGGTGGTTTCTCAGATTCCCTGGATCTCCTTCCATGGTCCCAGATCCTACCTGGATTCACCAAACTGTCACCTGGGTTCATAGGCAGACAGCTCCGAGGTCCTTGTCCAGCTCTTTGTGCACTTCCTGCACCACATTGGAGCTCACAGTATCCAATCTCAAATCCTTCACAATCTCTGTTCCTGGGAAGACAAGGCTTAACAAAGCCACAAACAGGTTAATACAAAGTATCAGCATCACAGTTATGCTTCCTCAGTCTTCAGCAGTTCTGGCTGGCCCTCAGAAATCCTCAGCAGCTCCTCAGCAGCTCTGGTTGGTCCTTGGAAATCCACAGCAGCTCTGGCTGGCCCTGGGACTCATCAGAAGTTTCAGCTGGTTCCCAGAATCAAAATCACTTCATCCAGGTTCTCCAAATAAAAATCATTCTCTCCAGCCTCCGGGGACCTTTCCTCTTCAGTCTCCCTGGCAGCAGCAGCTTCTGCCTCCATCAAACCTGCTCTAAGAAGGTATGACTCTCCTTCTCTGGGGCTTTTCTTATATACACACAGCATTAGCTTCCTGTTTTGGCCAATCCCTTCCTGTTACGTCATCAACAGGAGACAGGAGTTCCTACCTTCTGTTTCCCCATCAGAGGCTTGATCAGTTACTAAGTGCTGAGTACCTGTTACATTTGCCAACACAAAGGGATCTTCAAATTCAAATTACATTATCATTACATTGATGCAAATAGAAACTCCCCCAACTATTGTCTATGAGAAAATCTTAAATAAATATCTGTTTTCTGTGCATTTCTTGACTTTTCCTTTCTCTTCTCTCCTCTCCCCATTATTTAGACTTCAAATAATATTGAATCCTATTCTTGGCTTTTCACTTTCCCCACGTTATTTCCTGGATTAGGTGTATTTTCACTCATTTAGACTAGGTGTTCTGTGGAGTAATTTACTGATGACTTGTCTTTCCTGAACTAGTCCCTAGAAATCTTCAATAGGAGATTCCGTAGGCATCTCAAATTCAGCAGATTCAAAATAGAACCCCTGGGAGCAGCCATAGCCACTTGTCTCCCAGCTTCTGTCTTTGCCCCAGAGACTTCTTTAGTGCTCTAAGGGCGATCCATAGGACCACACTCAGCCATCTACCTCCTGTCTTCCATCATTTCTCCCAGGGACTTCTTCAAGTTGGCCCATTTTCCACAACTTCTATTATTTTTGACCTTTTGTCTGCTCTGAGGTATTACCACTGCGTGCTCCTGACTTATGAAAGTCAGATTCCCCTGCTTCACAGGATACAACATTGCCACCTGCCATGAGGTTGGATGTGGAGGAAGGATATTATATAGTCTATCCACCTGCCTCCCTTACTGGATCTCTTTCTAACCACTAATCTAATCTAATCTAATCTAATCACTAATCCACTATGTGTGGATTCATTCTTCTGTGGTTAGCTTACTCTGCTCTCTTATACTCTCTCCATTCCAGCGATTCTTAATCACCAGCTGCCAATATATAAATTTCATTGCCCTCCTTCAACTGTCCATTCTCTTATTCTTATCCCTACCTTTCCTACCATGTTCCTCTCCAGATCTGCCCCTCCCTTCAACTGTGACAAACTGTGACACTTAGAATGCTTATTCCATAATTAACAAACTTACTTTCATCCCAGATCTTTTCTTTTCCCACTCCTTCCATCTTCTGGCACTTACTGAGAGACCTTGCTTCTTTTTGATGACATCATTTTTCTCACTACCATTTATAGAGCTAGAGTACTGGTTGTAGTTTCATTCTTGACTCACTGGTAATGGTAGGTGAATTGGAAGACTCCTTACTCCCCATTGCCACTTCTAGGCTCTCCCTTTTCCCCCTTCACTCAGTAATATCCCCTCATTTGAGTTGCATTCCATACAAACTTATCACACCAATCCAGATCCTGGTGGCTGATATATACACCCCCATCCCTACCCTTAGGACAGCCTTCTTCTCTCCTCAATGACTTTGACATCTGATGCATGGTCCAGTGACTCCTTATTACTTCCAGGATGAAATAGAAAATGATTTGTTTGGCATTTAAATCCTTTTCTAAATCTGTCCCCTTCTATCTTCTTAAAATTTATTTATTTATTTAGTACATTTTATTCCCCTACTTCCCATCTGAGATTAATCTGTTTATGCTACCAACTTCCCATGTAGTATTTGGATAATTTATATTTTTGCAAATCATCATCCACTTATTTAGTTTCTCTGCTTCATTTGTATGGAGTTGTGTGCAATATTCTATACTCTATTTTTTTGTTTGTTGTCATTGCTCCTTTTTCAAGCTTTGTTTTGGTGATGTCCTTTTCTTTTTTGGTTTCTTGCTAAAAGCATGTCAATTTATTGCTTATAAAATCTAACTCTTCTTTCATTTATTAATTCAACTGTTTTCCCTGCTTTCTAATCTATTTATTTCTCCAATTAGTTGCATTATCTATCTTTTGTTATTTTCCTTCGGATTAATGCTTTGTTCCTTTTCTAATATCTTTAGGTACAGGCAATTCATTTAATCTTGTCTTTTCTCTCAATAATATAAATGCTCAATATTATAAATATGCTCCTAAGAACTTCTTTGGTCATGCCTCATATGTTTTGATATATGGTATTAATATTATTTGAAAATTTAAATAATGTATAATTTTTTTAGTTTCTTTTTGAACCAAATTTTTAAATGTATTTTTTTCACATGGCCTTTGAGATCTTTTGTTCGTACTATAGTTGTTTATTTCTAGTATTTTTGCATTGGATTATCAAGTTGGTAATTTGAGAATCCAACTTCTACATTTTTTCCCTTTTAAAGTTTACTAATAGTCTCTCTATGACAGTTAAGAAAATGCATCTTTTTTTTGCATCTCCCACTTAGTTGTTAGAGGATTTAGAGCTAGAAGAGACATTCAAGATTATTTAACTCATCTCCCTTCCCACACTTGTTTTATGAATTTGAAAAAGCCCATGAGATTGAGTGACATGTCCAAGCACAATTATGATGTAAGAGAGAGAACTGAGATGTGAACCTGTGTTTTCTTATTTTGAAGTCAGGGCTCCTTTCTCTGTACCATGCTGTCTCTATAGAGCAGTTGCTTCCATCTTATTTTAATGAGAAGATCATAATACCCATTATTATTGTGTTGACAATTTTTAAACTGTATTGGTTTATTATAATAATGAAATTTTGAAATTTTATTAAACTAATGTAGTTTTGACTATTTTTTTTCTTGTATTGTGCTTTTTTTGTATAATTTTCCATTCACGAAATACCTGAGGAATTGTTTGTTGCATATAAATTTAAAATAGTTGCATATTGGTTGTTTGTTGGGGTTTTCAACAGTTTGTAATACATTTGTATATTTTCTTTGATATTTTCTGGCTTAAATTTAACCTTTTATGATATCATTATGGCCACTTTTAAAAACTCACAGCTTTATAACATATCTTAGACCACACGACCTCAAAGCCACTAGTAACCCTTTAGATCCTCAAGTGCAGCCCTTTGATTGAAACCAAACTTCATAAAATGAATCCCCTTAATACAAAAATTTGTTCTGTAAAACTTGGACTCATTCTAAAGGTTGCCCCGAAGGACCTAGAAGCATTGAGGCTGCAGATTCCCTTTCTCTGTCTTAGATCAACTTTTCAATTATAATTTCTATGACTTTTTATATTAAATGAATTTCCTTTAACATAGAGGGATTTATTCTCTATACTCTTTTTTTCTTTAAATAGGGAAATTAAGACCATTGACATTTAATATTGCAAATGTTAGATTTGTCTTCTAGTATTTCCACCTTCATATTTTGTTCTTGGTCTGAGGTGAGCAAAACTGGTGTTAGTCACTTATAATTATTTTTAGTACAAAAACGGATTTAGGAATATATTTAGATTTGTTTTTTAAACTGCTAACTTAAAAAAATTTTTTTTCAAATGCTTTATTAACTTCTGATTTACATCATTCATTTCCTCCAGATTTTGAGTTACAAAATGTCTCTCCATTTTCCCCCTACCCACCGCCCCAAAATAGCAATCCCACAGGATATCCCCTCCTCCAAACTGCTCTCTCCCATATTTTCTTCCATACCCCTTTTGACTATCCAGTGGATCTCTATGCCCCTGTGCCTGTATATCTTATTTCCCAATTACATGTAAAATAGTATTGATAATAGTATATATATATATATATATATATATATATATATGAATATTTGATTTTAAAACTTTGAATTCCAGAATCATTGCCTTCCTCTCTTGTCACCCATCCTTACTGGGAAGATAAGCAGTTCAGTATAGGTTGTACATGTATAGCTAATGAAAATAATAACATAGTAGATGTATCGTAAAAGACTGACTATATTTCTCTCCCTCCTATCCCACCTCCCACTTGTGCTATTCTCTACTTTGATCCCATCCCTTTTCAAAAGTGGGTGCTTCCAACTTCCCTCCTTCCCCCAGCCTGCCCTCCCTTCCATCATCCCCCCTCTCATCCCCATTCCCCCTACTCTCCTGTAGGGTGAGATACCCTATTTAGTGTGTATTTCATTGCCTCCTCAAGCCAAATTCAATGGGAATAAGGTCGACCTATTCCCTTTTTGCCTTCCTATTCTTCCCCTCCATTGTAACCATTTTCCCTTGCCTCTTCTATACGAGATAGTTTACCCCATTCTGTCTCTCTCCATCTCCTCTCATTATATTCCTCTCTCACCTCTTAATTTCACCTTTTAAGTATCATCCCTTCCTGTTAAATTGGTCCTGTGCCCTCTATCTATGTATACCTATAAGCATATATACACACATTCACATATGTATTCATATGCCCATATACCCTCATTAATATCATAGAATATTTCTATTCCCTTCAACTACTGAGAAAAGTTTCATAAGTTACAATTATTCATGTAGGAATGTTAATAGTTCAACTTTGATAAGTTCCTTATGATTTCTTTTCCCTGTTTACCTTCTCATGCTTCTCTTGCTTCTTGTATCTGAATATGAAATTTTCTATTCAACTCTGGTTTTTTCAGCAAGAATGCTTCAAAGTTCTCTATTCCACTGGATGACCATATTTTCCCCTGAAACATGATACTCAGTTTTGCTGGGTAGGTGACTCTTGGTTTTAATCCCAGCTCTTTTGCCCTCCAGAATATCATATTCCAAGCCCTTCGATCCCTCAGTGTAGAAGCTGCCAGATCCTGGGTTATCCTGATTGTGTTTCCACAATATTAAAATTGTTTCTTCCTGTCTGCTTGTAATATTCTCTCCTTAATCTGGGAATTCCAGAACCTGGATATAATATTCCTAGGAATTTTCTTTTTGGGATCTTTTTCAGGAGGTGATCAGTAGATTCTTTAAACCTCGATTTTGCCCTCTGATTCTAAAACATCAGGGCAATTTTCTTTGAGAACTTCCTGGAGGATGATTTCTAGGTTCTTACTTTGATCATGGCTTTCAGGTAGTCCAATAATTTTTAAATTATCTCTCCTGGATCTATTTTCCAGATCAGTGGTTTTTCCCATGAGATATTTCACATTGCCTTCTATTCTTTCATTTGTTTGGATCTGTTTAACAGCATCTTGATTTCTCATAAAGTCATTAGCTTCTATTTGCTCTAATTTAATTCTGAAGCAATGATTCTCCTCATTGAGCTTTTGAGATTCTTTTTCCATCTGGCAAATTCAGCTTTTTAAGGCATTCTTCTCCTCATTGCCTTTTTGAGCCTCTTTTGCCATTTGAGTTAGTTTATTTTTTAAGGTGTGATTTTCCTCAGTCAGGCCGTTGACTCTCATTTCGTAATTTTCTTGCATTGTTCTCATTTATCTTCCCAATTTTCCCTCCACTTCTCTTATCTGCTTCTAAAGGTCCTCTATGGCCTGTAACCAGCTCTTATTTTCCTTTGAAGCTTTTGGTGCAGGAGTTCTGACTTCACTATCTTCCTCCTGTTCCCTGCTTTGCTCCTTTTTGTCCCCAAAATAGAAGTGTAATGTTGGAATCTTCTGTCTGCTTTGTTTCCTTTGCCTGGTCATGTCACCCCTCAGTCACTTGATCCCTGGGCTTTTTGCCACGGTAGGACTCTGTCATCAGATAGGGGAGCTTTCATCCCAAATTCTGGGGTTTTCTTAGCTGCCGGAGGTATTAGATGGTTGCCCTCTCCGAGGTGTCCACATGCTCTGGCAAGCTGGACACGCACCCCAGGACCTCCACCCTAGACTGCAATCCAGATCCAAGCAGGTTAAAGCAAGAGTGATGACCCCTCAAACTGGTGCTTGGTACCCCTACACTCTGCAGACCAGGAGCTGAAGCTGCCACGTGGCGCTGCATGGCTGTGCCAGAGTCTCAGCAAGTCACGCACTCCCACTTACTGGTCCCAAAGTCCAGATTGCATTGACCTCTCACTTTGTCCTTCACATCTGTGTGTTGATAAATCTGGAAATGGCCACAGCTGCTGCTGATTTGGAGTCCCTCTGGCTGGGGGCTGGTCAGGCCCACCCTGCGGCTAAATAAAGCCTCAGCATGGGCTGGGCTCGGCTCCCAGAGCACTGCGCTCCGATTCCTGCTGGCCTGCCGAGCTGTCCTCAGCGGGAGGTTAGCTTCACTGTGTCATTTTGTGGGTTCTGCAGCTCCAAAGTTTGTTTAGAGTCACCTTTTTACATGGATTGGGGAAGGTGGAAGCCAGAGCATCGGGGAGGTCCTGCTTCTACTCCGCCATCTTCTAAACTTCTAACTTTTAATAATTCCCTATAGCTTGATCTTCTTTTTGTTAAAAATAGGAGTTTTATTTTTTGGTAATTTTTTGGTAATTATTTCTTGCCAGTTTTAAATGTCATTTAATTTATAATTTCATGGATATATTTTACTGTTTTTTCTTTTCTTAATCACAACACACAAACCTCATGTTTGATTTGATTACTTTTATTTCACTTAATAAATTACATATACCTTGTTCTGTGACCTTAACTGTGTAGGTAGCAATAGCAGAAAGTAAATTCATCTGCAGTCTTTTTTTTTTTCTTTTCTGGGAAGCTTTTTTCCATTAGTTCCTCAAAAATGATGCTTGTTTTTTTTCTTTCTTTTTGGTATTTTCTTGAATTTTAGTCAGTCTAATGCTTAATATTCTCACTCTTATCTTCTAGGGATTTTTTTGTCCTGTATATCCAGTAGTTTAAAAATTTTGGCTACATTATGGTATAGCTGTTCAATTTTTTCATTATTAAATGCTCAACTACAACTTTTCTGCTATTTGTTGATTATATTGATCTTAACATTTATTCTATGTGACTGAACTTTTGTTAATTGTTCATCTCTTGCTTTTATGAATTAGAATTTTTCTTTCTTGAAACCTGTAATGTTCTTATTGCTCAATTTATTTTTCCTTTGGTATTATTGTGCCATGTGAAATGAGCTTTTAGCATTCATTTTCTGTAAAAGTTTTATTCTTTAAATTACTGGGTCATAAATTTAAAGGTGGAAAAAATTTCAGAGATTTTCATGTTGGACCCTCTCATCTTAAAGATAAGGAAACAGAGGCTCAGAGATATAAAGCAACTTTCCCAAGGTTACACTAGTAATCAAGGCTCCTGGAGCTTTGGAATTGTGTTTGACAGCTGCAGCGGAGTGGTTGCCAGTCTTAGGATAGAAACAGCATTGGTAGAGATGCAGTCAGTCAATAAAGATTTATGAAATGCTTATTATGTGCTAGGCAATGTGTTAAGAGCTATGTAGTGGCAAAGAGTCTGAAAGATGATTGAGCTGAAGAAATGGGGGTTGAGAGTGCCTGATTGCTTGCTGTGGCAGTAGCTGGTCTCTGTTGAATGGGAAGCATGAGGTAGAACCCACAACTATAGAAACAGAGACTGAAGTGGTAGGGGTTATCTACCTTCCCTTCTGTTCTACTCCTATTAGTCTGGAATAATCTTAACTTTTTTCTTTTGGGTGATATTTTTCACATTTTAGAAGTGATTTTGGTAGAGGTAGCTCATATGGACATACACATTATTCAGTCCCACAATTTGTTCAGCCACTCCTAATGGAGAGGCACTGCCTTACTTTTCAGTTCTATGCCACTACAAAAAAAGCTGCTAGTTATATTTTTATATATGTGGATTGTTTGCTACCTTTTTTGATCTCACCTTATTTCTCCTAAATGTTGTTACTAGAGATCTTTAAAAGAAAACATAGTCTTCCGCCATGGAAAGAACTATAGATTTGTAGTCAGAGAAACTGGGTTTAAATCATATTCCTACTACTCAGTACTTGTTAAGTGGCTTTAACTTTTTGGGTCTCTGCTTTCTCATCAATAAAATTATGGGTTGATCAACTTGAATTCTTAAAATTTCAAAATACTGAAGTTAACAAATAGTTTGTTTTTATAACACCAATATTTCTCCCAATATTCCCTTCCCTGCTCCCTTGCAGTGAGCCATCTCATGTAACAAATATTTTTTGAAAGGAAAAAAAAGAGGAAAAAGGAGAACTTCCCCCCATCCCCTCCAGCAAAACTAATCAATACACTGACAAAATCTGAAAAATATATGAGATGTTCCATGGCCATGGATGTCCAACTTCTGTCTTTTCCTATCTTTTCTTTGGAACATGATTATTTTATTTGTAATTTTGCAAGGTTTTTTTTTTTGACATGTTCTTTATCATAAAACCACAATTTTATCAAACTAGATTTTTTAAAGCATATCAAGGATGAAGAGTTCATGTTTTCCAAGTCTAGCTTTTATTATAGTCTATAGGTATTTTTAAAAATTAAATTTTATTTTATTTTTTTAATTAATAAACTTAGGTTTTCAGTAGGGTTTAAATCAGGCAAAATCCCAGGCATTGAAGCATATTTACCTCTTATCTCTTGGATATACCTCTTAACCTTTTATAATGAGTGGCATATTTTAGATGGCCTTTTCTACCTCCTCCCCATAATAGTCAAGGTCATATAACCACAAAGATAAATGTAAAGTCCTGCATTTAGTCTAAAAAATAGCATATATATACACACACACACACACACACACATATACATATATATATATATATACACACACACACTATCTATGTACCACACAGATACACACATATATTTATGTGTAGGATGCACATGAGTGAAAAAGCATTTATTAAGCAGTTTATGCTAGGCATTGTGAGAAGTGCTGGGGATACAATAACAAGCAGGCATGACAGACCCTGCCCTCAGGGATCTTATATTCTAATAGGGGAAAATAGCACACAAAGGGGAGCAAGAGTTGGTAAGGGGGAAGTGTGGTATAGTGGGACACTTCCAAGGTTTTGAAATGTAGAAGTGGCATAGTGAACAGGTTCTGAGCAACATAAGGTGAAAACACACCTGTCAGCATCCAAGGATAAGAGAGAAAACTTCCTTCCCTTCCTTCTTTCCACCCCTGACTAGGAAATAGTAATAGAAGACAGGAACTGTTCTCAACTGAAACGGATAAAAGAGTAACAAGGAAAATGGATCAGAATCAGTGTGTATGTGTGTGTGTGTGTGTGTGTGTGTGTGTGTGAATATGATCACTGAGCACGGACTGCTTTTTACCTTTTAGGATATAATATGTGTTGATCTCCTTTATTACATGTTTTCTGTTTGTCCTTCTAGCTCCCTTTGCTGCCATATTGCCAGTGTCTTTCCATATCCTGGACATTACTATTACCTTTGGCCCCTGTTACATCAACATCTTATGATGATTAGTCTGTTTTTCAGCCTTCCCCTCTTCTTTATAGCAGTTTCTCATAAAAGTGCTATGTGGGTAATAATGTAGTATAAGTATAATATCCTTGTTTGATAGATGAGGAAACAGTATCATAGAAGTCAAGTGACTTGGCTATGGCCAGTGACAGGATTTAAGCTAGATATCATAATTCTGGGTCAAGAGTTCTTTCCACTGTATCATATTGTGCCTCACAAAAATACACTGCCTTCCACTGAAATAATACCACTATAGATGTGGACCAGCTTGGCTTACCAGATTCACTCTGTGTGATATGGTCCTGAATAAGGCATACAAAAATAGATGGAAATTTCTCATGGTTTAATCCTTATTACAAGCACCATTTGCAATGGACTTAACTGTATTTTCTTAGCCTTTTCTTTCCTCTTACTTTATGCTTTGTTGTCTTAGAGAGTTTTTGGTGGCTCCCTCCTTCTAGGGGGAAAAGTTTTCCTCTTTCTCTTACCTTCCTTTATTTTTGGATAGTAGTATATCACTCTGGTAGGTTTTGACTTTGATGGTAGCCCAGTTCTTATTTTTGCTAGATTTGGCTGGCCAGGTCTAGAATCTATTTTTATGGCCCTCAGCTATGGGAGAGGAATTCTAGGTCTTATATCATAGCTATTTGTGTAAATGTCTTATTTCCCAGGCTAGACTATAAATTGTGGGGCGCTTTTGTCTGTTCTGCTGTCTACCATAGTGCCTTGATGAGAGCAGTCCCTTAATAAATACTTTGATGATTATTTAACTAAATTATGCCATTCACAGACTACATCTGGCATGTTGTGTTCAGTTTTGAACACCATATTTTATAAAGGATATTTATAAACTGTGGAGCCTCCAAAAGAGGATAATCAATATGGTGAAAGACCTTGCAATCATATTATATGAGCATTGATAGAAAGGACAAGGAATATTTAGTTTTGGGAAGAAACTAATTTGGAAACGGTAGGAAGAACATGATAACTATCTTCAGGTATTTGAAGGACCTTCCCATGGAAAAAGAATTGAATGAATTCTATTAGGGCCCAGAGATAGAACAAAGAGCAGGCGAGAGGAAGTAGAAATGAGGCAGTTTGAGATTCAATGTAAAAAACAAAACAAAAACAAAACTTTGAACTATCAAAAAGTGAAATGGACTGCCTCAGGATGTAATGATTTTCTTAGCAATGGATGTCTTCAAGGAAAGGTTGGATGATTTCTCATCTGGTGTATTGTATAGGGAATTTTTACTCAGGATCAAGTGGCCATTTCTAATTCTGAATTTCTTTGATTTTGTAATATAAAACAAAAACATGATCGATCAAGTCTTAATCCAAGTAAATGAACCCTGACCTCAGCCTCCTCACCTCCAGCAAAAAAGAAAATAAAAGCAAAAATGAAAACAGCTTATGAAGACAATTATCTCATATATTCAAATAAAATGAAGGATTATAGGTAGACTAGAACCTACCTCTTATGTTATGAGGATTTAATGAGATAATATTTGTAAAGCAATAAACATAGTGCCTGGTACAGAGTAGAAACTTAACAAATGCTTCCTTCCTTATAGCATATATATGTGTGTATGTGTATATACACATAACATATATGTTTCATGCAACAATTACATTTACATATAAAGAATAGTCTGACTTCCCACCACTAACATTCTATCCAGGATAGAATAGCCACAGAGAAGATGTCATTTTTCTACAGTCTGCATTTCTCTATAATCCATCCCGCCTTTTTGGTTTTTCATGCAATGGCAAAGAAACCTTTTAATTATATGAGTGGTTTTGTAGCAACAGAAATCTAAACTAGCACAGAGTTGCCTGTGGAAGCTCTGATCATTGGGTAATGAACCCAAAGGATAAAATAAAATCATATTCCAAAAAGGTGAAGGCCCAAGTTGTCGCATCTCCATGGCAACAGAACAGGCTGCATTTGCGTCCTTATTTACCCTGCTACTCAACCAAAAAAATGCATGACATTTGCCATGGTAACCCCTCCACCACGTGTGCAAGTACCACTACAGATACGTGGACCGCTGTCTTAAAAAAACAAACACATACCAAGACGTACGCGTCATGTGAACTTCTATTCATTTTACAATGTTTTGATGGAAAACTATGTCCTGCTGGACCTTGACATCTCTTTCTCAAGGATTGCTGTTTTCCTGGGTCAGTGCTTGAGAATCCAGGTGTTGGAGACTGCTCTTTACTTGCCCCACTGGGGCCAGAGCAAGGGTGATATATGTGTGTAATCATGGAGGGTTGTGAGAGGAAAGCCAGGGCCACAGAGTTAGGATAGAGCCAAGTGTGAAAGGGCCATTTAATTAATTAATTAATTTATTTTTTGGTTGGCTTGGGCTTCTGATTTCATTGATATATGAGGAGCTCCCAGCATGGAAACTCTCCCTATTGATATTTATCACCAACCTGTTTATAACTCATAGTCCTGGAGATTGCCTAGAGGTTAGGTGACTTCCTCATGGCTACACAGCTAGTAGACGTCAGAAGTAGGACTTGAATCCAGTCCTTCCTAACTTCAAAGTTGGGTCTCTATCCCTTAGGCCTTGTGGCCTCCCAGAACCATAGACAAATGTGATCTTTTTATGTATTTATATTTTAATTTATACAATATTCCTGTATGCACATGTAATGTTCCCTACAGGAATAAAAGCTCTCTGATGACAGAGACACTGCTTTTAAAAATCTTTATCTTTACCCTAAAATTTAGCATAGAGGATGGTTTAGATGATAATGGGCTCCAGATTTTATGACATAGCTTAGATTTTTTAAAGTTCTATATTAATAATAATTTTCAAAAAATAGTCTTCATAAGTTTATTGATTTTTAATTTGGAAAATAAAGTCATGATATAATTACAGAAAATTGAATAAATAAACCATAGAATTAGGAGTCAGAGGGTACCTCAGAGGAGGCTTTCTCATTGAACTTCTCTATCTCTCTGTCTTTCTCTATGTAAATATATACAAATATACATGCATATGAATACACATATATCTATATAAGTAGGTGTATATATACACACGTATGTGTATATACACACATACATGTTTTTTGAATGAATACATTTTCAAAGGAAAGGGAAGATGTCTTCTGGTCTGCAGCCTACTTCCTGTCGGGGTCAGTTTTCTACATACATAGGCTGATTGGGCAGTCATGGAACTAGTGTGATATGAGGGCCACTGAAAGGTCTCACCATCCCCCAAATAATTCTCTCACTGGCTTTAATTAGTGTGTTAATTCCCCACATTATTCACTTCTTGCTAGTTAAGATAAAGAAAATTTCTGTTAAAACAGAAAAATGACCTGGGAGGAGCAGCATGGGTCCATTATGGGCCTTTACTTTCATTGTACAGGCATTTTTCAGTTGTGTCTGACTCTTCATGACCCCATTTGGGATTTTCTTGGCAAAGATAACTGAAGTGGTTTGTTATATCCTTCTCCAGCTCATTTTACAGATGAGGAAACTGAGGCAAACAGTGTGAAATGACTTGCCCAGGGTTACATAGCCATTAAGCATCTGAGGCCAGATTTGAACTCAGATAAGTCTTCCTGATTTTTTTTTTCCTTTTGGAGGGCAATTGGGGTTAAGTAACTTGCCCAAGGTTACACGGCTAGGTTTTTTGTGTGGGTGTTAAGTGTCTGAGGCCAGAACCGAACTCAGGTCCTACTGATTCCAGGGCCAGCGCTTAACTCACTGCGCCACCTAGCCACCCAGTCTTCCTGATTTCAAGTCCAGCACTCTATCCATGGTGCCATCTAGCTGCCCCAGTCATTAATACATTAACTCTTATGAGCCAGTCACTTAGCAGTACTCATCTTCCCCCAAGATAACATCTCAAACTCATATCTCTTCAGTACACCCACTGTTCCTTGCCACCCCCTCCTTCTTATTGGAAAGGTGGAAGGTGGTTATTGGAGAACTCCTAGTTTCTCTGTGTGAGGAGGGGGCCTAGGGTAGACATCTCCATAATTTCTTATTTAGCTGTGAGATAGCATTATACATTTTGGTACTCTCCCTGCTCCTTCTTTATAGAATTTTTATGTGTTCTCTTCTCCCATTGGGCATCTGGGGGGGGGGGTGCAGTGGGGTATATGGAGTGTTCCAGGAGGGCTAGCACCTCTGGTGTAAGGGTTTGCTGAGCCCTTTTCAGGGCTGCTCATCCACCTTTGCTGTCTACCTGGCACTCAGCTCTCACCTGTCTTCGAGAAGTAAGTGCAGTGACCATACCATGGTAAACCATCTCAGTAGAAAGGCTAAGCCAGGTTGAGGGTAACCACAGGGCCTCAAAGCTGTAGTGAGTTAGAGAGAGTATCTACCTTAAGCATGTGAAGACTTCCCTTGGCAGAATGGGTGGGTGAAAACAATATGGACACGAAGGCAGCTGAAGCAGGTACTGTGGAGCTCTCAGAGCTTGGTCAGACATTGAAGACACCAAGGTCTTCTACTGCATCTCAGGTCATCACCAGTCATCTTAATTTCTGTCCTGCCACTGGACTTTGATGACTTTGGAAGGAAGAGTGAGGCTGATGATTTTGTGCAACTCTGCCTCATTTAAATACAGTTCACACCTGAGACAAGACATCATCATGTAGTGTCATTGGTCCTCTTCAAGAACAAAGGACAAACAAAACAAAGTGGCTCAGTGGATAGAGTGCTGGGCCTGGTGTTAGGAAAACCTGAGTTAAAATCTGACCTCAGACACTTACTAGCTGTGTGACCCTGGGCAAATCACTTCACCCTGTTTGCCTCAGTTTCCTCATCTGTAAAATGAACTGAAGAAGGAAATGACAAACCACTTAGTACCTTTGCCAAGAAAAACCCAGATGAGGTCACGAAGCATGGAACACGACTGAAACGATGGAATAAGAACACCAACTTCCCCCATCACTTAACACAGTTTCTGACACATAGTAGATACTTAATAAATATGTATTGACTGACAAGGCCCTGTAGGAGTAGGACAAGACACAGCTAGGTTCTGATGGAAAAGCTGGAGAAGGGAAGATGATACATGGAATACTTGATAGGAAATTAGTCTCAGTTGTGGTTCTTCAGTGAAAACTTCTCCCCTGCTTGGATTCCCACATTCCCACCAACCCCCAGTTTGATACTTAGTCAATAGTTAGTTCTAAATATTTTTGTTGCTCTAGTTTTTTTTTTATTCTAACAACCTAATTTGATTTCTGCTCAGAATACAACATATTGGGGAGAGAAGTAGCTTACCTAGGCAGAGAAGCTGTATGGTGGAATGGAAAGGACTTCGGCTTGAGGAGTTGAGAGACTCAAGGGTTGCTGTTGTTGTTTTACTTTTAAAAAAAAATGGTTTTTTTCCCCAGCTTTGCCACTAATTAATAATGTGACAATGGAAAATCATTTACTTTTTCTGAACCACAATTTCTTCGTCTGTAAATTAAGAGTGCTGGAGCAGGTGATTTTTAAGATTCCTTCCTGCTTTAAACATTAGAAGCTTTTAACTTTCCTCAAAACTCAGTCAAAATACCACCTCATTCCATTCAGTTGCTATTACCCCCTGACATTACTCTGTGTTTACTTTGAGACAGTTAGGTGGTACAGTGGATAGAGTTGAGGACCAGGAGTCAGGAAGACCTCAGTTCAAATCCAGCCTCAGATACTTCCTAGCTGTGTGACCCTGGGCAAATCACTTAACTTCTGTCTCTTTCATCTATAAAATGGAATAATAATAGTGCTTACCCCCATGTTTGTTGTAAGAATAAAATGAGATAATGTTTGTAATTTACAAACCTTAATAAGCATTATATAAATGTTAGCTATTATTATTTGTACATAATTTTATTTACTTATTTGTGTACAAGTTGTTTTCTCTGATATAATGTAACCTCCTTGAGTCACTCAATGAGTCAACAAGTACTTAGTATATGCCAGACACTGTTCTAAGCACTGGATATGCAAAGACAAAAAGTATAGTCCCTGCCCTAAAAGGAGCCCACATTCCAACGGTGAGGGACAATATGAAAACAATTAAGTACGAATAAGATCTATTTATCTACGAATGTATCCATCCATCCATCCATCTATCTATATCTATCTTCTCCCTCCCCTCCCCTTCCCTCCCCTTCCCTTCTCCTCCCCTTCCCTCCCCTTCCTTTCCCTTCTCTCTCCTCCCTACCCCTCTCCTCCCCTCCCCTTCCCTCCCCTCCCATCCCTTCCCCTCTCCTTCCCTCCCCTCTTATGGAAAGTAATGCCAGAAAACCACTACCATTGGGAGACTGGGAGAAACCTCCTAGAAAAGGTAAGATTTGAGTTGAGTCTTAAAGGAGCCTAGGGAAGCCAGGGGCAGAGATATTTCCTCTTATTTCTGTATCCTCAGTGCCTAGCACAGTGCTGGCACATAGTAAACACTTAATGTTTGTTGAGTGAATGAATGAACAAATGAATGACCTATGACTATGTCCTATAACTCAATGACCATATTTTTCAACATACCTTTTTAATAAATAGGGTTCTGTGGGTTTTGGGTGAGGCTCTTGGGAGAACCTGCTTCTCCAGACCAGAAGAGTTGGCAGCAACTGGGTAGACTGGACCTGACTTCAGATCTGGTCTCAGATACTATCTGTGTGGCCCTGGACAATTAATTTAATTTTTCTGTGTGTTAGTTTCCAGTTTCTTCACCTGTATAATGGAAATAATGATAGAACTGACCCTACATGTTGCTGTGAAGAGAAAATGAGACAATATTTATAAAGTTCTTTGGAAGTTTTAAAGTGTTCTATTTGCTATGACTAATGTCATCATTATCATCGTCATCATCATCCTCAAGTAGAATTCAAGAAGCCACATCCTAGACTGAACATGATACTTGTGCAGTGGAAAATGTTCTGGATTTGTAGGTCCAAAAATTGAGTTCCACTCTTGGCTGTGCTACTTCCTACTGATGTGACTTTGGACATAACACTTGGGTAGAAATTGTGTTACACTTGGCCTCAGTTTCCTCCTCTGCAAAACAAGGTAGTTGGACTAGATGGCTTTGAAGGTTCCTCCGAGTTTTAAATCTATTATCTGAGGATTTCTGAAATGTCTTCCTGCTCTATATCTGTAAGATCCCATGAGGCATATTGGGCACAAAGCCAATGAGGATAAGGTAAAAATGTCACAGGCACATTGTTTGGAGGTGGTGGTGAGAAACTGCGGCTGTCACCATCTCAGTAAATGTCACCATAACAGCCCAGCTCAACCCAGCAAGAGCAAGAATAGTGATCGAGAATTACCTGGGTGAGATCAGTTTCCTCCTTCCTTTAGCAGGAGGCTATTGTTCATCATGGAGGGAAACAGGATTTAGAGCTGGAAGGGACCTTTGAGATTATTTTAAAGATCATTTGCTCCAACCCCATAATTTTCAGATGAAGATACCAAAAAAAGGGGGAAGCAAATGACTTATTTTAGTGCCGTGTGTGTGTGTGTGTGTGTGTGTGTGTGAGAGAGAGAGAGAGAGAGAGAGAGAGAGAGAGAGAGAGATTGGAAAAGAAAATCCTATCCCTTTGGGAAAGAGAAAGATTTTGTCTGCCCTTTCCTCATGGGAAACATAACACCAGGCTTAATGTTACTAGGTGTGGTTTAATGAAGTCAGCTGGCTGAAAGTTGGATGGGATCCCACTCTTTTGGAGAGTAATATTCATGTGCTAATCTAGTATGGTAGTCAATTTCCTTTTTATGGAAGAACCTCAAAAATAAAAGACAAATACACACACACACAAAATCCCACCAAACTTAAGCATTTTTCCTTCTGCATCACAGAACACCTTTGCATTGGGGAAGATCCTTATTCTATATACCCCACTGTGCTCAGGGAGGACCTCCCCACCCCCTTAGTTGCTGCTCTCTGTTGTACTTCATTCTCTCCCTTACAGTCTATCCTTGAGCCAAGGTCATGGCTACCCAGTGACTGGCAGGTCGTACAGCCACAAGCTGAGCTTTTGTGTTTGCTCCTTTAGCCAACTTAGTTACCTTGGCTCCTTCCATGATCACAAATGATCTAGGTTGCCTTGTAAAGAAAGTCCTGGGTGTCTCTTGGAATGGCCTGACTTTTTGGAGCAGCCTCAAAGGCAGTAAAAATGATTCGGAGGCTCAAAGGATTGAGAGAAGTCCACCAAGTGGCCAAACTAGGGATGTGAGAATTGCTCATCAAAGACAGATGACTATAAACACCAATTGCTATGGAGAGCTTGTCTTAGCTTAACCCCTCTGGGCCTCGAATCCTTTGTAAGTAAAATGAAGGATTGGTGAGATGGTCTCTAAATCTGTGATCCTATGGTTGTCAGGTGGGGATACTGAGAACAGGTCAAACTCTTCCCAACAGGTTAGGTTAATTTCTGTGATGGCAGATGAGTAACTGCAGCTTTTGGGGGTTGGCATCTAGTTGGGTTCAAAGACATTCCTTACATGGGACACTAGAAGCTTGGCTTTGAAGAGTTCTGGGAAAGTAACAGAAATTAATGGAATTTTAGAGTTTGAAGGCTCCTTAGATAATGACGATCAAATTGAACCCCCTCACTTAACAAGTGAAGAAACTGAGGCCCAGAAAAAGGAAATAATTTGCCCAAGGTCACA
This sequence comes from Petaurus breviceps papuanus, assembly GCF_028583685.1. Lineage (NCBI taxonomy): Eukaryota > Metazoa > Chordata > Mammalia > Diprotodontia > Petauridae > Petaurus > Petaurus breviceps. Next base: position 3,353,565 of record NW_027185779.1, on the reverse strand, counting down.
CAACTTGTTGGAGGCAGAGCTTTGACTAAAGCCAAGTTCTTTTGGCTAAAGATCAATGCACTTTCCACTGTACCTTATACTATACCATGGGGCAGCAGAAAGAATGCTGACTTTGGCATCATAGCACCTGGGTTCAAACCTTGACTCTTCCATTTACTACCCGTGACTACGAGCAGGTCTCTTAAACTCTCAGAGTTTCAGTTTTCTTATCTGTAAATTGAGAGGGTTGGACCATATGGCCTCTAAGCCAGCTTTAAATCTGTGTTCCTATCATACTAGGAATTAGTCTTGGGTACTTGGGGAGGGGTGAAAGCCATCCATTATGGATTTCTCCTCCACCCTTCCTTAAAAAGTAAAAAGCTTAGTGTGAGAAACATGCTTGTGGGGATCACAGGACTTCCCAGGCATCAGGGAGTTAGCCCAAACAAGCTTCTACTGTCCACTGCTTCCCTGGGGGCCCTTAAGAAGATCCATGTGATATGTCCTTTAAAACGGCAAAGCCCTTCTCACTGAAAGAACTCAGAAATAGAGTGGGCAGAGGAAGGTGTTTATTAAGCTTCTAGTGAGAAAGCAGGTGTAGTGCTTACTGGGAACATACCCATACCAGTAACAGAAACTGGAGTGAGGGTATACAGTTCTGTCCTTCCTGGTAGAGTTAGGGTTAGTTGAACTTCCTCAAATTCCTCACTTATTTCCCTACATTCCCTCTTTATGCAGATTACAGAGGTATGGTAATGAGGATACTTGTGACCCAGTTGTGATCTCTGGGGTCTGAGCTATTTGTCACACCCCTACCTTTCTAGTTCCCCCAGGGGCCAGGATGGCTATTGCCTTAGTAAAATAAGATAAGACTTTCCCCACAGCTAATTGATTATCTCCCAATAACTTTTGTGGGAGCAAAACAAGATACCATACTATCCCCTCTTACAATTATTTACTCCATAGGGTCTTGGACAGTATCAGAGAATCTCAGAATTAGGAGGGACCTTGGAGGTCATTTCATTTAACTCATACTTGAACTAACTCTACAATGTCCATGACAATTGGCCCTCTGACCTCAACTTGATGAACTCCATTGAAGGGGAGGCAGCCCATTGCACTTTTGCATACCTTCCTCAGCAGCTTCTACATATCCTTCTATATATCCACCACTAGTTCTATCCTCTGAGTCCTCACTGAACAAATCAAATCCCTCTTGACACAGTTGGCCACCCATTCTTCCCTGATGCTTTTTTCTTTCTTGGCCTTTATGCCATTGCTCTCTCTTGGCTTTCCTTCTACTTATCTGACAGCTCACTTCTCAGTTTCCTTCTCTGGATCAGTATCCATCTCCTTCCTGCCAAATATAAACCCTTCATGACTCTATTCTGGGCCTTCTTTTCTCTCCAATACTCTCTCAATGATCTCATTTGTTTTCATGGGCTTAATTATCAACTCTCGGCAAAGGACTCCCATATCTGCATATCCAGCCTTAATCTCTCTCTTGAATTTTAGTTCTTCAAGTCCCAGTTAAAATCCTACTTTCAACAGGAAGTCTTTCCCAGACACTCTTATTTCTAGTTTCTTCCCTTTGTGGATTACTTACAGTTTATCCTGTATGTAGCTTGTTTGTACATAGTTATTTTACTTTATTTTATTAAATGAAACAAGTATTTCTATAGCATAGTAGAATAAAAAAAGATGATTGTACATGAAACTTCAAATCTCTTATGTACAACTTCCTAGTCCTTCTAGATATATAATAAAATTATCATGTAACTTTTTTTCTTTTTTTCTTCCCTTTCCCTCCCCCTGTCTGTAATGGTAATTTGAAGATTTTTGCTACCCCTTAATAAACCTAAGGAAATTTGAAGACCTTCCCTGCTTTGAAAATAAGCTCTGCCCCTTAATAGGCTGAATGTAATCATATGTAGCCTGTGGTGGGAGGAGTTTGCTGAAGGGTGGAGCAGAGCCCACAGGAAGCTAGGAGTCAGAGCTAGCTAGATTGGGTGGAGGAGAGGACATGTCCCAGGGAGTCAGTCAGACTTGTGAGTAAATATTGGTTTGTGGGAAAAAGGATGGTGTGTGGCTCTCTGTGCTGTTGTCGCTTATTAACTTCATTGCTACTATGATAGAATTGGCTTATTAGTTTTGGGATTTGGTTTTCTGGTGACCAAAAAGATCACCAGTTTTCCTTCTGTCATATATAGAGAGTCTGTTATCTTTTGGCAACTGAGCAACATGAAGGCATATTTATTTATTTATTTTATTTTTTGGTTTTGCAGGGGGGAAGACAGAGTAATTGGGGTTAAGTGACTTGCCCAAGGTCACATGCTGGTAAGTGTTAAGTGTCTGAGGCCAGATTTGAACTCAGGTCCTCCTGACTCCAGGATTGGTGCTCTATTCACTGTGCCATCTAGCTGTCCCCCCCCCTCCCCCATGAAGGCATATTTATAGAGACCATGGGTACTGTGAATATTGCATTGGCACGACACTGTCCTAAAGATGGTTATCATTAGATACCAATGTGTATGTGTGTGTATCTACCTATCTATCTCTCTACACACATATGTCTACATATATTTATGCATATAAGTGTAAAGTCATTCTATATGTGCTTTTATTTATCAGTTCTTTCTCTGGATGCAGATAGCAGGTTCCATCATAGTTCCTTTGTAGTTAATTTGGGTATTCATAATAGTCAAAATGACTTAGTTGCTCAAAGTTGTTCTTAAAACAATGTTGCTGTTACTGTATAAAACGTTTTCATGGTTCTGCTCATTTTGTTCTTCATTATTGCATGCTGTCTCCTTCATTAGACTGTGAACTTCTTGAGGTCAGGGACGATCTTTTACCATTCATTATATTTCCAGCAGTTAGCACAGTGAGTGGCACATAATAGATACTTAAAAAATGTCTACTGCCTGACTGACAACTGCCTGCTAGACATCTCCACCTGATTTTTTCTTTTGGCATCTCAATCCCAATATATTCAATGTGTAAATATTTATTTCCTCACCCAACTCCACCCCACTTAATTTCCCCCTTTCTCTTGGGAGAACTCCCCTATCCTTTCCCTAACATAGGCTCACAGATTAGGATTGAGTCTTCCATATCCCTCATCTACCACATCTAATTAGTTGCCAAATCTTGCTGATTCCATGTCCACAAGATCCCTCATATCCATTCCCTTCTCTCTACTTAGATTGTCACTACCCTAGTTTAGGCAGTTGATCATCTTCCACCTGAACAGTTACTGAGATATCTTCCTAATTGGTCTCTCTAATCCATCCTCTAACTCAGCTGCAAAAGTGATATTCCTTTTTTTTGAGGGGCAATTTGGATTAAGTGATTTGCCCGAGGTCACATGGCTAGTTTTTGTGTTAAGTGTCTGAGTCCGGATTTGAACTCAGGTCCTCCTGACTCCAGGGCTGGTGCTCTATTCACTGTGTCACCTAGCTGCCCCATAAAGTGATGTTCCTAAAACACCGGTTTGATCATGTCAACCCCCAGCCCCCGCCTTAAGAAATCTCTCTTTGTCTGTAAGATAAAATACAAACTCTTCAGCCTCAAATAATCTACCTCTCATCTACATTTTTAGAAACCTTTTCATATTATTTGTTTTCATTTATGTTCTATGTTCTAATCTAGATTGCTTGTTTTTACTCTAAATTCAACACTCCAATATCTGTGCCTTTTGCAAACACTGTTCCTTGTTTCTGGAATATATTCCTTACTCATATCTATCTCTTAGAGTCTCCATTTTTCTTCAAGAATCAGTTTAGGTCCCCTGCTATTCCCTAGTCCTTAGTGCTTTCTTGGTCCTCAAATTATCTACCAACTCTGGGTATTTTTTGCTGGCTATCTTTTGTGCCTAGAAATCCCTCTTTCCTCACCCCCACCTCTTGACTTCCTGGTCTTCAAGTCACAGGTAAAATCTTACCTTCTACAAAAAGCCTTTCTTACTCAGCCTTGATGCTAGTTCCTTTCCTCTGTTGATTATCTCCAAAGTATTTGATATATATATATATATATATATAATACATATATATGTATACATAAGCATATGTATACATATATATCTTATATGCATATAGTTGTTTTCATGTTATCTCTCCCATTAGACTGTGAGATCCCTGATAGCAAAGAATGCCTTTTACCTTTTTTTGTATCCCTAACATTTAGTGTGGTGCCTAGCACATAGTAGGTACTTAACAAATTCCTACTGACTGACAACAAACTTGAGGTCAAGGTATTTTTTTAGTCTTTATATTTCTAGAACTGAACGTAGATCCTTGCATATTATATAGATTCTTAATAAATATTTGATCAATTGTTGAATTGAACTCCACATGAGGGCCTTTTCTAGTGCATTAAGCAACTTGCTGGAGGGTGGGGAGAAGATATGTAGACACAATAAAATATAGTTTGGAGGTGAAATGTCAGGGAAGGCTTCATGGAGCTAGTAATATTTGATTTAGTATTTGGTTTCTGAAAGATGAAGATGGGGACAGTTGCAAAGAGAAGACATTGTAGGTGAGGAAAGCAAAGTGAGCAAAGGTCCAGAGTGAAGAAAATACTGGACAACAATTAATCCAATTTGGCTCAAGTATAGAAAATGTTCATCTGAATAATGGGGAAAAGGAAGGAAAGCTTGTGGGTTTGGGAGGAAGGGCAAAGTGCAGAGATCAATGAATGCCAGGTTAAGGACTTTAGAATTTATTTGTGGGTAATAGTCACTGAAGAGTGGATGACCTCTTAGGTCTCTTCCAACTCTACAGAATCACAAAACTTTGGATTTGGATAGGAGCTCAGAGGCATCAAGTCCAACCCTGAGCTGAATCCTTTCTGTCACCCACTGTAAAGCCAAGCACAAGCAGCTTTCCAGAGGACTACTGCTGTGAACAGCTTTTCAAGGTTCTAATTACACAGTATGGTGAACTTTCCATTTATTCAGTAACAAACTAAGAGAAAACATTCACAGAAAACAAAGTACAGCATTCATAATGTTATAACTTCACAACTTACCACTGAAATGGCCACATGGTTTTCACCAGAGTGGTCACGTAGTTTTTTAAACAAAAGATAACATTAATTTAGTAAGTCCTTCATTTAATAAATCATTAATTCAGTCACCCTTAAGGAGGCAAGCCTCCTTAATTGATACAAACTACAAAGGTCAAAGTCATCCACCCATGGGGTGCAATCAAGTTACAGTATCACCAATCATTACTTAGTACCCTCTTAAGGGGTAGTGGAAAGTACAAAGGCCATCCACCCATAGGTCACAAGTAAGTTACAATCTCATCGGTCAGCATTAAATATTCAAGGAGAGGTCTTTTCATCTTGACTCAAGGCAGGCTTTCAGCTTCTATGGTTCCAGCTCCTACCTGAATCCACCAGACTGTCGCCTGGGTTCAAAGGCAGGTAGCTCCCAGTTTCTTGTCCAGTTCCCATTCCATATTGAAGCTCACAGTGCCCAGTCCACCTCAAGTCCTTCACAGTTTCTGTTCCTGGGAATACAAGGCTTAACAAAGCCACAAGAACATTCATGCACATTGCCAGCATCCTCATCAATTTACTTTCTGCCTGTGAAATTAACATAGACCCCAAACAGACAGACAAAGTACCAACACCACAGCCATGCTTGCTCTAGCTGGCTCTTGGAAGTCCTTGGCAGCTCAGCTGGCCTTTGGAAGTCTTCAGCAGCTCTGTCTGGCTCTTGGAAGTCTTCAGCAGCTCCATCTGGCTTTTGGAAGTCTTCAGCAACTCTGGTTGGCCCTTGAAAGTGTTTGGCAGCTCCAGCTGGCTCTCAGAAGCTCTCCAGCAGAAGTTTTGACTGGCTCTCTGAAGAAGCTCTGCCACTATAAGCTCTGTTCTCAAAATCAAAATCACTTTCTCCAGCCTGGGCCTCTCCTCCTCAGCCTTCACACAGCATGCTTCAAGAAGTTCTGATTCTCCAGCTTGTGTTTTTCCTTATGTATGGTATGAGCTCCTCCCTGTTCCACCCCTTCCTGTTACGTCAGCAACAGGGATTCATAACTTCTGTTTCTTAACAGAGGCTTGATATAATTAACTTGAAACTAAGTGCTAAGTACCCGTTTACTTGCCAATAAAAGGGGATCTTCAAATTCCATTACTATTATGCCCACTCATTCAGTAAATCAATGACTTATTTAAGCTTGTACTACCATGTGCTAAGTACAATGCTAGGTCCTAAATATACAGTTACTAAAGTGAGACTCTCCTTGATATCAAGCAGCTTATGTTCTAATAGGGGTATATGATATACATAGACATAAATAGGGGAGAGAGCTTTGATCTCAGCAGCTACAATTGGGAGTGCCAGTAGATTGTCACACCATTTCCAATAGCAATGGTCATTTTGATTTGGTTATTATTTCCAGAGTAAAAGCATGGAAAATGTGTGTGTGTGTATGAATGGAGGGTCCAATGGTTACAGGGCAGATGACAAGATCCCTCTGCTGGGTTGGCTCTGGTGTCCTGGCAGATGTCTGGATATGATGTGATGTGTTATTTGGGGCTGGAAAGATATAGTAGGTTGAGGTGAGTTCTCATTCACCTCAACTCACCCACTAATTAGGACAGCTCATTCCCAGGGGAAAAACTTCCATTTCACATTAATGACTCATACAGAACTTGTAGTTCATTAAAACACACACATTTTTTAGATGTATTGCTTTCACTTTGTACAAGTTGATTTTTTGCATCTGTGAAGGACTTGACATGTATGCCTTTTAAATGTCTCCTTAGTAGATCTGCCCCATAATTCCAGTCCAACATTAGACTATCCTCTCAGATAGCCTAGTCTTACCTTTCAGTAGAGCTTTCAGGATAGCACTCTTTTAACAGTGATAGCTCTCAAGGTGCTCTGGGCTGAGCCTAGGTTTGATATTAGAGTAAAATGTTGATTATCCTTTGCTCTCAAAGAGGACCAATGGCATCACAAGTGTGATGTCTTGACTTGTGACTTGGATGTAAGTGAGGCAGAACTGAATAAAGTCATCAATCTCACTTTCTTCTCCAGAAACATCAGTGTCCAGTGGCAAGACAAAAGTCAAGATGAATGGTAATGGTCCAACTGGGTGGCTTCGTGGATAGAGCACAGGGTTTGGAGTCTCATCTTCATGAGTTGCCCTGTGTGACCCTGGGCAAGTCACTTAGCCATGTTTGCCTCAGTTTCCTCATCTATAAAATGAGCTGGAGAAGGATATAACAAACCACTCCAGTATCTTTGCCAAGAAAACCCTTCAAAAATGGGGTCACCATAAATTGGTCACAACTGAACAACAATAGTAATGTCCCTGGGCAAATCAGAACAAAATAAGACACTGAATAGTGGGCAGAAGGAAATTGCAGATGAGGGATATTCAACTGATGTACTGACAACACTTTGAATTGATTCAGCTAAATGAAACTCTCTCCATCAGAAAGGATGTGTTGAAGGTCTTTTTTGACTCCTTTGAACTCAGATAACCAGCAAATAATGTCAAACACACCAAATCTTTAGTTCCTTGAGCCAACTAAGTCTCAAGGATGGTTTCTGTAACCTAAGGAAAAGCAAGCCTAACTGGTGAGTCCTGAGGGCAGAGGTTAGGAGATTGCTCCTACCATAAAAGATAATTTTCTTCTTTTCCTTTTATCTCTTCTGTTAATTACCATAAAGAATCAGGAACTGGGGCAGAGTATATAGTATTATTATTAGTTGAGCCTCAATTCAAGGCTGAGAAATCTCCTCATCCTAAAAGATTATACCAGCTCTGGAATTCGTACCCTTCTCCCCTGAAGCCTCTCCCTCTAATTGCTTGACTCCTCTTAGAACCTAGGGGGCCCAGACCAGTCATGTCTTAATTTCTCATCAGGCTGAATTCTGGACATATCTACCATTATCCTGAGCTGGGGACCTTCACTCCCCTCTCCTTTTCAATTTCTTCTTTTGGTTGTTGTTGCCTTTCCTCATTTGAATGTGCACTCCTTGAAGGCAGGGACTATCATTTTTTTTTTTTTTTGCTTTTTTGAGGGAGGAAGGCAAGACAATTGGGGTTATTTGTCCAAGGTCACACGGCTAGTAAATGTTAAGTGTCCGAAGTCAGATTTGAACTCAGGTTCTCCTGACTCTGGGGCTGGTTCTCTATTCACTGTGCCACCTCTCCACCCCAAGAATGGGAAGGGATTTGCCAAGGTTATATGGGTAGAAAGCATCAGAGGTGAGATTTGAACTCAGATATTCTGACTCCAGAGACTGTTCTTTCTATTGTACCACAATTGCCTCCCACAGGGACTATCATTCTTTTGGCTTGTATTTGTATTCCCAACACTTAACACTGTGCTTGGCAACAAAGTGTGTAATAAATGCTAGTTGACTGTCACTAGCTACTAGTCACTTTATCTCTCTGGTCCTCAGTTTCCCCATTGGTCAAATGAAGACATTGAACTATATTTTCCCAAAGGTCCCATCTAGCACTAATATTCAGTGATTTTCTGATTCTCCTCTTCAGGGCTTTTCCAACTTTTTCACTCTAAACTGAGATGTGTAAGAGTAAAGAGGAAGAGGAGAAAAAGAAGAATGAGACTGAATCCTAGGAGAGAGCTTTTGGAGTGAGTAAGCATTCAGAATGCAGAGTGGTTGTTCTGAGATAGGAGCCGTCTGCCTTCCTGCTTGGATCATTTCAAACAACCCTGGATGCAGCCACAGCACATATACCTTGGGGATCAATCTATTTTTGGCAGGGGGCAAGTACAAGATGACTTAATACATCTTTTCCATCTCTTATTTCTATGATGCTGTGCAATGAAAACATTAGTCATAGACCTCCTAAAAAGCAGGCTATTTCAGAGCTGGCCTAATCACAAAGATCAGAATTGGAATCAAATTTTCATATCTAGATTTAAAAATTTTGCAGCTTGTGGATGTGTACAGGAGGAAGATAGGGTTCTGGAATCTCAGAAACTGGATGGCACAGTGGAAATTCAGGAAGACCTGAGTTCGAATCTAGACTGGGGAAGTCACTTAACCTCTGCCTAACTCAGTTTCTCCAATTGTAAAATGAGAAATAATAGTAGCACCTATTTCCTAGGTTAATATTCATAAAGTGCTTAGCACAGTGTCTTTCACATAGTAGTACTTAATAATATTTGTTTCTTTCCTGTTGTTTTTCACACAGTCATTTTTTTCATTGTTTACTGTTGGAATGAACCTCAGATACCATCTAGTCTGATTGAATAAAAATTTTGAATTTGAATAAAAACTCCCCTCCAAAATATCACCGATAAATTTTAACTCTTGATCAGATATCTCTTAGTCACTGGAGAAGAGATTAGTAAGTGTTAAATAGTTGGGTCTGGGCATCTAATGTATCTGTGCCAGGGGTAAGGTCTGTCTCAGGATAAGGACTCCCAATGATTCAAGAGCCTGGGAAATTATCTCTGACTTAGAAGGAAAATGGAAGAAACTCCCTATTGGATTTGATGGCTGTCCTTGGAGTTACGTAGCTAATGACTCTGTTGGATGGTTCAGATATCACTGTGCCTCTTTTAAACTAAGAATGCTTGTGCCCTTGTTCTTTCTGCTGTTACTCAGGGGCTGTTTGTGTCTCTGGAGAGATTTCTGACAATTCTCACTATCTCTTATTCTGTTGACTCTGTCTTCCCTTCACTTTTTTCACCTTAAGTATTGTAGAGACTGTGGTTAAATTATGGGAGGTAGATGAGGAGAAAAACCTCAAAATCTGAAAACTGTCTAAACTGAAGAACTCAGCTGATTGGAACGCACTGATTGATGCACTGCTCGGATGGTGCAACAACCACTTACATGCTTGTTAACTGACTGGGTCCTATAGGTCATTTTTCAGAACTGCACTGGGAGCAGTCTGAAATGGGCTTCCACTCCTGGACCTTTCATGATCTCCCCAGTGTTGGTAGCCTAGTGCTTTTCATCTCTAACACTTGTTCATTAGCAGTGCTTGCCTTGCTCATCACTAAGAAAAAAAAAGGCTTGATCTTGCTGGTTAGTGCCCTTTTGAATGGAAACTCATTTCTGCCTCAGCAGCCAACCATAAGTCCTTTTTTTCACCACACAGTAAGTAGACAGGAAAACAGTCATAGAATACTTGTCCATGCGCCAGATTCCACATGGGGAATGGCATCAGGAACATTTCACTATGAATACTCAAAAGGACTGGGCTTTCACTGGCCAATCTCCTGTTGTTTACAAAAGAGCCTTCATTGACCAAGCATTTTGAATCCTGGTGTTACATGCCATTCACGTTTACTTCTCATGTAAATTCGTATTTCCAGACCCCTAGGGGAATGGATGACTGTTATATGATTACATGTACAGGCAGGATTTTTATTCAGACACAAGTGGGGCTGGATGGCTTCTGAGGGCCTTTATAATATGGAGATGCTGTAAGATCTCCAAATTCTTGGGATCAAACTCTACCAGGGAAGTGTTTTATGTAGAATGAGAGTGCTGGCTCAGCTGCCAAAATATTCTTTTCATGTATGTTATAAGTATTTTGGACCCAGTATGGACTGAATTGTGTCTTATTATTGTTGCAGGTCTATAATTTCCTTAAGCAAATATTTCTATTCCATGATAGGTGTGTTGAGATAAAAGTTTATGAAAATGTACCAATTTTGTATAACTTTTGCATCTATCTATACCCACACATATGTATGCATTATGGAATGCAAGCTTCTTGAAGACATACAGTTTCATTTTTTTATGTTCCCAGTGCCTAGCACACAAAGTACTTAGTAAGTAGATGCTTTACAAATTCTTGATTGATATAATTCTAACAATTATATATCTTCATGCTGGCCACAGTGAACTGTGGGAATACTTTCTCTAAACCTTGCATGGAGGCACATGTCTGTAATCCCTGCTATTGGAGGATGCTTAGGCTGATGGATCATTTTAGTTTGGGAGTTATAAGGTGAAGTAGGGTTATAAACCAATCATATGTCCATACTAATTCTTGCACCAATATAGTGAACCTCTGGAAGTGGGGAGGTGGTAGGCTGTCTAATGAAGAATGGACTCACCTAGGTAAAAAAAAAAGGTTAAACCTTATGTGCCACTTCTTATTTCTTCTCCTCTTTCTTTTCTTCCTTTTCCTCCTTATTATCCTTCTCTTCCTTATTATTCTCTTCTTCTTCTCCTTTTCCTCCTTCTCTTCCTCCTCTTCCTTCTTCTACTGCTACCTGTCATTTTAAAGTTTGCAAAGAGCAAAAGAGCATAGATGATCTCATTTCTTCACAATAGTCTCATGAGGTGAGTGCCATTGAAGATTTAAGAGCTGCATCTCATTACAACTTCCTGGGTTTCTTCTCCTGTCCTTAGCAAACATATCATGATCCAATCAGCCTTGTAACTCACAGCTCATCAATACTCTCTGTGCTGCTGGAGGATAGAGACATAACCTCCTCCAGTTAGAGAGGGAACAACACTAACATTTCGGGCATCTCCTCATTTCCCACTTGGCAGGGGTACTCATTCTGGATTTCTTCAACTTCTCTACCATGCCCCAACTCCAGATACCTCCTTCTCCTTCCCCCCCTTTTCAGTTTTCTTTTGTGTGTGCTATCTTCCCCCACTGGATTATAAGCTTTTTGAAGGCAAGGACTGTTTTCCTTTATCTTTTTCTTTTTGCATTTATATCCCCAGTGCTTGGTACAGTGCCTGGTACACAGTAGGCACTTAATATATTTTACTGACTATTGAAAAAAAAACACTAGTTATGGAATAAAAGGATCTGGTCCTTCTGATGCTTCCTGTTCACATGACTTTGGACAATTCATGCCAGTCCTCTGGCCTTCGGTTTTGTTTTGGTGAAATGAAGGGGATGGATGAGATGGTCTCTGAGGTCCCTTCTTAGTTCTAAATCTGTTATTCTGGGGCCTCACATGGGAGAATTTGTCTGGCATTTTCTGAACTGTTCCCATTGGTGAACAACAGCCCTTCTGGGGAGGGGTGTAGATGTTAACATTGGAGCTGCAGCAGCCACCTTGCTTTAGTAGCCTGGATATTGTTGTTGTTTGCTTTGTCCTTTGTTCTCAAAGAGGAACAATGACATCAGAAAGGTTATTGTCTTGACTTGTAAGTGAATTGGATTTAATTGAGGCAGGGCTACACAAAATCACCAGCCTCACTTTATCCTCTGGAGCCATCTGGGTCCAGTGGCAAGATGTAGATCAGGATGACCAGAGATGACCCTGGATGCAGTGGGAGACCTTAACCTTTTTAAGCTCAGATCTTTCCCAGGTCTGTTTGTCTGAGGCAACACCCATTCAGTGATTAAGGCTAGACAAGAAATGAGGCAAAAAGTGGCCTCTTTTACTTACTCCAAAAAAAAAGTAATTCTCTTTTTTTCAGCTCTAAGCTTCTAGTGAGAGAAACCCTCACAGAAACTACCAAATGGAAATCCATTCACTCTCCCTCTCTCTTCCTCTCCCTCCCTGTTTCCTTCTCCCTTCGTGTCTCCCTCTTCCTCCTTCACTCTCTCTCCTTCCCTCTCTTTTTTTCCCTCCTCCATCTCCCCTACCCCCCCGTCTGTCTGTCTTTCTCTCTCTTTCTATATCTCATTTTCTCATGGCAGTCTCCCTGTTGTACTTATGTTGTCTTCCTTCCATGCCTGTCTTCTCTTCTTAGAATGATGTCTGCCCTTGTCATTCATCACTTGAGGATGCCTATGTGCTATAGTCTCAGGCACAGTTTGTGATGCTTGATTTTGGCTCAGAAATTCCTAGTTATAATCCTATCAGGTTCGTTGGCCCTCTCTGAGAAGAGAGGTCCATTTGATCAAATGCATTTTTCCTTTAGATAAGAGATGGTGTTTGTGGTAACATGCCTAGTGCTATCTGTCTGCAATATCTTGCCAATTCCCTTAAAGAAATCATTATGGTGCTCTGAAGCAGAAGTGTCAAATTTGCAGCAAATCTGCCCTAACCAGATTAAAATATAATTGGGAAACGTTTAACAGAATAAATAAAAATACAATCCAATATAGATAATGTTATTTTGTGGTTTTCTAAGTCAACATAAGGCAGCAGAAATCAGCTTCTATTTGAATTTGACATCATTGATCTAAAGCCTTTGGAAAGATTCCACAAATAAATCTGAATAAATTCATCAGGTATTTCAGGCTGCTGGATGGGCCCTAGATTAAATATATTTTTTTGACCTTATGGCAATGGTTATTGATCAACCACCAGAGGGGAGAACAATTCTAGTAGCACTGAGAATTGTACTTCTGCATTATCCTTGACTCTACACAGCATCAATAAATTAAATGCATGCCAAGTGACTTGAGACAATTATCCTCTCAGTTTTCTAAAAAGAGAGGAGGTTTTAAGGAGACGTCGATGTTGTACCATCATGTTTTCATAAAATTAACAATATTAATTGTACAGTCAGGATGCTGGGGACTAAGCTGTTGGTTAGCCTTGTGTTGACCCGCCAAATCTTTGGAATTACATCTAAAAGGAATCCCAAGGGGAAAGGCATTTTGGCTGGATGTGGAATGCAGAACTCAACTGGGTTCTGCTCTTGCCTTTATCTGACCAGAGATTCCAAGGAGATGTTGTACTAGTTCATGCTTGAGCGAGTATGTTAAGAAGCCTGGATCTTGCAGAGAGGTCTCAGACAAGCATTTTGTATGTACAGCTGGTCCTGTTACCTTAAAGTGCCAGTACGTCTTGAATTAAAGCTATGACGAAAGATGTTGGTGTTGATCTTGGGAAATTTGCTGCAAAGTCATTTGAGAGGTGGGTTTGCTAAAGAGTATGGAGGCAGTTTTTGAGATGAAGTAAAAGGGGAGTTGGACATTATCATCTGGCTTTTTCTTTTGAGTGAAAATGTTTCAGATCATTTGGGTGATATGGAAGGGTACCTTGTGAATCAGTGGAGGTGGTGGGGTTCTTTAAAGCAAATGAGAGAGGGTGCTAACAGATTGTCATAAGTTTTGAAATTCGTATTCTTTAAATTATTAGTGCTCTACCCCCATCCTTCTTGCTTTATATATCTGGGTATTTGTTGTTTCCCACACAAGAGAATGGAAACTCCTTGATATCAAAGGCTGTTTTATTTTTGTCTTTATATCCTTAGTGCCTAGCACAGTGCCTGACATATGTATGTATAAACATCAGTGGGAACAAACTTAAATAAAAATGGGGACCACTAACTCATACATAAGAGTCCCTATGGACCATACATTGACTTAGAAAACCACTTATTTTATGTATTTATTTTTTTATTACTATATCAACCCATTAAAATTAAATAGAAACTACATTTTAATTTGGTTTGGCCACCCTCAGGAATGTTGTGGCATGCGGCTCCACAGCGGAATGTTTACTACAGCTAATGAACCTACCTACCTACTTACTTACATGCATACATTCACACACAGCACAAAATGCTGACCTTATATATCTATACCTTATATATCTATATATGTACTTCTAGGCAGCTAGGTGGTGCATTGGATAGAAGGCTGGGCATGGAGTCAGGAAGGTCTGAGTTCACATCTGGTCTTAGATTCTTACTAGCTCTATGACCCTGGGCAAGTCACTTAACCAGGTTTGCCTCAGTTTCCTCATCTGTAAAATGAGCTGGAGGAGGAAATGGCAAACCATTTGAGTATCTTTGGCAAGAAAACCCCAAATGGGGTCATAAGAGTAGGACATGACTGAAATGACTAAGCAGCAATAGCATGTATGTATATGTATATATGCATTTATATATTTAATCTAGACCTGTGATTTCATCAATGTGGACAGGTCCCAGTGTAGAAACTTCCTCCACCAACACAGTTCAACATCTTTTTTTTTTTTTTTTACAATTTATAGTCTTAAAAGAGTTGCTTATGGCAGTGAAGATCTATCTGGGTGAATTTTCCAAGGTCACCTTGTCATCAATGTGTTAGAGACAGGGCTTACTTTAAGTTTGGTCACAGTAGGACTCCATACACAATGGTGGGCTTCCTCTTGCATGGTACAAAGTAGGTACTTGATAAATATGAATTACATTGAATTGAATTTGTACATACAGCCCTGAATATTTGGTTCATAGCTAATTCCCAGAACTCTCTCATTTCATTTTATGCCTTTTCTAGCTATTTATCTGTCACATTCTATTTGGTATTGTCATTATTTGTGGTGCTGTTTCATCTCCTTTCCTAAATCATAATATTCTTAAGGCCTGGATCATATCTTTGCATCCTAAATAGGCCAGTGGACTGCACAAAGTTAGAGAAGAATAAATATTTGCTAAATTGTTGATGTTGTATGAACATTAGCAAATGCCTGGTAAATTTGAGGTGAATGAACTCTTTTTGGTTACTAAGTGGGATCCTGGAATTAAAATATTAATTCCAGAGCCCATGGCCCAGATCCTGAGGAGGAATGAATGAATGTTGGAAGTGGGATGCGGTCTTTGTATGAAAATCTTGTTTAAATTTGTTGTTTAAAATTATTCTAAGGATAAGAATACAAAGTTTTTCAGAAAAAAAAATCACCATTGCTAGAGTGATGCTAAGTAAAGTATCACTGTATATACATTTTGAGTCAAATCTGGCTAGCAGCTTCCAGCTAGAAAACTATTTGGAGAGTAGAAGTCTACTCTGACTTGAATTTGAAGTCAGACCCCTGACTTCCAGGGCTAGTGGTCTATTTACTGCGCCACCTAGCTGCCTAATCATTATTCTTTTTATATAAGATTCCTGTGTGTGCTTCTAGCTAGAAAACTGGAGAGTAGAAGTCTACCCTTCCCCCTCCCTCACCCATTATTCTTTCCTGTAAATATCTTGAGACACCTGTTATTATTTTATCATTATTCTTTTTACAAGATTCCCATATGTGCTCATGTAATATATATATATATATATATATATATATATATATATATATATACCCACATATGTATAACTTGATAAGCTCACAGGCTGATAAGCCATTGTTTGGGACTTTGGATGGCATCTTCCTATGGAAGGCGTGGACATACTCCTTGGCACCTCCTAGAGGATGAGACTTTTTGATTATGCATGAGCTGGTTGGTTTGGATTCCTGCTCTACGCAATAGGCAAAAATAAAAAATTTTGAGCAGAAGAGTGAACAGGACCAGCTCTGTGCCTGAATAAGATGATTGTTAAAGAAGAGTTAAGGATGATTTGGAGGAGAAAGAGAGTGAAAATGGAAAGAAACAGAATGGATGATGAGGAAGTAGAAGCATTAGACAAAGACTTCTTTCAGAATTGTGGAAGTGAAGGTGAGGGGACACAAGAAAGTGCAACTGGATGATATAGAAGGCTCCAGAACAGTGAGGAGCATTCCTTTATCCAGAAAGGGAAGAGTCAGTTGTGTTCCATTGAATCATCAAAGAATTCACTCTTATTGGCCTCTCCTATAATAGTTTATTTAATTTTCAAGAAAGTATTATTTATTTTTAACATTCTTTAAAAAAATTTTGAGTTCCAAATTCTTTTCCTCCCTCACCCCTCCTTCCCCCATTAAGAAGGCAAGCAAAATGATATACTTTATACATGTGAAATCATGGAAAATATGTTTTTATATTATCCATATTACAAAAATGCAAAAAAGCTAGAAAATTACACTTCAGTTTGCACTCAGAGGTCATCAGTTCTCTCTCTGGAGGTGGAGAGGATTTTTTCGTCATGAATATTTGAAATTGTCTCGGGTGATTGTATTGATGAGAGTAGCCAGGTCTTTCGCAGTTGATCATCATTATAACCTTGCTGTTACTGTGCACAATGAAATCCCCATTCTTTTCACTTCACTTTGCATCAGTTCATATAGCTATTGCCCCTTTTCTCTGAAACCATTCCTCCTTGTCATTTCTTTTTTAAAAAGCAATTGGGGTTAAGTAATTTGCCCAAGGTTACATGGCCAGTTATTATTTTTTTGTGTGTGTGTGGGTGTTAAGTATCTGAGGCTGGAACTGATCCCGGGTCTGACTCCGGGGCTGGTGCTCTTACTCACTGTGACACCTAGCTGCCCCTTGTCATTTCTTATAACACAATAGTACTCACAATCATATGACACAACTTGATTAGCCATTTCCCAACTGATGAACAGCTCCTTAATTTCTAATTCTTTGCCACTACAAAAAAGATACTACAAATGTTTTTGAACATATAGATTCTTTTCCTTTTTCTTTGATCTCTTTGGGGTGCAGACCTAGCAGTGGTATTGCTGTGTCCAAGGATATGCAGTTTTAAAACCCTTTGGGCATAGTTCCAAATTGTTCTCCAGAATGGTTGGACCAATTCACAATTCTTCTAATAGTTTATTAGCATACCTATTTTTCTTAATCCCCTCCATCATTTGTCATTTCTAATAGGTAATATCTCAGAGATATTTTAATTTGCATTTCTCTACCAATAGTGATTTAGAGCATTTTTTTTCCATTTAACTATAGATAGCTTTGATTCCTCCTGAAAACTGCTTGTTCATATCTTTTGGCCATTTATCAATTGGAGAGTGGGTTTTATTTTTATAATTTTGACTCAGTTCCTTATATATTTGAGAAATGAGGCCTTAATCAGATAAACTTGCTGTAAAAATATTTGATATTACTTCATTATCTCTGGTACTTTTTAGCAAAATGTAATGTCCATGATTATCTCTTTTATTTAGACCTTCAATAAGCTACCCTTCATAGGCAGTACTTGGTGGCAGCTGGCTAGAATGTCCGGGAGTTATTCCATTTACTTAAGGCTAGTCTCTCATTCTTTATCCAGTCTAGTAACAGAATAATAACAACAACTAACATTTCTACAGCACTTGAAGATTTACAAAGTGCTTTACACTATTTCATTTGAGCCTCACATTTAAGCTATTATTATCACCCCCTTTTAAGATAAGGAACCTGAGACATTTTATTAAGATGGCACCTGGGCACGCGCGTCTTTAGAAGAGGCCTGAAATGGCTTGGCAGAAGCAAGAATACAGACTATTTCATGTACAAACGGAGAAGGGGCTGATCCAGAATCAGTCTATCAAGTTCAAAGATATTTTTTTTTGTTTTATTACTATTTTTTCCTATAAAACGAAGAACAGATAATTTGTCTTTTCTCCTTGTGGTCCTGATATTTGACAATAGCATTTTAAGCAGTCCTCCAGATGTGAGAAGAAACCTTCAGCAGAGGTCTCCAATGTAGTTTGATCTGTTTTTCATATTCACTAGCAATCAATTTGATATGGTGACTAATTAGTAAAGAGTTCAAAATCAAATGGTTTTTATTACTTTCATCTCATTCATGTTTTAATCTTTCTTTAGTTTTCTCTTTCAATGAATTTTATAATAATAAAAGGTTAAAATAATTTATAAAGAACATTTCTCATTATTCTCAACCCTAGTATGCCAATGAGCATTATGAAATTGGTCTTTTTTGACTATGTTTACTTACTACAAGGCTTTTTTCCCCCATTGGGTAGGGGAAGGGGGGGGGGAGAAAAAATAAATGTTAAGTGAAAAAAATTGGAAAAAAACTAGAGAAGTTTGTAAACCTTTATCTGTAAGGAGGTGAAACATTCCTCCTATAAGCTCATTTTAATATTATCAAAAAATATTCTGCCCCCATTCCCATGTGGAAAGGTAAACTTTGGTCCAAGATATAATTTATTAATAATTATACACATAATTAATAAGTATACTTGATTTGTATCATCTAAACCCGAGACTGACTTTCCTCTCTTGACCCTACCCTACCCTTACCTTACTTAGAGTCTGTGCTCTCTGCCCCTACCAACCTATGCTGATGTTTCATTATAAAGCAGAGATGATTATAAGTTCTCAAAGGCTAGGTGAACAAAAGAGTATGGTGTTGGCTGCAGACTGTGCCACCTATCAGAGGTCTCAGAGGAGCTTGTTGTCAGAAGATGGGCCACTAAATAATGAATTCCTTTGTCATGGTAACCAATGAGCCAGAGAACTATCCAGAGTTCCAAATGAAACTTATATGATGTTAATACTCCAGTACAATAACGTATCACAATTTATTTAGCCATTCTCCAACTGATGGATGTCTCTCCATTTTCTTTCTTTCCAAATTAGTGAGGCTGTCCTCTATGCTTGTTAATTCATTTCCACTGCACAGGTGTAAACGTGGTCTTAAGAGATGTTGGCAACTTTGCATTTTCCCAGTGCATCACAAGTATGGAAGAAAAAGAAAAAACATGTGCTAAATAACTCTGAGTTGACCTACTGTAAAACTCACAGTACCCGATAGCTCTTAAATTTTTATAATAGTTCTGTTACCTTTTGGTGGTCTATTTACTAGGCTTTAGTCATTGTACTTTAGGATTCTAATGGATAAAGCATGTGGTAACATTGCTTTAAAACTTCTTAAATGAGTTAATGCCTGGGAGTTCCCTCTATCCTTTTTTATTTATTGACAACATTCCTTTGCTTCTTTAACTTGCATTGAACCCAGTTAGGAAAATGAAAGCTCTTCAAGGGAACAACAACAAATTATTTAAAAGTCATTTAGAGAAAATTGAAATGGGAAAATAAACTCACCTGAGATACAAATAATCTTCTCTGTATTCCTGACTTCCCCCAACTTCATGCATGCTGGTATCACAGCCAAACTCATCCATGAGCTTCTGAATTATTTTCAGCTTGATTGGTCAGACTATAAATGTCCTTAACCCTCCTGACTTAGACTATGCATATATAAGCTATACTTGAAAAAAAAAGTATAATATAGAATGTAAGCTTTTTGAGGGCAAGAACTGTTTTTTATTTTGTCTTTGTATATCTAGCACCAAGCATAATGTCCTGTACATAGTAAGAACTAAAATGGTTTCTGTTAGATTGGAAGGGGAGGCCATTATCAAGTCAGATATTAGCTGAACAGCAACAATGGCAATAAAACTTATAATAACTAGACAATTAGAGCTTGAGTTTTTTTTAAGCCACAAACTATTAAGTGATGATCTGAAGGTTCTGTTTTCTTTTCTTTTTTTAAATGTCTTGTTGATAATCTTTTGTTGTTTTACATCATCATATTTTCTCCTAGTTTCTCCCCTGTCTCTCCCCCAAATCCAGCTTATATAAGAAATAATATGTTTTTGAAAGAGAAAGAGAAAAAGAAGAGGAAAAAGTCAGCACAACTGATCAATTCACTGAAAAAAATCTAAAAACATCTACAATGTACCATATTCATGACCTCCCACTTCTGCAAAAGGGTAAGCTGAGAGTATCTCCTCATATCTCTTCTTTGGAGTTATGCTTTTTCTAACTTTGCTTAATTCAATTTTTTGTGGTTGTTCTGTTTTTAACCTTGTAGTCATGCTGAACATGTTTTCTTGACTGCTGATTTCACTGTATTGGTTCACATAGCTCTTTCCATGCCTCTCTGTATTCATCATATCATACATATAATTTCTTTTTAAAAAAATTTATTTATTTTTTTAGTTTTCATCATTCATTTCCACAAGATTTTGAGTTACAGATTTTCTCCCTGTCTTTCCCCTACCCCCACCCCAAGATAGCAAGTCTACTGAATACACCTTCTCCCAATCTGTTCTCTCTTATAACCTCCCTCATCTCTCCCCTAACTTTCTTGTAGGGCAAGATGGATTTCTATACCCCAGTGCCTCTATATCTTATTTCCCGGTTTCATGTAAAAAACAGTTTTTTAACATTTGTTTTTAAAACTTTGAGTTCCAGATTCTTCCCTTCTTCCTTCCTCACCTACCCCCACTGGGAAGACAAGCAATTCAATATAGGTTGTACATGTGTAGTTATGCAAAACATTTCCATAATAGTTATATTGTGAAAGACTATATTTCTATCCATTCTATCCCATCCCCCATTTATGCTATTTTCTCCTTTGACCTTTTCAAACCCTTTTCAAAAGTGTTTGCTTCTAACTACCCTCTCCCCCAATCTGCCTTCCCTTCTATCATCCCCCCTCTTATACCCTCACCCTCTGCTTTCCTGTAGGGTAAGATACTCAATTGAGTACATACACATCATTTCTTATAGGATGGTAATACTCCATTACAATAATATACCACAATTTGTTTGGTCATTCTCCAATTGATGGATGTCTCTCCCTTTTCTTTCTTTCCAAATTGACAGACACTTTTCCACCCAATGATGTTGACTCACAGAATACTTTCTAAATTTTCGAAGTGCTTTTCCTTTTGATACAATGGAAAGAACTCTGTTTGGAGCCGGAGCACTTGAGTTCAAATTTACCTCTGTGTGACCTTGGGTAAGCCTTTTAATCTCTTTGGGCCTCAGTTCCCTCATCTATAAAATGAGGAGATTGGACTGGATGGTGTCTGGGGTCATTTTCAAGCCTAAATCTACAATCCTATGATGATGCAGCTTAAGTCCTACCTTTGGCCAGAGGTCTTTACCAGTCTTCCCTAGTTGGGGTACTGTTCCCTCTCAAATGACCTTTCTCCTACTTTGTCTATATCTCAAATGTACCTAACTATTTACATGTTGTCTGCCCCACCAAGCTCCTCGAGGACAGGAACTATTTTTACTTTTCTTCATATGTCTAGTGCTTAGTATATTGCCTGACACAAAATAAGTGCTTAATAAATGTTTGTTGATTGACAGCTGATTGCAAAAATTATTATTCCTGTTTTTACAGGTGAGGAAACAGAGGCTCAGAGATCATACCAGTAGTAGCAGAAGTTAAGTGAAGGAGCCATAAAGCTGGCCTTGATGCTTGGGATGGACAGAGTCCCAGCTTCCCAAAATTCCCTCAAAGCTCTAAGGGCAGTTTTGTCTGGGCATGCAAAAGAATCAGTTACACTTCCACTGCCCAAAGTACATTCTCATTCCCATTTGAACCCACATGGAGGACCACTTGTCCAGGGTAAGGAAGTCTCAAAACTCCACTGAGATGAAACAATAGCATCTCTCCAGCTGCTATTGTTTCAGGAAACCTGGCTTCAGGCTCAAGGAGAAAACCTTGAATCAATTTGTCTCATGGAGGCCTGTTGGGTTGGCGGCTTGCCCTTCACAACTCGTTAAAATGAACACTTAGACTCTGGGGGATAGAGCTGAACCTGTGGGGTGATCCTCACCCCATGATCCTCCTGGCTGATTTTTTTTTATGGCGTTGGGAGGTCAGTGTCCTTACTCTGGGGCTAAGCCTCCCATCCCCTTTTGGTCCCCTTTTAATGCTTTAAAAAGTAACACTTTGCATTTGCTGGAACTCAGCCCAGGCCCCTTTCTTTCCCTGCCAGACTCAAACACTCTCCCTCAGTTGATCCTTTGAGACCTGAGCTTCAGAACTCTCTGCTCCACCTCCCCCCAGCCCCCACTCCCCTTCTTCCCTCTTCTCTAGAGTGATTAAGACCCAGGTCATATAGGCATTAGACAGGCCTCCTCATTAATCGGGAAGATCAGTTCTCCTGGCTAATGACCACCTGAATTAGTCAGGAAGCTTTGTTTCACTTTATATGGAATCTGGTTGAAGTTAAGCATAAGGCAAGGTTTTTATTTCTTTAATAAATCCAAGTGAGGACTGAACATGGCTAAAAGCAAAGGTGGCTCCCTTGAGTGTTTGGGGGTTTCCCCAAAGTGCCCAGTTTAGCCAAAGTGAACCCAGCTAGAATTTCCATGGACACATCATTGGTGAGGAGGGGGCGGTCCCAGGGAATATACAGATAGGACTTTTGGATACTTTGCTCCCATTCAATCTGGTCCCCCTTTTCTGTCTGTCACTGGGAGATCGGCTTCTGGGTTTCAAAAGACTGTTGACTTTCTACTGTGAGAGAAGGTTTGGTCAATAGCAGCAGGAACAGCAACTAGTAAGGTCATCTACATTCATCACAGAGTATGAATGGTGAGGTGGGCTGATGGGGTGGTGTACTTGGGTGGGATTCTCTATTGTCAGGGAATGATCAGGACATTCCTAGGTCATAGATTCAGGGTTGGGAGGAACCTTGAGGCCATCTGGTTCAAGATTAAGGAAACAAACCCAGAGACAGTGAAGTGATTTGCCTAAGGTCACACAGGGAATAATTGGTTCAGCTGGGATTCAAACCCAGGATTTTGAATCTGAACAAGCATGTTTTCTGCTGTACCACACTGTTTCTTCTAAAAGCATGGTGATAGTCCTCTCATACTTCAAGCATCTATGCCTGTGATGTAGGCGGTGTCCTCTGCTACCTCCCCTGCCCCTCATGCTTTGGTGGAGGTTTTCTCCAAAAGTTACCAGGAAAAAAAGTTATCAGCTGGTGGCCAGCCTGATGTTAGATCAGATTCAGAGGTCATTACCAGGCGTGCACTCTTTCCTTAGCATCAGCTTTTAAAATCCTTTTCTTCCTTCCAGGCTTAGATCAGGTACCATTGCTTCCTCACATAGCCTTGCTTTCTTCCTCCAAGCTGAGCATGTCCTCTCCATCCTCAGAATGTCCCAGAGTGCCTTGCCTAGATTTCTCTTCTATCCCTGTCACACTCTATCCAGGCTCATCTCCATTCCAAGATGAAGTGTCTAAGTAGACTTAAGTGGAGGAAAGACAAACCAGACGAGGTATGAAACCCAACCATTGGGAAAAGAATATATGTGTATATATGTATGCATATGTGTATATATGTATATGTGTGTATATATACACATATGTATGTATATACCCACACACAGCTCAGAATTAGGAAGAACCTTTAAGGTCATTTACCTCAACTCACTGGTCAAAGTATGAATCTGTGAAATCTGAGACAAGTTGTCATATAGGCTCTGGAATCTAGTGAAGGGATACATTAAAAAAAACAACAACAAAATATCCTAAATCACCAAGACATCAAATTTCTCTTTTTTTCCCCCCTAAATTGGGTAAAGCAAAACCGAGGAAACCAACTGCAAAGAAACTGTCTTCCCTTTTTCCTTATTCAGGTCTTCCCTCTCTCCTCGGCTCAGGCTCCTTCCCACCGCTTATGGGTCTGGCCTATGAGATAGAGCATCTGGGATCTGCTCAGTTCATCCACCTGCATATGAGTGAGCAGCTGGATGCTCCACCAGGCTGTGTAAGTCCTTGTCTCCCACCGAGCAGACCTGTCTGAGGCATTAGAATGTGTCTGCCCAGCAAGGGAGAGAGTACTTTCCAGAAGTCCAAGATTTCAGGGAAACTATTAGAAATAGTGGAAAAAAACCTCACCAGCTGTGATTGATTGCATCTCTCCTGCTGTCAGTTGCAACTTTGAAGCTGCTGTGGCTGGAGAAATAAACCTGAATGTTTCAGAAAGGGAGATTTTTAAATAACAAACTTATTCTTTTTTTCCCCCTGGGGATGTTCTAAGGTCTTAAAAACTCAGCTTGGCTTGGAAAATTGTTCATGGTTGTTTGAAAAACTGTTTTTTTTTTCTTTAACAAACAATCCAGTTCTCCTACCAAGCCAAGACGGTTTCTATGTTGAACCTCCCAAAAGAACAGAAGTGGTGGGAGTGTAAAGTAAGAGGGTGTTTAAAAACCTGTCCTGGGAGCCTACCAGTAAATGCTCTATACTCAAATGGATTTGTAATCCAGTGACACCAATTGCAACCTGTACATACCCACACATCCTGTGTGACTGTTCACGTCCTCCCAAAAGGTGTGTGAAATGCCCTTTGGTGTAGCCAGAGATAGGATTTATTTTTGTTGCTCTAATTAGAATACATAGGGGTTTAATTAAAGGTGATGTCTGGCAGAGAAGAGTCAAAGATTTTTTTAGTTTAAGAGACAGACCATCATAGAAAGGGATTTTACATGTATGCTCAGAGAACTTTGATACTTGGAAGAGAGAGAGAAAGAGAGTGCAAGGAATAATGAGGAAGAGCTTTTGGAGCAAGAACAGCAGAGAGACCAGCATGGTGAAAGGACTGGAAATGCTTCCTTAAAAGGGTTCGTTGTAGGAACTGGATTGTTTAGCCAGAAGAAGAGAAGACTTGGGGGATGAGGGAGTGGGGAACATGCTAGCTGTCTTCAAGTATTTGAAGGATTAGACTTGTATTCTTTGGACTAATGGATAAAAGTCATTGAGAGGCAGATTTAAGCAGATCTGAGGAAAACTTCTCTAAAAATGAGAGCTGTCCAGCAGTTAAATGGGCTGCCTCAGGTAGTGGGTTTTCTGTCTTTGGAGGTCTTCAAGGTAACCTTGGAGGTCTCTCCTAACTCAGGAATTCTGTCAAAGTTTTGCTTTCTGTAAAAAATTCATCCTGGGGAGAAGCAGTGAGTATACTCTCTATATACACAGTCATAGCTGAAGGATGAGTTTGGTTACTTGAGTAAGGTAGTGAGTAGTTCAAATAAAATGAGGAAAGACACCAACTCTTAGTTCAAAATTAATCCAAGAAACATTTATTAAATGCCTACTATGTGTAAGGCATAGTGCTCTTGAGGATACAATAATTAAAAAGAAATGACCTGATTCCTGCCCTTAAGGAGCTTTCATTCTCCTGGGAAAACATAATATATACATTTAATTATTATTTTCCTCCCCATAGGACCTGCAGTTTTATTAGTATAGGGAGTTCTTAGGGTTCTCTTGGTGTAGACCTGCTACTACTCTGTAGCATAAGCTATAAAGCCTTGTTAGGTGCATTTAGGGGTTGAGTGACTTCCCCAAGGTCACATAACTAGAATAAGGAAGAGGAGACGGTATTTGAATTCAATATTGTCCCGACTCTGAGGCCAGCTCTTTATTCCCTAGTTCACGTATAAGACAAGTTATGGAATGTGATAGGAGAGATGCAGTCAGACATGTTGGGGTGCGATTAGGAGGGTGAGGGAGGTTCTTAAAGGAATCAAGGCTTCCCTTCACAGAGGAGGTACCTGGACTGAACCTGGAAGAAAGAGAAAGATTCCAAAGGTGGAGCTGAGGCAGGCAAACCTTCCAGGCAGAGAGCTGGTGGTATGGCAGCCTGTGTCTTCAGTAACGAGTTTAAGATAAATGTCTGTAAAAATTAAAATAACAAAAAAAAAGGGAAAATCTACAACTTATTCTTGTTTCTTTTGTGGGACTATTTTTGACTGGGCATACAAATTCTCAGAAGCTGTGAAAAAGGACATGGCCCTGAATAGTGGTTTAAGTTTCATTTCTGGGGGGTCCCCAAACACAATATTCCTGCCAGCACCCCCTTGCCCTTTTGAGATTGTAAAATAAACAGCCCCCTCCCTGAGAAGCACCTGTGGTAATATGAAGGCTGCCTGGATAGGTTACACTTCAGCCTGTGAAACATATTTAGACCTGGCACAATCATGCTCCATTTCCCGAATGTGTGTTTTTTAGTCCATCGGGTTTGGTAGGCCCAAACCCAGAGGCGTTTCTTCTCTTTCAGTTTTAGGTCTACACGTGTTTAAAAGGGCATTGCTGCCGTGTATTTTAGTTTATTTACATGTAACCCCTCCAACATTTGCTTTGGGAGAACAATGTGTGGTTGCTCAAGAAAATTTGTAGTCCTATTTTTAGAAGCTGAGATGCATGTCACTATGAGTGTTTGCTCATTAATCCAAGCCCTGAGCCTTTGTGTGTCCAAACAATGCCAAACCATCTGGGTGAAAAAGCAAAAATTTAGTCCCTTCTCTGGATATCTTTCCTACACTACATTAAATTTCCAGATATTTGGAAATCATGGCAGATGTGTAAAGAACCTCCCTTTGTTTGCCCTAAGATTGACCCTTTCAAGCTCTCCACCACCTTTGAGCTGGTCTTTACATATTGATCAGATCATCTATGTGGTATTCATGGGAGAAAATGGATGAAGATCACATAGGAGGAGAAAGTATGCATGGAACCCACACCAATAAGATCATGCATCCATTGAAATAAGCATTGCCTTATACCTCTCCTTAGTCTGGAATCTCAATGCCATTTTTGACTCTTCACTCTCACAAACCCTACAAATCCAGTCTGCTGTCCAAACTTATCAAGTCTACCTTCACCATATCCCCTTCTCTTCACTCACACAACCACCAGCCCAGTTCAGTCCCCTCTTCACTTTTTACATGGACAATTGCCATGTAGCCATCTAACTGGCCTTCTTTCCTCAAACTTCCTCCCTTCTCCAATATATCCACTATCCAACTGCCAAAGTGACTTTCCTAATGACCGTGTCATTCCCTTTCTGAACGAATCCCATGACTACTGATTACTTTTAGGGTCAAATATGAACTCCTCTTGTTGACATTGAAAGATTTTCATAACCTAGCCTCTTCTTACCTTTCCAGTTTTCTCACATTTTATTCTCTTCCAAATAGACTCATGATCTAATGACACTGGCCTCTTTGCTATTCCTCACACAAAACACACCATCTTCTGCCTCTAGGCCTTTGTATTGGCTGACCCTCATGCCTGGAATGTTCTCCCTTATTACTTATGCCTCTTATTTTCCCTGGATTTCACCAAGATTCAGCTCAAGCCCATTCCTATGTGTCACAAAACATTTTATTCAAATCTATGATATCACAACAGAATTGTATCTCTTTTAAAAAGTTGTCTTTCTTGTGTAACACAATTTTTGGGTAGAGTGGAAGGGTGTAGGATCCATACTAGTGATTTTGTCACTCTATGGACCCTCCATTTCCCCCAGAAACCAACTTCTTTCACCAGTGTGTAAATAAGTAATTCCCCTGAAATTTATTGTCAGAGTTGCCTGGGTCACTAAGGAGTTAAATGATATGCCCTTGATTATGTAAATTAGTATGTGTCAAAGGTATGACTTGGACACATCTTCCTGATCAGCTGTCTATCCACCATGCAATGTTGCCTCTCATGGAAAGCAAGAACACCACTTAATGTTATCGTCTGACTGGTAGAAAGGAATGCTGAATCAAGCTTGGGACAGAGGCTAAAACTGCTTAGGAAAATCTGGATGGAAGCTTACAGGCCTTCTAATCCAGCCTGTCTTATTTTATAGATGAACAAACTCAGTCCTCAAGGTCACAAATAGAGTAACAGAGGAGGCTCTGAATGTGTCTGACTCCAAACCCAGTGACTGTCTACCGCCTTCTACCATTCTCCTGTGTTAGGAGGTAAGGGTAGTAGACAAGCCCAGAAAACCCAGGGGTAAGGACTGGCTGCCACTATCTGGTTTTCAGTGATTGTATCAGGAATTCAACTGAGCTTCTTAGGAGCAGAAAGTCCAACAGAGAGATGAATGCTTTGGCCTGAGGGCCCTCCAGCCAAGGACCATGTGCATTTTAGCTCACACTGGCAAGACAGCAGCTTGGGCAGATGGATTTATACTTCAGAAGACACTTGGCCCCTTGGTAGAACCGTGGGCCTGGGGCCAGAAGACCCAGGTTCAATTTCCAGTTAAGTCATCTCTGTTTACTTCTCACAAAATACATATTTAAAAAATTCTGAAATTAAAACGTCATGGTTAAAACACTCTACAGTAAACAGAGGTCTTTAGAAGAAGAGCCATTGCCAGCTTTTCTTTTTGTTAAAGCTGCAACCAATTTGAAGTTTATTTTATACCCGGGACACAGAATTGTGCTTCAGAGAGGTCTGTGAGAGTAGCCGCACATCTGTTCATGGACTAATCGGATCCTTCAGCTGACGTTCACTTTGGACATGATGCCCTTGAGATGAAGAGAACTCAATTGCTTTGGGGGGTCGTGTGTGTGTGTGTGTGTGTATGTGTGTGTACGCACCTACAACACACTAGCAGAGATTTGAATGCATTTTCTTGGGACCTTTTCCTGGTGCTTTTATTGGTCTCAATCCTACTCACAGAAAAGGGACAAAATTACATTTTTGACCTGTGTTAACTCCTTAAGAGAGGTGTAGCTTCCAGGCATAAGGAGATAGTTGTCCTGACTGTTGTATCCCTCATTGTGTGCTGTTCTGGGCATCCCATTTTAGGAAAGATATCAATAAGTTGTTGAGTGACCATTTTGGTGAAGGGAAAGCCTTGTGTTCATGTCATAGCTTTGGTTCAATTCAATTCAAGAAACATTGATTGCCTGCTCTGGGCAAGGCACTATGCTAGGTCCTGGGCCTGAAGGAACTGGGAATATTTAGCCTAGAGTAGAGAAGATTGCAGGAGGGAGGAATATAATAGCTTTCTTCAAGTATTTGAAAGGCTGCTAAGTGGAAGAAAGATTAAATATGTTTTGCTTGGCCCCACAGGGCAAAGCTAGAAGTAATGGGTAGAAGTTAGAGAGAGGTGGATTTAAGCTTGCCATAAAGAAAAACCTCCTAACAGTCAGAGCTAACTTCAAATGGAAAGGTCTCTGTCAAAAGGGAGTAAGTTCCCCCTCACTAGAGAATGCCCAATAAAGGCTGGATCATGATTCGTAAGTGAATTTAAGCGGATTCTCATCTGGTTTAAGCCTTAGACCAGATGGTTACTAAGGTCCCTTCCAATTCTGAAATTCTGTGATTTCTTTAATTAGATGAAAATATGGGGAACATCAGGGATTAAAAAGCACTTTCCCCAAAGACATACCTCTCTCCTTGCTTTACTTCATAAGCTTGGTTCTGATCTAGTCAGGGATATGGGAACTGGGAGTTTGGATACATGTACATATGTATATGGGCAGTGTATAAAGTATTGACTCTGGAGTCAGGAGGACTCATCTTCCTGAGTACAAATCTGGCCTCAGACACTTACTAGCTGTGTGACCATGGGCAAGTCACTTAAATCTGTTTGCCTCAGTTTCCTCATCTGGAGAAGGATATGGCAAACCACTCCAGTATCTCTGCAAAGAAAACTCCAAATGGGGTCATGGAGAGTTGGACACAACAGAAATAACTCAACAATATATGTATATTATATATGTACATATGAATGTATGTAAGTATAAAAGAATAAATGAAAACCATTTTTTTTTTCCTTTTTAGAGGGCAATTGGGGTTGTGACTTGGCTAAGATCAAATGGCTAGTTTTTTTGTGTTAAGTGTCTGAGGTCAGATTTGAACTCAGGTCCTCCTGATTCTGGGCTGGTGCTCTATTCACTGCACCACCTAGCCACCCCAATGAAAACCATTTTTAAGGACTTTCTATGTTCAAAGTGCTGGGACTACAAATATCTAGACAAGATAGTACCTGTCCTTAAGGACTTTATGGAGGAGATAACAACTACAGGAGATTGGTGGTCAGAGTAAGGAGTAATGCTCTAGGAATTCACAAAGATGACAATTGTAACAATAGGGTGGTGCATTGATTCCTTAGGTGTTGGTAGTATTGATTTGATTACAGTTTTCAGAGCAGGAGGTGAAAGGTAGAGAGATGAGGCTGAGGTCTAAATGGAGTAATCAGGGTAAAGAGGAGGCTTCCTAGTCCCAGGGACAGCTACCCTGAGTGGTATACCTGCTTCCAGCATGGATTCTGGAGGTCCTGTTTGGATGGTGGAGAGGAGGTAAGGGTTGGCACGGTAGAAAATGGTCGAGGAGAGGAAGAAGCTGGATGATCCCAAGGATCCAGGTCCTGCTAGATCAGGGGGATTGCTGTTGATGATGGAGCTCTATGACCAGTTGGCAGACTGGAAAGTGTGCAGGTCTCAGCCTCTTAAACAAACACTTTGGCCTCACTTGTGAGCAAGAGGAAAAGAGGAGCTGCTGAGCATTAGGTGAATTTCCCTAGCTTAATTTATTTCTACAAATGAAGACTCGAAGAATAGCCTGGCAAGTGGCAGCACTGAGGATGACCACACAAAAGAACTCTACAAATAAATGTCCCTATCACTCCAAGTCCTCTAGGAGAAATGATTTTTTATTTATTTTGCAGCCCAAAACAAAAGCTCAGGATTTTGTCTGAATTAGCAGTCCCCTGAGCCATAGATAGAGCCAAGTAGAATTAAAGGTCCATTCCAGTTCACCTTCAGCTCCCTTTCTTTTCTTTCTAGTTTGCAAAATCTTCACTTGCAAGAAGTTTTCCAAGATCATTGTGGGCTCTTAATCTGAAGTATACTTGCACCCACTTTGGGTCTTCTCCATTAGCCCCTGGAGGTTGGGTCCTGATCTTAACAAAGGTAAGGGAAAGGGGTATGTGGATAAATAAATAACTGGATGAATGAATAATGTGAACACGTCAGCATGGGACCCTTGGGACTGAAGCCTCAGCCAGAAATGAAAGGCAGAACCTTTTCAGGGTCCGGTGCTTAGCATAGTGCCTGGTACCTAGGAAGTACTTCATAAATGATACTTGACTGACTACTTCTTGCTGGTGTTCTGTCCTTGGTGATGATGGGGAGCGGAGCTCCTCCATATGTAGAAAAATAGTGCTAACTATGGGTCAGCTCCAGGAAGTGTGGTGGTGTAATTCAAGCTTGGGCATCTTCAATACTCTGTTATAGAGTGGAGCCCTGGAGGTTTTCCCATCAGACACTGTTTGGTGCTGTCAGGGCATCCACATGAGAGCAAAACAAGGGATTTTCTAGGTTTTGTCTTTCTAATGTCTTTTTCTGTCTTCTGGGAATGGAAAACTACCCAAAGAATTGCCAGAGAGTATAGGGATTTATGCCATCAGTGGTGGGGAATGTTTTGGGGCAGGTGGGGGAGTGGTATACTTTAAGGACCTTTTGGGAGAATCATTTAACGGTACACACATGAGGTAATAGTTTATAAACAAGCCTGGTGGAGTAAATCATTTCTATTGCTATCACAATATACCATAAGCATATAGCTGCTCTCCAGGGTGTATGAATTGTCTGCTGCTATGGATGAGGTCTGACCCAACCTTTCTGCAGCCATGGGAGATCTTAGCATGTCCTAATTTTTTCAAGGGCTCACAGGGTGGACTATTTTCTGCTCATGCTGCTTCTGGACCCTGGTTGCCTTCAAGCTCTATCTTAGATAAAATTGCCTCTCTAGGGATCTTAACCTGGTCACTTCAACTGCTCTTTCAGACCTACAGTGCTGGATGTCCTTTTTATCCTTTACTCTTTTAGCCCCCCTCCCCCACTAGAAGAGGCTACATTTGTTTTTCTAATGCTGTCTCCTCATCCTTACCCCCACCCACTCCAAGCTCATCAGATCTGAAGGATCCATAAATGACATCCCAATAGAATGACTAAGTTCTTTGGGGGCAGGAATTGTTTCTTTTTTTTTTTTTATCTTTGCATATCTAGCATAGTCTTTTTTTTTTTAAAGCAATCAGGGTTAAGTAACTTGCTCAAGGTTACGTGGCCAGTTATTTCTGGGTGTGGTGCTAAGTATCTGAGCCCGGATTTGATCCCCAGATCATCCCGATGCTGGAGCCGGTGCTCCTACTTGCTGAGCCTCCTGGCCACCCCTAAGCAATTGGGGTTAAGTAACTTTCTCAAGGTCACATGGCCAGGTGTTTCTGGGTGGATGCTAAGTGTCTGAGCCCGGATTTGATCCCCAGATCATCCCAACACTGGAGCTGGTGCTCTTACTTGGATGCTATCTTTCTTTAGTTGAATTCTTACTATTTCTTGGTAGTCCTTTTGATTCATCCCTTTTTAATTCCTAATGTTTCTGATAGCAAACCCTTTCCTTTTACCTTGAGCCTTCAACTCTACTTCTGCCTCTCTTGGCTCTCAGAGGATAATTTCACCTTCTGTTTTGCTGAGCACACCAAGATCATCATATGTAAACTCCCTCAACTTCTTGTCACTCTTCTCCTTCCTTGGTGTCTCAGAGGAACAGATGTCTCTCTTTCTTACCAAACACTTCCCCCTACCCATTTTCCTCCTCTTTCCTTTTCCACCTTTCCTTTTTATAAATTGCTTCTCATTTTTTCCTCCTCGACTGACTGGACTGTGAAGGCCTTTAAATGCCATATTGAGGGATTTTTATTTTATCCTATGAGCAGTAGGTAACCAGTGAACATTCTTGAATAGGAAAATTTAAATTGTCAGGCTTGTATTTTTGGAAGATTATTTGGTGACCTTCCTAGAGGGAATATGTACTGTATCCATGTTCATAAAGGAAAAGTACTGATAACTGGGAGTCCAATTAGAAGGCTGTTGCCAGTGTCCATGTGAGACACAATGGAGACCTGATCTACAATGTGATTGCAGAAAAGGAGACAAATGAGAGAGATGGTATAAAGAATCAATGAGATTTAACCCTTGATTTTTTGGGAGGGGGGTTCTGAAGGAGAGTGAAATTCATTCAAGGATGGCTTTGAGGTTATGAACCTAGAGACTTGGAGGGTGATGGTACCATGAACAGATATAGAGAAGCTTGAAAGAGGGGTAGTTTTTGTGGTAAAGATGATAAATTCTATTTTGGATATATTGAATTTGTATACTCAGTTGGAGATGTCTAGAAAGCAGTTGAAGGTGCAGGATAGGAGTCTGGAGGGAGTCTAGAATTAGATAGATATGGTAGTTATCTGCATAGCATGGGCAATTGGACCCATGGGAGCTGATAAATGTAATCACTCTGTGGTCCAGACATACTGTCTATCTAGGTATTCCCCATACATAGCACTCTACTTTTTGACTTCTTGGCTGATTGATTAAAAAAGGGTTCAGGTTAGATGGCGGGACATGAGTAATGATCCAAGAAGGGAGAGTGAGAAGCAGCAGTCAGACAGATAGGAGGAGCATCAAGAGAGAGTAGTGTCATGAAGACCCAGGGAGGAAAGAAGAATTGGGATAAAAGGGTGATTAATAGCTTTGGGTACTGCAGAGAGGTCATGGAGGATGAAACCTAAGAAATGCCCAACAAATTTAGCAAGTAAGAGACCACTGGTAGTCTTGGAGAGAACAGTTTCAGTTGAAGGATAAAGTTTGGAAAACAAATTGCAAGGGACTGAAAAGTAGTGGGAAGAGTGGAAATAGAAACTTTATCTGGGAATTTTACTGTGAAAGGAAGGTGAAGATGAGACCCAAGTGAAAAAAAAATGCTTAAGGATGGGCACACCTGAGATCGTCAGAAAGAAAGGAGCCAGGAGATTGAAGATTAGAGGGGATGGGGGAGGATTATAAAGGGGCAAGTTCCTGGAGGAGATAGGGGACTCTGGGATCAAAAACACACTCAACAAATGCCTTATAATCCCCTGGATTAGTTTTCCCATTTGAAATAGTAATACCACTCATTTCTGGAATCATATGATACTTATGTTTGCTGTGGGGCTTGACATTTATCTATTGCCCTATCTGGTGTAGTCTCCATCAATAGATCTCACAATAACCTTGAGCAAAAGTATTCAATCAAGATGGAATAGTGAGGTAGATATCATGGGATAACACAAAATATAATTATTTGGCTCTCTTACAGTTAGATGCAACCTATTCCCTCCCCTTATTCCCTCACTCTGTAGCCTTCCATACTGATGGTGGGAGGGAACAAATCTCCAGAAAACTCACCCACGTGGGAGAAAAAGCTATCTTTCCTATGAAGCTGTATATGGAGGTGAGAAGAGTCAGACTTTCTACAACTTCTTTCATCTTTGTTTTTGTAGCTGGCATAAAAGCTACTCTATAGCCATGGTAGGAACTCACTCTGTCACAAGACACTTGAGAAACATGTATTGAATAATAGAAAGAGGACTAGAGCACTGGAAGGAAGACATGGGTTTGAATCATGGCTCTGTTACTTTGTACAAGTCACATTTCCTCACCTGTGAAATGAGGGGATTGAATTAGATGGTCTTTAAATTCCAGCACTAAGTCTTATGAGCATATGAATTGAAAACAAAGGCCTCTTAAGTAGAAATTGCAAAAAGTGTTGGTGAATTATCCTTAATTTATCCTACAAACAAGAGCGAATTTATTTATTCTAGAAAGAGAATGTTTGCAGAATCATGTTACAGAGCTGGAGAGGAAGAACCTGCAGAATTACGTGGAGAGTGGAAATCTTTGTTTCAGGGCTACCAGTGATGAAGCATTATCCGAATTTTCCAGTGGAAGCTGTTTAGAATGCTCCATCGCTACTAGAAACGGAAACAAAAAAGTCAGACAGCTCCATCAGACCAAAAAACCACCCCAAAACACAAACAAAAAACCCAACCTGTTTAGTAACCATTACACAGCACCTTTCTTTCACTCAAGAAATTCCAAATACTCCAAGAGAGTTAGCTGTTGCATATTCTTGCAGAGCCTTCCAAGGAAACAAGGCTGAGGTGCTATCACTCATGAGCATTGTGTTCAATTCTGGTCATCACTTTTTAGCATAGTGCTTGTATGCTCTGGGAGTCCTTATCCTAACTATTTGAGATGTCTTTGATTGATTGAAGGAGATGACTCATTCCTCACCTAATGATATAATCAATATATTCTCATCTATGTGGAAAAGTGTTAGATTATCTTTGTACCAGGGCTAAATGGAGCAGGATGATTAGATTATGAGTTCCTTGAGGGTAGGGACTATTGTTTACTTTCTTTGTATCTCCAGTGCTTAGAACAATGATTGGCACATAGTGGGTGTTTAATAAATATTTATTGATTTACTGATAAATTATAAACAGAATATCCAGAACATGGCAACTAGGATGGTGAAATCTATGCCTCATGAGGATAGGCTGAAGGAAGTGGGATGTTTAACATGGAAGAGAAAAAACTCAAGGGGCAAATGATAGCTGTCTTCAAGCATTTGAGAGACTGACACTTGGAATAGAGATTAAACTTGTTCTGATTATCCTCAGAGGAAACAACCTGGACCAACAGGTAGCAACTGCAAAAAGTCAAATTTAGGATTGATGTTGGGAGAAACTTCCTGAGCAATTAGTATATCATTAGAATGAGATACCTTGGGAAGGACTGAGATTCCTCTGACCTGGGGGCAGGGGGATGTAGTGGGGAGGTGACAGTTTCTGAGTAAGGGCTATATGGCCATTTTTCTGGTATGTTTAAAGGGAGTTCTAGGTATGGTCTAAGTGGTCACTAAAACCCCTTCCAATACTGAGAGTGTATGAATTTCCAAGGTCCTCTGTTGTCCTGTCTGTTTGTGAAGACCATCTGGCTTAAGAAGGACAGTAAAGATTTCTGTCGTTACCACTCTGGCTTTGGGCTTCCTCTGTCAAGGGGTCCTTTCCACCAAAGTTCAGGACAAAGAACATGCTTTTCTAGAAGAGGCTGCTGTATCTGGGATACAATGACTCATCTGGTTTAATTTAAAATGCAAAATCTTTGAAAAATTGGTATTTTCAAAATAAGTGCCCTTGTCCTGAGCTCTGGTTCTCATTAGCATGGATCAAGTTAGTGATGATAAGTTGGAACTCCTAAAATACCATCTTAAAGGACTGCTCTCAGGTGTTCTCATACTATCTGCCTTCCCAGGGGTCTGCCTTAGAGTTGCATCTTGACAGGGCCTCATTGAGGCCTGGTGTTTTCCTCCTTTGTGCCTTGACTCTTTTTGAGGGGAGCTGAGTGGCTTAATTGGATGTTTGGGTAAACTCTGTCTACCTTGTTGAAATGCATAGTACAGGAATGACAGCACTTTGGGCCTCCACTCTCCACCTCCCCACCCCCTCTCCCCTGCTAAAACCCTGTGGGCTTTACTGTCTCCCCCTGGCCCTCCATTCCTGAATTCTCAGCCAGATTCTTTACCTTCAATGGGAGTTGCAAGTGAGTGTTTAAGGGCAAAATCTGGCTCAAGCCAAGTATTCATCTAAGCCTGATGGAAGTCCATCCAATATTCCAGACAGCTAAATATAATCTCTGCACCTGTTCTAAGTCTAAAACATATCGTGCAAAAAGACATCACATAGGCATGCAGAGGGTTTTTTTCCCCCAAAGGAAAGCCTTTTATCCACCAAGTTCAAAGCTCCTTACAAATATTAGCTCATGCATGGGTTGCCCAGAGTAATTACAAAACAGCCGATTTTTTTTAGCACCTTACAGTTACAGAATTATTTTTTAAAATCATTTATTTAGTTTTCGTTTTCAACATTCTCTTCCATAAGATTTCGAGTTTTAAATTTTCTCCCTCTCCTCCCCCTCCCCAAGACAGCATGCAATGTGATATAGGCTCTACTTATACATTCATATTGAACATATTTTAACATTATTCATGATGTAAGGAAGAATTAGAACTAATTGGAGGAACCATGAGAAAGAAGAAACAAAACAACAAAAGAAAAGAAGAGCAAATGTTATGCTTCCATCTGCATTCATACTCCATAGTTCTTTCTCTGGATGTGGATAGCATTTTCCATAGTGAGTCTTTCGGATTTGTCTTAGATTCATGCACTGCTGAGAGGAGCTAAGTCCATCAAAGTCAGTCATCACACAATGTGGCTGTACTGTGTGCAACGTTCTCCTGGTTCTGCTCATTTCACTCAGCATCAGTTCATGTAAGTCTTTTCAGGTTTTTCTGAAGTCCGCCTGCTCATCATTTCTTGTAGTACAATAGTATTCCATTATATTCATATACCACAACTTGTTCAGCCATTCCCCAATTGATGGACATCCCCTCAATTCCCAATTCTTTGCCACAACAAAAAGATCTGCTATAAGTATTTTGTACATGTGGGTCCTTTTTCCATTTTTATGATCTCTTTGGGATACAAACCTAGAAGTGTTATTGCTGGGTCAAAGGGTATGCACAATTTTATAGCCCTTTGGGCACAGTTCCAAATTGTTCTCCAGAATGGTTGGATCAGTTCACAACTCCACAAACAATGAATTAGTATTCCAATTTTCCCACATCTCCAACACCCATAATTTCCTTTTCTGTCATATTAGTCAATCTGATAGGTGTGATGTTTTGATTTTCATTTCTCTAAATAATAGTTATTTAGAGCATTTCTACATATGACTATAGATAGCTTTAATTTCTTCCTCTGAAAACTGGAATTTGAGGACCTGGGTTAGTTGTATCACCATAGGCAAATGATTTAACTTCTCTGTGCTTCAATTTCCTCAGCTGTAAAATAGGCATGATTCTATTAACTACCTTGAAGTTTTGTTGTAAGGAAAGTGCTTTATAAACCTTCAAATGCCCTAGAAATGAATGTGAATATTCTTCATGTTGCAATGAAATCTGGGTGAGCCAGGAGACAACACTTAGCCACATGTCTCAGTAATAGTAGTGACTTTGTGCATTTGCTTTTTGTCCTGAAGCCAGTCACCTTCAATGGCCTGGCTTACATTTTGGCTGCTCAAGCCAAACCAGAACATTTTTATTTGGCTCTAAGCTCTTGTCTGTGAAGTGCCTCTATCTACCTGGAAAGTTGGCTTTTAAAAAAGCGCGTCTGGAGGCCATTGCCTTTTTTTATGTACAGCAAGGAGCAAAGAAGCAACTTGAGTGTGAGTGCCTAGAAACCATCCAAGTGAGATTGCAGTGGAAGACCAGAAAGGCAGGGCTCGAACAGAATGTTTTGCTGCTGGTTTTGTGAGCTGTGAGCTGTGCTTTCAGTCACGACATCTGGAGGAATGACTTTTTTTACATTAAAATGAAGGGCGGGGGCATAAAGAGCATTTTGAAGGAGTAGCTAGAAGAGAGCTATTGCTAACCAAGGGAAGAATGGGCTTTGTCCAGGGGAGCAAATATTTGATGGGCATGCTTCCTCCTCAGGTCACTGGGCCTCAGCTTAAGGTTCTTTGAAGCACAACCTGCCAGGCCATCACATTCTGATGGAATGAGTGCAGTTACTGTTTTCTTTAGAGGAAGCTGGGTGATACAGTGATTGGAGTGCTGGGCCCAGAGTTAGGAAGACCTGAGTTCAGATCCAAACCCAGATACTTACTAGCTGTGTAACCCTGGAAAAGTCCCTCAACATCTCTCTGCTTTATTTCCTTACTTGCATAAATGGGGCTAATAATAACATCTACCTCCTAGGGTTTTTGTGGGGATCAAATGAGGTAACACTTGTAATGTGTTTAGTACAGTACCTGGTAAACAGTAGGTGCTTAATAGGTGCTTATTTCTTTCCTCCCTCCTTCCCTTCCTCTGTTGCTTCCTTCCTCCCTTCCTCTCTCCCTTCCTTCCCTCATGCCTTCCTTTTTCCCCT
>NW_027185779.1:3303866-3311723 GCF_028583685.1 Petaurus breviceps papuanus | reverse complement strand
TCCTCTCCTCTCCTCTCCTCTCCTCTCCTCTCCTCTCCTTTCCTTTCATTGAAATATCAGGCAATATTGCATAAGTGGAAGGAGCTCTGAGTCTAGAGTCAGAAAACCTGGCTTTGAGTCCAAGTGTCAACCCTGACTAGCTTGTGACCATGGCTAAGAGTATTCTGAGCTTCACTTTCTTCATCTGTACACTCTGCTTTGGGAACCCTAATACAATAGCAATTGCTTTGATAGTCCCCAGAATTCTCATGGGTAAAAGTACAGATAGAAGGGACTTCAGAGATCATCAAATCTAACCCCTCATTTTTCAGGTGAGCAAATTGAGGCCTACAGA
The DNA here is from genome assembly GCF_028583685.1 of Petaurus breviceps papuanus. Lineage (NCBI taxonomy): Eukaryota > Metazoa > Chordata > Mammalia > Diprotodontia > Petauridae > Petaurus > Petaurus breviceps. Next base: position 3,311,389 of record NW_027185779.1, on the reverse strand, counting down.
AGGTAATTGATTTGACCAAGGTCACACACTTAAGAGATGACAGACTTGAGATTTGAACCCAGATAGATCATTTGACTCCAAAGCTAGCATCTTTCCCATTGCACCATGAAGTCTTCCTCAAATGTGCTGGAAGTTGTAATTGTTTACATATAGTAGGCAGTTCTGCTATAACATGACATTTGCTATTGTTGTTATTGTTCAATCATTCAGTCATGTCTGACTCTTTGTGACCCTATGGACCATAACGTGCCAACACCTTCCATGGGGTTTTCTTGGCAAAGACACTGGAGTGGTTTGCTATTTCCTTCTTTGTGAATTAAGACAAACAGAGGTTAAGTGACTTGTCCAGGGTCACACACCTAAGGTCATATTTGAACTCAGGTTTTTTTGACTCCAGGCCTAGTGTTCTAACCACCAAGCCACCTAGCTGCCTCATGTTGTGACACATGTGTTCTTAAAAGTCACCTCAATACACAAAATCATTAAATAAAAACTACTGGGGTTTTTGGAAAAATGTTAGGGAAACTCAGAGACTTTTTCAGTGTCAAATTAAAAAAGATAGGAATCTTGTAGAAATGATAGCATAATTTTATACATGTTAAATGGTTAACATTTACATTGGTACTATAATAAATAGTGGCAGCTACTGTGGCCTCAGTCTGCTGCTCAGCCTGAACCCTGGTTCCCACTGTCTTTCCTGGGCTGGTAAAATTTGGTAAGGGGAAGTAACTGCTAGGGATGAAACTCCTGGCCACAGTGCAAGGTGGGGGTGGATGGAATGCATCTATGGGGACCAGCATTCCTCTGCCCATATATCCTGCTGCATCAGAAGATATGTAATAAATATGGCACCTTACCTTGAAAAAGGCCCTAGAAGGGTTGTAGCTTGTGAGTGGTTATGAAGTAGTATAGTTTTCTGCATTTTTGTTGCATGAAATCACACATAAGCAAATGCAAAAGTCATTCACTGTTATGCTATTCCCTAATCTATTGATCATGTTGGAACAAACTGACATTTTCAAAAGAAGCATAATAACAGAACTGACTGTAATTCTAATTATTTTTAATTGCATTGTTTCCATTGATTAACTTGTATTTAAATCTTGTTTTCAAATTGTTGTGGGTGAAACAAACAGGGGCGGCTACTTGGCACAGTGAATAGAGCACTGGCCCTGGAGTCAGGAGGACCTGGGTTTGGATCTAGCCTTAGACACTTAACACAAAAAATAGCCGTGTGACCTTGGGCAAGTCACTTAACCCCAATTGCCCTTCAAAAAAAAGCAAAAAAAAAAAAAGAAACAGAGTACCATTAGAAAAACAGATAAATGTGGAAAGAGTCACACTTGCTCCATTCTCTAGAATGAAATTCTGCTCAACTCACAAGATAATTTATAGATAGATACGCTCTGGGGGGGGACAGTCAATTTTTTTTAGTCCATCCAAACATGTTTCTTGTGCAATCTCATTATAATTTGAAAGCTTTTTAGCACTTAGTTTAAGGCTTTTATTTGACTGATTGAGACATGTTTTTTGTATTGTTAAAGTAGTAAAATTAAAATGGGATAGGGTGGTTTAAACCCCACTCTTCCTTCCTTCCTTCCTTTTTTGCGGGTAATTAGGGTTAAGTGACTTGACCAGGATCACACAGCTAGTAAGTGTCTGAGGCCAGATTTGAACTTAGGTTCTCCTGACTCCAGGGCCATGCTCTATCCACTGTGCCACCTAACTGCCCTCAACCCATCCTTTCATACAGGAGCTGGACACTCTTTTACCCACATTTGTGGAGATATAGCCATAAACCATGTTTGGAAATTATCAGAGGAAACTCTGAGTGAGGGCATCATGAACCTATGAGGTGAGATTTTTCCTCCAGTCTCAATTACCTCACCCCATTGATTATCCCTCATTTTTGCTCATCTAATTCCAAAGCCCATATTACCTCCACCATCTGACTTCTCTATTACTCTTCCTAAACCATGGTGCATTATGCATAGTAGGTGTTTAATTTAAAAAATGCTTGTTGAATTTAGTTGAATTTGAAGGGATTTTTTTTTCTGAGAATCTTTTTTTTTTTGAGAATTATTCTAACACTCTAGATCACAGACTTAGATGGGGGTTCAGAAGCCCTAACACTGATCTAAATAAAAATGGTCTCTATTACATACCTGAAAAGTCATCATTCATCCTTTGCTTGGATATCTCTCCAAGGGAGAAGGAGCTCATTACTTCTTTCTTTCTTTTTTTTTTTAAAGCAGTTGGGATTAAGTAACTTGCTCAAGGTTACATGGCCAGTTATTTTGTGTGGGTGTTAAGTACCTGAGGCCGGAACCGATCCTGGGTCCTCCCGACTCCAGAGCCGGTGCTCTTACTCACTGTGCCACCTACCTGCCCCAGCTCATTGTTTCTTAATGCAGCCCCCTTGACTTTTGGACAGTTGTAGTTGTTAGGAAGGTTTTCCCTCCATCAAGCTTATGTTTGCCTTTGAAACTTTCACTGAAATTTTGCTTTTCTCTGAAACTTTGCTCCTGGTTCTGCTCTGTGGGGCCTGAATAAGTAAAATCCCTGTATTCCACATAAAGCAAAACAAAATGTTTCAAATACTTATAACATTGATCTTGACCTCCCCCACCCTCCAAGCCAAAAACTATCCATTTCATTCAATGAATCCTCACAGGGCATCATCTTAAAGCTCTTCATTATACTAATCATCTTTTTTTTTTTTTTGCTTCTTTTTTTGGAGGGGGGAAGGCAGGACAATTGGGATTAAGTGACTTGCTCAAGGGTCACATGGCTAGTAAGTGATAAGTGTCTGAGGCTGGATTTGAACTGAGGTCCTTCTGACTCCAGGGCCGATGCTCTATTCACTTCGCCACCTAGCTGCCCCATATACTGATCATCATTACTGAAATAAGATAATATTTGTAAAAAAAAAAAACAACCAACAAACCCTAAGCACAGTTCTTGACACATAGTAGGTGCTATATAAATGCTTATTTCTTTCCCTTCCCCTTTCTTCTGCAGAGGCTCTAGCTTATCATCCAGGATCAATGAATAAATGATGTATTTATTAAGTGCTTACTATTGGAGAAGCACTGGGGATACCAACAGGAAAGCAAGAAGTCCCTGCTTTCAAGGAGCTCACATTCCAGAACTGAATACAAGACTCTAGATGTGAACTGATGATAGTGGGATGAGCTCCTTTCTTTGTTTTTTGCTTTTTTTTTGCTTTTTTGGAGGGCAATTGGGATTTAGTGACTTGCCCAAGATCACACGGCTAGTTTGTGTGTGTGTGTGTGTGTGTGTGTGTGTAAGTGTCTGAGTCTGGATTTGAACTCAGGTCCTCCTGACTCCAGGGCTGGATTCTCTATTTACTATACCACCTAGCCGCGCCTGATGAGCTCCTTTCTAACCCTTGCCCCCACCTCTCCTAATGCAACCTGTGGCACCATATAGTAGCTTTTTTGGTTCCCCTATCATGCTATCAGAAAGGCATGTATTACTGCGGATAGAAAGCCAGCCTTGGAGTCAGGAAGTCAGTCCCACATATGACATATGCTAATTATGTGGCTCAGGGTAAGTCAATCTCTCTAAGGCTACAGGTTGAAGAATAACTGCAGATCTATGTTGGTAGAAAGAATTTCCTTGGAAGGAAGGAAATGAGTATTTATTAAGCATCTACTAAAGGCCTGGAATTGTGCTAAGCAGTTTGCAAATATTATCTCATACGATCCTTACAACAGCCCCGGGGGGCAGGATCTATTATCCCCATTTTACAGTTGAAGAAACTGAGGCAGACAGAAGTTAAGTGAATTGCCCAGGGTCACAGAGCTAGTGAGTATCTGAGATGGATTTGAATTCAGATCTTCCTGACTCTAGACCTAGTGTCCTGTCCATTGATCCAGCTTCTCTTCCTTTTCAAATTGTTCCCTACAATAAGAAAACCCCAAATGGATCACGGAGAGTTGGATGTGACTGAAATAATTGAACAATAACAACAATAATGAAGTCACAGGCTCAGACTAAAAGTAGTCACATTGTTGACACATTAAGCTTTCAGTCCATTAAGTCTCCCAGGTCTTTCTAAGACAAACTGCTATTCCACCGTGCTTTACCCATTTTGTGTTTGTGAAGTCTGTTTTTGAACTCTTGTCACTTTATATTTATCCCTATTAAATTTCATCTTATTAGATTCAGTCCAATACTCTGGCCTATTGAAAACTTTTTTTTTTTGGAGGGGGAAAGCAGGGCAATTGGGGTTAAGTGACTTGCTCAAGGTCACACAGCTAATAAGTATTAAGTGTCTGAGGCCGGATTTGAACTCAGGTTCTCCTGACTCCAGGGCTGGTGCTCTATTCACTGTGCCACCTAGCTGCCCCCTATTGAAATCTTTTGATATCCTGTTTCTATTGCCCAACATGTCAAGAATGCCACCTATGCTTTAATCTAAATTATAGGTTAAAAATGTTATTCAGTCATAGATCCCTGAGACATTCTTCTAGAGACCTCTTTCTAATAAGGTGTTATACTGCATTGCTATAAGGCAAACTATTACAATGACTACAAAAAGACCACAGTTGTATTTGGGTGACCATATCTCTATCCTTTTTTAAAAATTTTATTAAATGTGTTTATCTACTTTTAGTTTACAACATTCAGTTCCACAATCCTTTGAGTTCCAAATTTTCTCCTCCCCTCCCCGTCCCCCCCCCCCAGGCCTGGGTGGCATGCAATCCAATATAGGCCCTACAAATACTTTCACATCAAGCATTAGTCTGATTGTAAAGAAGAATTATAACCAAGGAAGCGCACAACGAGAAAGAAGGAGCAAAACAAAACAAAACAAAATAGAGAGAAAGCAAGTAGTTTACTTCAATCTGCATTCAAACTTAGTACTTCTTTTCTCTGGATGTGGATATCTCTTTCTATCATGAAGCTTTTGGAGTTGTCTTATAACCTTGCATTGCTGAGAGGAGCCCAGTCTATCAACGTTAGTCATCACAGATGCAATGTGTCTGTAATTGTGTACACAGTTTTCCTGGTTCTGCTCTCCTCACTCAGTATCAGATCATACAAGTCTCTCCAGGATATTATGAAGTTTGTCTGCTTCTCATTTCTTATAGAATAACAGTATTCCATTATATTCATATACCACAATTTGTTTAGCCATTCCCCAATTGATGGGCATCCCCTCAATTTCCAATTCTTTGCTACCACAAAGAAAGCTGCTAGAAATATCTTTGTGCATATGGATCTTCCTCCCACTTGTATGATGTCTTTAGGGTACAGCCCTAGAAGTGGTATTGCTGGGTCAAAGGGTCACTTTTTTATAGCCCTTTGGTCATAGTTCCAAATTGCTCTCCAGAATGGTTGGATCAGTTCACAACTCCACCAACAATGCATTAGTGTTCCAATTTTTTCACATCCTCTCCAGCATTTACCAGATCTCCAACCTTGAAAGCACTGTCTTGAGTTATAAGAAATATTTTACAGACAGAAAATTACTCTTTTTTTCAAGTACAGTGACCAGTATAGGTAAAATCCATCTTTATCTTAAGCATTCATTTTTGAGAATTACACTCAGAAGAATTTTTCCTTCCTGTATGGAAGGAGAGGGGCTAATAGGGTAGGAGAAGCAGATTAGAACATAGGCAAGAAGAAAGAAAGGTTGAGAATAGTAATATACTCCTACCTTTTATTGTTTGCATATTTGATCTCCCTAAATTCTTTATACTAAAGACATAGTAACATTATTAGTGTTACTAGTATCATAAGAGAAATGTGACACTTCATTCCTTGAAGTCCCACTCTGATGCCCCATTGAGGTGAGCAGGTAAGACTGATTTCTCAAAGGTTATTGCTCAAAGCTCTGGCAGGTCCCACCAAGGTGAAAGGACCAGCTTAACAAGTCTGGAGAAGGTTGGTCATGTGGTGACAAATATTTTGGTCCCAACAATCTCTGAAGACTGTTTCCCAAGGTGTAGAGAGTTTGTGAAGTGTCAGTAGAATGTCTATCATGGATGAAATCATAGATTTTCATGAGTAATTGAAGTGTAACATGGGGATCACTGACTGAAACATCCTAAACTACCCAAGTCAAGTTGAGAAAAGCAAAAATGTATTGTGCACCTGTCGTAGTAATAGCAAAAATCTTAATGGAATTTTGCCCTTTCAAACTTTTTTTTAACCTTGTTTTGCCCTCACAACAAACTTATTCAACAAATATCTAGATTACCATGATAAATTAGAAGGTAATAAATGCACAAAGAAAAATACAGGCAAAATACTCTTAGAGAATCAAGGAAAGAGCAATATCTTTTCTGGAGGAAAAAGACCACCAGATCTGACTTTTGAAAGAGGTGCAGATGGAGAGGGAAGGCTTTGCTGATGTTGGGAAGACTGTAAAGGCCAAGTCAGGTTGGATGAATTTTGTGAATCAGGAGTAGTGCAATTTAGCTGTAGTGTTGAGTACTGAAGAGGAATAGTGTAAGATAAGACTGGAAAGCTAGGTTGAGGTAATGGACAGCCTAGAAGATTTTTTTTGTAGGAGATACAGAGCCTCTCAAGGTTTATGTGACATTATTAGAGCTGTGAATTTGGAAGATCTACTTGCTTTATTCTTAAATGCAATTAACTCTAAAGTGGAGTAGGCAAACTTTCTAAATGAAATTATTTTATCCCTGGGTGTTGGGAAAAATATCTGAGCCAAATCTTTCTAAATGAACCCATTCAGAGATGAAGCATAGAGTTATTTACTTATTTGCTCATTCCACCAATTTTGCTGATCTAGTTAGCAATGGCTGATTGAGAAAGATGGGCCTTCTTACTCATTTGACAGAAGATGTGGGGCTGGGGGGGTGTCACAAGATATTTCAAAGAAGACTAAAAGCTGGAGAGGTAAAGATAACAATAAAAAGAAATGTGTTTCTAATTTAATATGCTCACAATAGTTTACACATGGGGCTGTAACTAGAACATGTTGGAAACAGAATAAGTAAAATAAAAGCTTGAAAAACAATCTCATTTTGTGGATTGAAACATTTTGGGGAAGTATTTGCTTTAAATTAATTCCAAGGCTCTACGACAAAAATAAAAAAAGAGAAACTTTTCTCCATTTCTCCACGGACAGGGGGGTGGTGTACAAACATGGTAAAAATGGATCTGGAAAGAGCTTTGAAGAGTGGATATTCAAACTAACTCTGTATGGAATGACCCATGGGGCTTGAAAAAAAATTACCATTTGGCAAATTTTCAAAATAGTTATTCTTTCATCTTCCCTTTCCTTCTCCACCACATTCTTATTTCTGGGGCATGAATGATAAAGGCCCCCACAATGCCTGCTCTTGGAACACTATGCTAAAGAGGAAGAGCTCATGGCCTTCTGAGGAAACCTGATCAGGCGAATTTCAGTGGCTTAGGCAGGTCAGATAGGGCTGGGAAGCCAACCAAACCACTGGTTCCTCATCAGAAACGAGGCAAATGACCACACCTGCTAAAGTTTATGAAAACACTTTCTCTTCCTTTTG
>NW_027185779.1:3133538-3300866 GCF_028583685.1 Petaurus breviceps papuanus | reverse complement strand
AAAGAAGAAGAAGAAGAAGAAGAAGAAGAAGAAGAAGAAGAAGAAGAAGAAGAAGAAGAAGAAGAAGAAGAAGAAGAAGAAGAAGAAGAAGAAGAAGAAGAAGAAGAAGAAGAAGAAGAAGAAGAAGAAGAAGAAGAAGAAGAAAGAAGAGAGTTTACACATTGATTTCTCTCAGGGAAGTTGGGGAATAAGTCTTTGAAGTTAATTTAATTGAAGACAAGTATGCTCCTTCATACAATGATCCTTAGCTACATTTAGAGACAGAATATTTGCGCTGGCTAGACCACTAATCTAACCAAAAAATGATATATTTTTTTAAAAAAAGGAAGCAAAGTAAGAGGACATGAAGCAATTTAGGAACTGTTGAAAAAGTTGCGATATGTTATTGTATTGGAATATCATTGTGCTAAAGAAATGAGCATAAAGATGATTGCAAAAAGACATAAAAAGACTTATGTGATGCAGAATAAAGTTAAGGAGAAACAGAAGAACAGTTTATACTGCAACATCAATATTTTTAAAATGACCAATTTGGAAGACTTTTAGAAATAGAAGAAAAATGAAGAAATGAGCCGAACCAGGAGAAAAATTTACACAACAATAACACTGTAATAGCAAGTGACTTTGAAAGCTTTAAGTGATGATCAATAAAATGACCATTCATGATCCTAAGGGACCAATGATGAAATCTGCTATCCATTACAAAATGGTGAAGGACTTAGGGTGCAGAACGAGACATATATCTATATATTTACATGCACATGCATGCGTACATATATAATTATAAATTTGCTTTGCTTGTTTATTCATATTTATTACAAGTAATTAGGGCAGTTAAGTGGCTCAGCGGATAGAATGCTAGGCCTGAAATCAGAAAGACTCCTCTTTCTGAGTTCAAATCTGGCCTCAGATACTCATTAGCTGGGCAAGTCACTTAACCTTGTTTGCCTCTGTTTCCTCATCTGCAAAATGAACAGGAGAAGGAAATGGCAAACCGCCCCAGTATCTTTGCTAAGAAAACCCCAAATGAGGTCACAAAAAGTCGCACACAACTAAAATGATTGAACAACAGCAAATTAGTGGTTTTTTTTTCCTTTGTAGGGTGGGGGAGGTGTGAAGGAGTGAAAATTAATAGGTTTCTGTTCATTTAAAAAAAATAGAGAGATGGTGGTGGTTGATTGTTGTCCTTTCTTAAAAGAGGACCAAAATCACATCACTATGTTAGAATCAAGTTACAGTGTGTCAGACTGTGACCGATCAGGCCAATATGAGCTCAGAATGCTCTACCCCAGGTTGGGCACAAATAGTCCATGTGAACATTTGGGGTGGATTCTCTAAATTTGCTCATCTTACATTTCTTTTGAGCTACTTCAATTCTGCTTTGCTCATAGAGTAAAGATAAGGTAAGATATCACCTTTTCTGGTGAGGACACACAGTGCTGGGTGGTCCTGTGCCAGTGTCAGCCATGTCACACAATCAATTCCAAAGTTAAGAGAGACCTTGAGAGTGTCCTTGTATCGCTGCTTCTGACCATCATGTGAACGCTTGCCCTGTGTGAGTTCTCCATGAAATAGTCTTTTTGATAAGCATACATTTTGCATTTGTGCAACATGGTCAGCCCACTGGAATTGTGCTGTGAAGGAGTGAAAATAAATAGGTTTCTGTTAATTTTAAAAAATAATATAGAGAGCTAAGGATGTGAAATGTTGCACAAACTTTAAGATCAGGCCACTGTTATTAATTTTACTTAGTTATTTTGCTCTATTACTCCTCACAAAATGGGAGTAATCTATAAATGTGATATAAAGATGAAGCACATTAATAAAACTTGGGAATAAATAATAAACCAATAATATTATTATACAATAATATTAATTAAATTGTGAAATTATCATTTATTAATTATTTAATTAGATATTTATTTTTATTTATTTATATAAAATATATACTCATATATAAATGTCCAAATAAATAACAATTAAAATAATTAAATATTAATTAATTTTAAATAATAATAAATTAATAAAATCGCCTCTTTTGGCAGTGTAATAGAAAGGGTTCTCTACTAGGATTTGTAGCCAGATTTTAGGCTCAGGCCCCAGCTCTATCACTTACTGGCTCAGTGGCCACCTTACCAGGCCTGAGGTCTTCTTCTACACCTCTTCCTCCCTACTGCCACATCAACTATGCCATGTTCTCTCTGGCCATCATCCTTTTCTCCCTTCCTCAGCCCTAACCAGGCCCTCCCTGACACTTCCCAGACATCTCTGTACCATGCTGCCTCTGGGGCACTTTTCCCATTCCCTTTCACTATCTCCTCTTAGAATGTAAGCTCTTAGGGCAGGAACTATCTTGCTTGTGTTGGTATCCCCAGAATTTAGCATAGTGACTGGATTGTAGGAAACAATAAATGCATGTTCTTTGTCTCTCTCTGTGTCTCTGTATGTACATGTCTTTGTCTTCTGAGTATACCTCTATGTGTGTCTCTCTATATACTTTTGACTGTGTGACCCCAACCAAGATGGTTAACCAGTCAGGACTGCAGACTACAGTGAAGGTGCTAAGCTGCATTTGTAGAGGACATTTCCCTATCTGGAAGGGAGTTGCTTATTCTGATGGAATCACAGGCCCAGTCATTATCCATTTATAAACTCTCTGTATTTTCCTCTTTCTCTCTGTGTATGTCTCTGTGTTTCTCTTGTGGCAGAAATTATCCAAAGAATTATTGTTAGGTCATAATCACTGATCTACAGGGATATGGAAAAATTGATTTGTTTTATATGTATATATCTAGTTATATCTCTCTATATTTATACCTATATCTATATAGTATGTATGTATGTATATGTGTGTGTATGTGTATGTATCTATAATATAGACTCACTGTAGACAAAATACAATGAGACCTGAGGAGCAGTTTTAACACTCTTAGATAGGTTTTATTTTCATGGGCAGGATGAGCACAATGAAATTTTACAGATAGCAGAAGAAGTAGGTAATGATTTACACATCAAAGAACAGAGAACAGAAGGGAGAGATCTAGATCAAGTAAAATAGGAAACTAGTCAGTAAACACCAGTGTTATAGTTGGAATTTGCAAACTAACCACTAACACCATGTATAGTTTGATATCTGAGATTGATTTTGCAGGTTCTGTCTTAGTTACATGACCTAAAATTAAGATTTTAGGTGGTAATAGAATCAAGTCAGAAATTCTCTTATTATACTCTATATATCTCTTTCTCTTAACCTTTCTAGATTTCAATTTCCTTATCTGTAAAATGAGAAATAATACCTCCCAATACCCTCAGGGTTTTGGGAGGAATGTGAAGTAGTGCATAGCAGATATTCTTCAAAACCAGGGAAACCTAGGTTAAAGTTCTGTATCTGATGCATACTGGCTGTGTGACCCCTACCAAGATACTTAACCAGTCAGGACTGCAGACTACAGTGAAGGTGCTGAGCTGCATTTGTAGAGGACATTTCCCTATCTCGAAGGGAGTTGCTGATTCTGATGGAATCACAGGTCCAGTCTTTATCCATTTATAAAGTAATGGAGCATTGCTTTGTTAATTATAAAAAAGTCATACTTTTGTAAGTTAGATAGTTTAGCTTTTGATTCCCAGATGACAGACAACTCTTGGTTTAGAAAAGAAATTCTTTATTCTTGGGAATTTGTATTATACAGTTCAAGAGAGTATGCCCCAACTGTAATTTCACTTGTTCTCCATGCACTTTTTCTTTGTCAGTGCAAATTCTGCCTCAAGTACTTACCATCTGTGTGAATCTGGGAAAGTCACTTAACCTCTCTTAGCCTCAGTTTCCTCATCTGTAAAATGGGGATAATAATAACACCTATCTCACAAAGTTCTTATGAAGATCAAATAAGGAAATTTATGTAAAACACTTTGCAAACCTCAAAGCACTGTGTAAATGTGAATTATTATTATTATTATTAAATATCCCTCATAGTAATGGGCACTTCTCTCCCTAATTTACTTTGTATTCACTTGTCATATGTGGGTTTTAAAAAATCTATTGTTCTTGTTCTTTTTTTTGGCAATAATTCCTCCCCATCCTATTATCCCCTTCCTGGTGATCAATCCCTCTTATTGCTCTTTATAAAAAAAAAATATACTCCTTTTGCCCAAACATATGCAACCTTGGTTTCCAGCTAATCCTGGGACATTTGGTTTGCTGCATATTTGGAAGGAAAATCAGAACCGGGGGAGAGAATACTGATATAATGCTGTGTGTCTACTTGAGGGGTAAAGGTGAAATGTCAAGGTTTGGAGAGCATAGGAAACAGAAGTGGTTCTAGACTCAGTGTGTGTGTGTGTGTGTGTGTGTGTGTGTGTGTGTGTGTGTATGTGTGTGTATGTGTGTATGTGTGTGTGTGTGTGTGTGTGTGAGAGAGAGACAGAGACAGAGACAGAGAGACAGAGAGACAGAGAGAGAGATATGGAGGGAGGGGAAAAAGACGCATAGAAACAGAAAGATAGACTTTGGAAGATGCAGACATGTAGAGGAAGTTGATTCCTTGATGTATCACTAGAGACTTTGGGAAATTTTCCTTTGGGTGAGATGATCTGAGATATCTTCTTCCCAGTAGGAAAGCTCATTCACTCTATGTATTTTCTGGTATATTTTAATCTATAAAACTCTGATTTCTGTTTACCATTTGTTTGGATAAATGAGTTTACTCATTATCTACTATTTGTGATCGTATAGTATGGTATGAAAGAGTTAAGCCTCTAGGTATAACCTTGGTATAATTTACCTCCTTAGGAGTGACCATGGGAGTGAGTTTTTATCATTGCTCCTACCTAGACCATTGATATTTAAAATAAATATAGATACAATTGCAGTCCAATATGCCCCTTACTGAATGGAGAACAGAATGGTTGGCCTCTTTACCCTTTTCTTGTGTCCTGGGAGGCAGGAATTTCATTCACTTTTGGAGAGCAGTGGGCAAGATTCCAGAGATATCTATCAGTGCATTCACCCCACCCCCACAATCTAGAATCTCCCTCAGTATGTACAGCTTGCACAATGTTAGTTGGGAACTGGGGTTACACTTTATATATGTGCCCAGAGATTGTCTTCCCCAAATGGGCAGGACAAACACCCATAATTCAATATCTCTAGGCAAAGTTTCTAGGAGGGGCAGGTCACAGGTTGCTTCTTTTTTCTCTTGCCTCAGAGGGGAAAAAATGGTCCCTAAGTAAAGTAAATATATACTTATTCTGTGGGGAAAAACCTGTTTTTACCCTCCAGGTTCATCAATACCAGGCTACTTTATTACCAAGTTTCTGTTGAAATAATGAAATAATAAAAAATATAATAATAAAGGTTCAAGGACTCAAGGATTCTTAAAAACAAAACAAAACAACTCCCCCCCCCCCTATTTTTGCCATATAATATTGTGTGTAAGATATTCAGTCATATAATCTTTTCAGGCTATGTGGGTATAGACCATGCATGGAGATGGGGACAGTGTATGAGGATAAGAAATGACAGAAGCCTTTGCTTCCTGTCAGTCAAAAAGCATAAAATGGGCAGCCCAGTCATGGTCCTAAGAAGCCTCATTCACTTCTTCGAGGCTGATGGGAGTGTATCAGGTATGTATATAGAATTTCTGCTTGTCTAAACAAAGCAAAAGTACCACATAGTTCTAGGAATGATGTCAACACCTTGGTAAGAAGTACTGACTGAAGCTCTCAATTCTATCTCAAAATTGCTCTTCAGGTCACTCCCCAAATTTTGCAGTAGCATTGTATGGTGTGGGTTGATGATTGTATGATGTAAGTTGGGGTTATATAGTATCAAAAGTGTCCAGGGTATGGTGGCAAAGCTCCCCAATGTAATTGAACCAGATTAAAATGTAACTGGGAAATATTTAACAAAGTAAATAAAAATATGGTACATTAGAGATAATGTTAATTGGTGGTTTTCTATGTCAGTGCACAGCCTGCAGGTATCTCTCTCCACCGGAGTTTGACACCACTGGTTAGTGGATAAAGCTCTAGTCTTGGAGTTAGGAAGACCTGAGAGCAAATTCTGCCTTGAGTACTTACCATCTGTGTGAACTGTAAGTAACTTAACCTTTCTCAGCCTCAGTTTCCTCATCTGTAAAACAGAGGTTAATAATAGCACCTATCTTACAAGGTTATTTTGAGGATCAACTAAGGAAACCTACATAAAGCATTTTGCAAACCTCAAAACACTGTACAAATGTGAGCTATTATCATTTTTATTAGTTTCCCTAATAATAATTGGTACTTCTCTCCCCAAATTACTTTGTATTTACTTGTCATATGTGTTGTGGGGTAGTCTAAGTCTTTTAGTAGCATACTTGGGTTGACTTTCGTGCTACTTTCAAACTGATAGGGAAGAGAGTTAAAATCACTTGTCCTCCTGGTTCCCCTTTACATATTTGTGTGTTTCTCCCACCCCCCCTCACAGGAGAGCAGAGGCTCCCTGAGGGCAGGGGCTGTTTCAGACCCCTACCACCTAGTATGGTATCTGACATATATAGTAAGGGCTTCTAATAAAGCTGTATCTATGTATATATATATATAGGTATATATTGATGTGGAAAATATGTATTGTTATGGAAATATTAAAACATTCATATAACAGTATATATAATATGTACATTATATATGGTTATATAAATATATAATATACAATATAATATATTATATACATATAATTAATAATATGCAATATATGACACTTGTTAACTTATATATTGATGTTCATGGTAACTCTCTAAGGTAAGTGCTACAAGCATTGTTACGTTCATTTTTGTAAATCAGTCAATCAAAAACTTATTGATATTCTATCTTTGCAATGGGGATGCAAAGATTAAAATGAAAACAGCTCCTGTCCTCAATGGGTTTATATTCTTTTGGGGGAGGACCAGAGAGGTTACATTACTTGCCTATGGACATATGACTGATATAACTAGAGGTGGGTGAATGAATGAATGAATAAATGAATGAAAATGCATTGTTTACTCTGTACCAAGTACTCGGGATATACCTACCCAAGTGATATAATCCCTGCTCTCAAGGGACTAACATTCTGATCAGGGGAAATGGGAGATACAGGGAGGTTCAGCTATAGGAAAAATGACAAGTCCAGTCATCCTTAGGGTGTAGCATAGGTGTTCTTAACTTGGGGTTCATAAATGGGTTTAAAATATAGATAACTATTTTAAGCTATATCAAATGTTTTCCTTTGAAATCTTAGGCATTTTACTAATTTAAAAACATTATTCTGAGAAGGGGTCCTTAGGCTTCACCAGACTGCCAAGGGCTTCCATTAGACAAATTAATAAGCTATTATGAACTTGTTAAGAACTAGGTGGAGACTGAGGTTCAGGAGTCACTGGGGACTTCTGACAGGTCAGATGACTTTGCCTGATTAAGGGTATAGAGACAGGGGTAGATAGTAAGGTCTGGTAGACCTTATGGAGCAGTAGCAGAGCAGGTGATGAAGCCCAGTCAGGTATCATTTTCCTTAAGGGACTATAGCTGGTAACTCACTTGCTCAGTCCAGAAGTATGGATGATCATGTTCTGGGGTCAAGGTGGAAAAATGGCAGGTTGAGGCTGGGAGAGTCTGGTCCACAGCTATTGGGAAATAGGTAAGTGGGCTTCAGATTCTGAATGGTGGGGGAAACTTCTAGCTAGGAAAGGGTATCTAATACCAGGTAGGAACTAGGATGTTGGGGTTGGGGCAAGGGAGGGGAAGATCTGCCTCTGCTTCCTTTTGGGATAGTATTCAAAGCAGAGATGTGCTGGCAGATATTTTTCTGGGGGCTCTCTGAAGCAGGACACACTTTTAAGTTTAATATGCACACTAGCATTTTATCCATCCCTTTCTTAAGTCTAGACCATCAACAAAACAATAAATCAAGGCTTGATTCGTAGTATTTGCCTATTTCCAACTTGTCAATGCTCACTCTGGGAAATTTAACGATCATGTCTCACAAGCTGGTTTGAGCTGGCTCCAGCATGTTTCTATTTAATTCCTGATAGACTCTTCATTACAAATAAAGCATTCTTTCCATTATACCCTTTACTTTCTCTTCATTTTTTTATGACAAAAGAAATATATAATGTTGTATTGTAGGCTTTGATTTGGGTGATTTCTTCTTTGTACACATCACTACATACAAACTTTAAGGGTAATTACAAAATGTAAATGGATAATATTCATCTTTATCAAATGGATTTTAGTTTAACCATTATAATTTGTAAATGCTAATTCAGAATTGCTAAAGCTATTGTTATTAAGTTATTACTGAAACAGTGGATAGAGCACTGGGCTTGGAATCAGGAAGAACTGAATTCAAATCTGGTATCAGACTCTTACTAGCTATGTGACCCTGGGCAAAGTCACCTATTTGCCTTAATTCCTCAACTGTAAAATGAGGACCCACTGGAGAAGGAACTGGCAAATCATTCCAGTACCTATGCCAAGAAAACCTCGTGGACAAATCCGTGGAGTCGTTAAGAGTCAGATACAGCCTATGACTAAGCAACTAAGCTATTAATCTCCAAGAAGCCAGAAAGGTATTGGTTACTTCAAAGTCTCGTTTTTATATTTTGAGTAATGCAAAATAGAAGCTGAACTGCCCATATTCACCTCCTTTAAAAAATAAATTTTTTTCTTTTTGGAGGGCAATTGGGTTAAATGACTTGCCCAAGGTCACATGGCTAGTTTTTGTGTTAAGCATCTGAGGCTGGGTTAGAACTCAGGTCCTCCTGACTCCAGGGCCTGTGCTCTATTCACTGTGCCACCTAGCTGCCCCATACCTCCTTTTTAATAGGGAGAGAAACTTCTATTTTCTTTTGACCAGCATTTCATGGCTAAAAGTCAGAGTTTTGCTTATTTGACCATCTGATATCATTTGACCAGCTCTAGGACAAAGTCTGTCATCCTTTTCTTCTAGTTGATAGCTTAGTTCCCTGGTCCTTAAAAATATTTAATACTGACTTGGTGTGAAAACTTGTCAAAATCTTACATGTGCTTGTTTGATGGAAAATTATGCTATTGTTCTGCATGTAAAATCTATCATTCCACTTAGGACATGACAACACTGTAGCTGTGGATTTAAAAGTCTGACCTAAACCTAAGGGAAAGTTTTTGAGGAGAGAATGTGAACTTGGAATCAGAAAGACCTGACTTAGACACTCACTAGCTGTATGGACAGATCACTTAACCTTTTTTGTGCCTAAGTTTCCCCATATATTAAATGAGGAGGTTGGACTTGAAGGCTTCTGAGATCCGTCTTAGCTCCAAATCTGGGATCATATGATCCCTATAAGAGCAAACATGACTAAATTTCACTGGGGTTAATGTTTAGCAACTTTTTTTTCCATCTAAGTAAACATAATCTGGAAACGAAAAGAAATGGTAAGAAAGAAACGTTAGTTGTTCTGTTATTTGCAGTCTGTGTCAAAGTGGACCTCTCACTTTTCCCCCCCTCCTGGGGCTTTTAATTACTCTGGTTGCAGACCTGTGAAGATACTACCCAATGATATACCAGTGAAGGAGATCAGAATTTATTTTGACCCATATTACATGAATGAAATACATTGAGTTTTAAGTGGCATTCTTTTAAAGCTAAACAGAAGGATTTCTATAATTTGGGCATATTTGGTGAACTTTTGTTGGGGGCTAAAAAGTGGATTTGCCTCTGTCCTCATGCTGTTCTATATGGCAAGGACAGGAAAAACCTACTAATGCTTCACAAGGTAGAATTTTTAAAATTTAAGATTGTGATATGATCTCAATTTCCACATTAATTTAATCTCCTGCCAAAGAAGACCATTTAAGACATAATGAATGCCAGTTTTTTTTAATACTCTGCTTTGGCTTACTGACATCTGTCCTGACAATTCCCGTAAGACAATTCCCATAAGTCTTAGAAATAGCAGGCTGAAGAGAGACGATGTTTTGTGAAAGAATTTTCCAAAAGGCAACTAACTATATTGTTTTTTTTCTCCCCTTAAAATGAATGAAAATCTTTGATCTATCAACTGTGAAAAGTAAGCTGGGTGTGACCTTCCATCATCAGCTAATCATCTCACTTAATGACATTTCTTAACTTTGCTCTGATATTAGGTCATGGTCTTTCTTTGTACTGTCAAGATTTTTCATCCAAAGGCTAATTGTTTCCGTTTACGTGTATAAGGATAGCTTGGGAATCAGATGTGTTTAATGTGAAGTTCATCTTTGTGTCTCAAATATCTGACAGTTCTTTGTGTCTTCTTCTGTCTGTCCCAGTTAGGACATTTTCTGTAGGAAATAAATGAAGAAATAAACAGATTCAATGAGTTCAAAATCAATAAAGGTAAGAGATTCTTACCTTTTTTTTGTGCCCTGGACCCCTTTGACAGTCTGGTGAAGCCTATGGACCTTTTCTCAGAATGATGCTTTTAAATGCATAAAAATAAAATATATAGGATTAGAAAGGAAATAAATTATATTGAAATGTTATTAAAATATTTAAAAAGGACCTCTGCTTTAGGATCAGTATTAAAATACCCATTTCATTGCCACTGTAGCTCATTTCTTTGTAGATTAGATTTTATTGCTCATTCAATTCAACTAAATACCCACCTCCACTCTAATAAAACAAACATTAGAAATGAGTTAATTGTACAAATATTATTATGGCTTTTCATTAGGTATTTATCCTGAAGAAAGTGAAGAGAGCTGCCAAAATAAATTATGTTTATATTTGTCATATTATTATTGAAATGTCTGCAATATCCTGGGATTTTATATATTATATTCTCTCACAATTTATGTCTAATATTGGTAAGAAGATGATATTTTATTGCTTCAGAGTCCAGAATGGTGTCTGCTATTGTTCTAATGGAAGTGAATCCATTCTACCTGTGGCTTTGTATCCTATGCATTTCTCTGACATAAATCTTTCAAGAGAATCTACCCAGAACACTGTAGTATTTTTCTAGGTATCAGTGCAACACTGAGTGTGTCCATCTCTTCCTATTTCTAAAGGACCATTCCAATTCCTTTAGCAATCATATCCTTCTGGGAGAATGTTTTAGACCAAAAAGTTCATCTTGGCCCAAATGGTTTCCACTTCAGAGGTAGATTGGTGGTTTTTGGAACTTGTTGGTCTGAAGTCTTGATGCTGATTCAATCCCATCATGTAACTTCCTACATGAAGGAGGCAGCCCTATACTTACTTCTTGCACCAGACTGGGATCACACAGGCATCTGTAAAAAGCAGCTCTTGACCAAGCTTTGCATCTGTTTTCTTGGAACTTGGCTCCCATTTTTTTTCCTTCAGATAATCATTCTGTTTCTGGACATACAGATTCAAGACTAGGATTCTAGCCTATGTGGAGAAGAATGTTCCCTGGTTGTATTTTATTAAAAGTTTTCTCATTGCTGCAGATTACTGATTTAGGAGCCATGAGCTTAAGGTAACAAAAACAATTTTATACATAGACCCACTCGTCAACTGGAAATTCTGCTTTATTCCTTTCACAATTTATCATATGGAGCAAATGGAAAAAGCTGCAGCAGTAGTAGTCTGTTAATTTGTTGCTGTGTTGGGTAATTAAAGCCCAGAGCTTCAGAACAACAAGTTCCAAAAACCACCCAGAGCTCTAATATGGAGATTACAATCATTCCATGATCTTAAAACAGCAGCAATAACAAAACCAAGATGTCTTGTCTTTACTCAGTCTTGCCATGTAGCAGGGGGTGTGCATAGAAAGACTGTATCCAAAGCATTATATAATTATATATATATATTTATTATATATATGTAATATATATTATAAATACATATATTTATTACATAATTAACTATTGAGGCAGCTAGGTGCATGATGGGTAGAGTGCTGGGCCTGGAGTTAAGAAGACCTGAGTTCAAATCCAGCTTCAGGTACTTACTAGCTCTGTGACCTTGGATAAATCACTTAACCTCTGTTTGCCTCAGTTTTCTCAGCTATAAAATGGGGATAATAATAGTATTAGATAATTAGATAATAAAAAACCCTTTTTCTAGAGTTGTTGTGAAGATCAAATGGGGTATTATTTGTAAAGAGCTTAGCATAGTGCCTGGCATGTAGTAGGCACTATATAAATGCTAGCAATTGTTTTTTAATGTGCTATAACATATTTACTTAGACCATGCATCAGATTCAATGATAGAAAACTACATAACCTTTAAACATGAGTGCTTGGTAGGTGGTACATACAGTCCCAGTACATGATACTCCCAAATGATTAAGATCTGAAAGGGCAGTATAATTTTATTTCGTGTTTTTCATTGAAGGCCACAGCTTTGGATACTTTCCCTTAATATTCCTATCTTTTAATTGATATTTGAATTTTAAATTTCATGCTGTAGTCAGCTCAACCAATCTTTAGTGAACAGAGGCCAAGAGGGATTAAATGGCTTACTCAGGGTCATGTAGATAGTGAATATAAGGGAATGGGATATGAATCCAAGTCCTCTACCTCCAAATTAGTGCACTTTCCATTGTACCACATTATTTTCATATTTTATTTGAAATATTTAGACATTTATACTATGCATAGCTAATTGCTAAAATATACTAATCCAACCTTGCAAATTGATTTTTGCAATTATTAAGGCAAAAGTTCTTTTGGCTACAGATTTGAATTGGCATCCCACACATTTACCACTTTTAACTTCTCTAAAGCTGACTGGGAGGCCAGCCTCCCCTTTTGCTCCCCCAGGCTAAGAGAATACAGATATATCTGCCTCTGGCCAACCTACTCGGCATTTCCCCCCAAACTCAACTTCCTAAGAAAATATTACAGAAAGGGGACAGGAAAGAGAAACAGCTTGTACTCAGTTTTCTTTTTGGCCTAAAGTATATAAGCTGATGCTTTCATGGCTAAATTAATGTTCACGTTGGCTTCATTAAGCCACTAAAATGGTTTAATTCAACATATTTAAATTATTAAAAATTCCTGATAAGTTTTATTCTATTTTTTTGTGGGGGGAGGGGTGAGATGTGCAGGGGAAGGAAGGTTTTTCAGGCCTGGGATTTCATTTATATGAGGAACTTGTAGTATAGAAACTTCATCCACCAATGTAGATCAGCCATTTATTTATAGTTTAATAGTCTTAAAAGTTGTGTGACTTGCCCATACCTACACATCTAGAATGTGTTAGAGGCTATCTTGAACCAGGTCTTCCTGAATCCAAGGCTGGTCCTCTAAGCACTATACCATACCATGCAACTTCTCATTCTATTCAATAACATTCAGAATATGATAAATGAGACCCATTCAAGAAATCATATTGCTTTCATTGGAGCTTCCTTGGGAGTCAATGTTAATGACTCATTTCTTTTTTCCTGTTAGCATTAGTGAAGTGATTGGATCAAGAGATTTCCTAGTTTTTTGGGAATAGGAGAATTTTTCATGTCAACAACACATTAATTCTTGAATCTCCCCAACACATCACTAAGAAATATCTTTCCTTTTCTTATATTTCACTTAGCACTTTGTGACTTTCTTATACATTTATTATGTCTTATATGTTATTTGTCCTTCATTTTTGAAGAGGACCAATGATATCATGGGTGATGTCTTGACTCGTGTGAATTGGATTTAAGTTAGGTAGAGTTGCACAAAGTGGTTAGTCACTTTCTATTCCAGAATCATCAAAATCCAGTGACAGGACAAAAATACAGTGGATGACCTGGTGTCTTCAATATCTTACCAAGCTCTAAGAGCTCCACAACACCGGCTTTCGCTGCCTTCATGGCCGTTTGAAGATGTTTCTCATCTGCCCATTCTGATGGGCATGTTTGGGGTAGACACCCTCCTATCTCACTGAGGGGTTTGAGGCCCATTGGCTATACCCTTAACCTGGTTTAATACGTTTGCTTCTTGGAGCCACAGAGGAGAGTTAAGTGCCAGGTAAACACCAAGAATACATAAGCAACCCTGAAAAGGGCTTGGCAAGTTCTCATACCAGAGGTGCTATTCCTACCTGAACACCCCAAACATCCTATCTCCTTAGTAGGTTATAAACTTTTCTAGCAGAGGTACCAGGCCTATTCATCTCTGAATTTCTCCATCCCTTTCCATCTTCAAGCTCTTTCTCCCTGGTATCTAGCAGAAAATCTTCACAAAAACTTTAATAAAAGTTTGTTAAATTGAATTATTGGGTGACTACTACCTTAGTCATTATAACTTAAGTTAGATCAAGAAATGACTACTCTCTTTCTTATTCATCTGTGATGACAACATTTGGTGTTGGACAAGTTGAAAGTACTGATGAACTTTATACCTTGTTTGACCACCGAGGGGAGAAGGAGCCAGGAAAACATTTGTATGAGCAGGTCATTATTTGAAGTTTAATTAGCAAAGTGGCTTATGTAATAATCATACTTGTGATAATTACCTTTTACTTTTTTACTAAGTAAAAATGTTTTTATTTAGTGTCCATTAGTTGCTAATAGCATATTAGATTTTCAATACAGATGTATAAAGAATCATGGGTTGAGCGCTGAAATTAACCTTGGAGACCATTAACTCTGATATTCTCATTTTACAGGTGAATGATCTGAGGGACAGATTGGCTCAGAGACTTGCCTAGGGTCACACAACTAGTAAATGTTTGAGCAAGGATTTGAATCCAGGTCTGATTCTTAAGTCTCATAATCTATCTATTACACCAGCTGCCTCCCTAAAAGTTATATAAAAAAAGATTCGACCATCTCTGCCTCCAAGGCCTTCCAGTCTTTATAATGGGGATCATAGAACTATATATGAGAAAGTGAGAAATATAGGCCTTTAAGTGACTTGTCTAATGGTGCACAGAAAGTGGAAAAGATAGGATTCAAACTCAGAGTTATATCAAGCTTAGAACTACAAATTGAGCATTTTGACTCAAGGCAGAGATGAGGAGGGTGAGAGTTCCATGCAAAGAGGGACGGTGTCACTGAATCGCAGAGTATGTATATGAGTAGAATGGAGGAGGAAGTTGGCATAAGGTATAAGCAGACTGAAAATACTTTAAAGCAAATATATTTAATTGGGCAGAAGAACAACAGGAGGTTTCCCTATGGTTTAGCTTTGTTGTAAAAGCTTTAAATATGTGGTTTTTGGGTAAAGATAAAGTACTTAAAGAGGCAGTCTTTGTTCTGGGACAGTTTTTGTAAAATTCCTCCAACTGCTTACAATGCTTGACTAATTTAAGACAGATCTGACCTTGATGGATATCACAGGCTCAAAAATATAGATAAATTGAAAAATATGGGTGACAGATGCAGGTTTTCTACAGCAAATGCTACTAGCACTAACATCCCTACCAAGATTCTCCCTTAGCCCTCACGATTCCACTTCTTCTGAAAATAATTGTCTCCCTGCGCAGCACAGAATTTTACTTGGGGTGTTCACATTCTTGCACATTTGGATGCTTTCCATCTTCCCAGACACAGGCATAAGAGTACAGATTCAGCTTGGCCCAGGGCTCTGCCTCTTTGTGACTTTTAGCACATCCTAAGTTTGGTTAAGAAAACTTTCTCATTTCTTCTTGGCTGTGAGACTTTGTTGAAGCGTAAGAGCAAAAGAGAGAAATGAAAAAGAGATGAAAACGAAACGAAATGAGACAAATGAAAAGGAGACAAAAGTTTCTGGAAAAATCGTGTTCCTAACACAAACCATTGTTGTAGGCTGAAATTCAGGGAAGCAGGGCTTTAGTTCTAGCTTTCCTGCTTTCTGGGTGGGTCAAGTCAACAATATTTATTAAGGACCTATTATGTGCCAGGCACACAGCAGATTTGTCTCTTTGGGCCTCAGTTTTCTTATCTGTAAAATGAGGAGGTTAGACAAGATCATCTCTAGGGACTACTCCATTTCTATGATTCTTTGGGTGTTGCTGGTAATACAAGCAGCCAGGGGAGTCAGCACTGAAGAAGGTGGCTGATGAAAAGGATGTCTCTAATACCTGCTGAAAGATGGTCTCTGGTGACCATAGTCCATGTGCTCCTTAGGTTATGATAATTTCTACCACTCACAAAGTTATTTCCTAAATATAACCCTGGTTAGTATTATTGGTATTTTTTGGACTAAACCTGCAATTTCATTGGTCTATGAAGAAAATCATTCAATCAATGTAGGTCTGTAGCTGTTCTGCAACTTCTAGACGTAAGCAGTTACCTGGGGGCATTGAGAGGTCACATAACTGGTATGTACTAGAGGTGATATTTGAACCCAGATTTCTCTGGCTCCAAGGTTGCATCTCTAACTCCTATCTATAGGTGGGGAACCTGTGACCTTAAGGCCACATGCCACTGAATTCAGTCAAAAGGGAGCACTTAAGGTCTGCATGTGGACTCATGACTGAAGGTTCCCCATTCCTGTATGCCCCTTGGTAGAGTAGTAGTATTCCCACTTAACAGATGATATGGGCAACTAGGTGGTCAAGGGACAGAGCACCAGGCCTGGAATCAGGAAAACCTGAGTTTAAATCTGGCCTTAGATACTTAGTAGCTGTGTGACACTGGGTAGGTCACTTAACCTTGTCTGCCTCAATTTCCCCATCTGTAAAATGAGCTGGAGAAGGAAATGGTGAACTACTCCAGTATCTTTTCCAAGAAAATCCCAAACGGGGTCACGAAGACACAGATCTGACTGAACAACAACACATAAGGTAGCTGACATTTGCAAAAATCACTCGTTCAAGGTGTCCCAGCTACCGGTAGCAGGTGTCAGAGCTCGGACTCAAATCTTGGCTCTCTGATGCTAAATCCGTAGCTCTTTCCGCTACAGTGGACGGACTGGACGATTTCCACTGATGAGGTTTAGTTAACATCTTTTCCTCTTATCTCTTGTTGGGATATGAAAAAATGCTACTCTAAACTTCAAAAAATACTAAATACCACTGACTTAATCCCAATTGTTTAAGCATTTTACTACTATATGTCTACTCTTTATTAGACATATTTCATGTCCCTGGACCCAATTCAAGTGGTGCATAATCCTCTGAAGTTAGGTAGTGCCTTGATAGATTCCAATTTCTGTTGTATTGTTCAGTCATTTCATTCATGTCTAACTCTTCATGACCCCATTTGGCATTTTCTTGGCAAAGATACTGGAATAGTTTGCCATTTCCTTCTCTAGATCATTTTACAGATGAGGAAACTGAGGCAAACAATCCTCTTAAGTTGGGTAGTTCATTGCTAGAATCCAAGCTCATTGATAGACTCCAAGGAGCATTCTAGTATGGATCTCATCAATATTAAGTGTGATGGGAGGATTATTTCATTTTTATTCCCCTATTTATTCTATTCAATAACTATCTATTATGAATATGCTATGAACCCATGCCTGTATGAGTTATTGTGGGGGCTATAAAGATGAATGGAGAAGTGGGCTTGCCTCAAGGAGCCTAAACCCTTACACGAAATAATTAGAAAGCGTCGTAATACTATATTCAATCAAGTGCCAGGTGATGTTGCTATACACAGACCCCAAGTACAAGAGGCAGTCAGAGAAGGGAGTTCATGTTCAACTGTTGAAATCTTTCTCCTTCAGATTCCAGTTTTGGTGCTACATCTGCTATGAAACTTTACTTCATCCACATAGCAGAAAATGTTCTTTCCGTCTTTCAGTAGTCTTAGAAAGTTTTTAATTTCTTCTTTGCCATTTTTAGACTCTGTCTTCTATGGCATAATTTATGTATGACTCATATCTATCTCCAGTGGATAGGAAGCTCCTTGAGGGCAGAAACTGTTGTGTTTTCTACTTTATATCCCCAGCACCAAGCACATTGATTGGCACCTAGTCAGTGCTTAATAAATTCTTTTCAAATTGAATTGGATTTAGAATAGTGGATGAAGGCTTTGTGGAGAAGGTAGATCTTGAGAGATGGGCAGAATTTTGGCAGACACAAGTTATACATGTGTAGCAAGATGGATTTGGGGTTCATTGTGATCCCTGTGAATTTTGATATATTGAAAGTCGCCAATCATCTCACGTCTTGCCTTTGTGCTATGTTTTGCTTCTGGATATTTTCCTTTGAAATCTCTCAGGTACTGAACTGACACTAGGTTAGCACCATCTGAAAATTTACACCATATTACTCCAGTTTATTCAGTACTCTCACATAATTTTTATGGAGAGAGCTATGACTCCCACTTCTAGGAAACAAGAGATCTACCTGGTTTCAAAAACATGATGAAAAAATTGACCTTCAGAAATCAGGCAGTGTCTCAGGGGACACATCCCAATGAATTAGGGCAATGAATATTTATTTCCTCATCCCATATTTCTTATACATTTCAATTCAACACGTGTTTATCGAACACCTTCTATATGCTAGAAGTTATACTTGGTGCTGGGGATACAGAGACCTGAAGCAATCTCTGACTTTATGCAACTTATATTCTACTTTTGGTGGTGGTGGTGGTGGTGGAGTTATGACATGTATAGATAATTAGATATAAAGCACACATATGCAGTAATTTTGGCCAAGGGCAGCAGAGAGATCACTAACAAAACAGAAGAGTGGGAGAAAGATTAGGAAAGGCCTCATGTAAGAGGTGACACTTGACATGAGTTTGGAAGAGTACCAGAGATTTTAAGATGTGAAGGTGAGGAGGGACTGCCTTTTAGCAGTATGGAACAGTCTATTCAAAGGAACAGAGCTGAGAGAAGAAATTTCAGGTTTAGGAAATAGTAGGGGTTAGTGGATAGAGTGCTGAGCCTTGAGTCAGAAAGACCTGAGTTCAAATCTGGTCTTAGACACTTACAGATAGTATGACACTGTTTGCCTCAGTTTCCTTATCTGTAAAATGAATGGGAGAAAGAATGGCAAACCACTCCTATATCTTTGCTAGGAAAACCCCAAATGGGCTTACAAAGAATCAGACACTACTGAATTGACTGAACACATTGTCTGGAACATAGAATGCTTGATGGAAAGGAATGTTAAATCATTCAAGAGGGCTTGATTTTAGTCAGATTGTGAAATGTTTGATATGCCAATCAGGAATTTGAATTTTGTTCTGGAGAGAAGAGGGAATCAGTGAATCGTCTACAGCAGGGGATTAACATGGTCAGTTCTATGGTTTAGTAAAATCAATTTTGTAGTGATGTGGAGAATAAATTGGAGAGGAGGAAAAAATTGAAGGCAGAAAGAACAAAGACAAGAATATTTTAATAGTCCACAGAGAAGTGATGAGGGCCTGAACTAGGATGGTGGACTATTGGAGGAGAAAAAATGGGAATTTGAGAGATAGGGCATCTAGGTGGTGCAGTAGATAGAATGCTGGGCTGGAGTCAGGAAAATTCATCTACCTGATTTCAAATCTAGCCTCAGACACTTGCTAGTTGTGTGACTCGGAGCAAATCACTTAACCCCGTTTACCTCAGTTTTTCCACTTGTAAAATGAGCCAGAGAAGGAAATTGTAAACCGCTCCAGTATCCTTGCCAAGAAAACCCCAATTGAGGTCAGAAAGAGTCAGACATGACTGAAAATGACTGAACAATAAGAAGAGTCGAGTAAAATTGACAAGACTTGGCAACTAATGAATAAAAGAGATGAAGGAAAGTGAAGAGTGAAGGAAGACACTGAGTTTGTGAACTCAGGTGACTAGAAGGATGGCAGTATCCGCAACAGGGCAATGAGGGATGACTAGGTGGCACAGTGAATAGAGCACTGGCCCTGGAGTCAGGAGGACCTGAGTTCAAATCCGGCCTCAGATACTTAGCACACTTACTAGCCATGTGACCTTGGGCAAGTCACTTAACCCCAATTGCCCTTCAAAAAGCAAAAAAATAAAAAGAGAGAAATAGGGCAGTTATTAATAATGATTATGATAATAGTGAGCTCTTTTACAGTGTCCTAAGGTTTGCAATGTACTTTTGTTATTCAAGCAACAAGCATTTGTTTAAATGCTTGCTTAATATCAGCCCGACACTGTACTAAACAGGGAGGAAGGGAGAGAGATAGAAAAAGGCAAAAGCAATATTTACTCTCAAGGAGCTCATGTTCCAGTTGGGTGACAACATTCACACCACTATGTATATACAAGATATAAACAGAGTGAATGGGAGGTGATCTCCAACAGAGGCTCTAGCTGGGTAGGGGAGAGTCTTCCTGCAGAAGGTTGACCTGAGTCTTGAACGAATCCAAGGAAGTGGAAGTGAGTGGAGAAGACCTTGGGTAACAGTCAGTGAAAAGGTAAAGAGTCAGGAGACAGAATGTCATGTGAGGAGGCAGGTGTTGCTGGATCATAAAAGATGTGGAGGAGGGTAAAGTGTAAGGTGTCTTGAAAGCTAGCAAGTGGTCAATTTGTGAAGGGTGTTAAGTGCAAAAGAGCATTTTATATTTGATCCTGAAAACAATAGGGAGCCAGCTGGAGTTTATAGAATAGGGAGTGGAATTAACATGATCAGATCTGAACTTTAGGAAAATCACTTTGGCAGCTAAGCATAGAATGGATCGGAATGTGGAGAGATAAGATAAGAAGAGAGAAGGGGACATGTCCAGGAGCTGTCTGGAGGTAAAAAAAAAAAATGACTTGGCAATTGATTAGGATATGTGGAGTGCATGTGAAAGAGAAATCAAGGGTGATGCTGAAGTTGTGAGTTTAAGTGACCAAAAGGATGATGGTGCCCTCAACAGAGATAGCAAAGTTCAAAAAGAGGGGGAGGGAGAAGGATAATGAGCTTGTTTTTGAATATGTTGGGTTTGAGATGTCTGTGGGACATTCAGTTCAAGATGCCTGAAATGAGACTGGAGGTCATAAGAGAAGGCTAGGGTTGGATACCTACAAACACATACCACCCACACATACATAAACATGTATGTATTTCATATGTGTGCATGCATGTATACATATACACATATTTTGTGTATATATGTGTGTGCATATTTATGTAGGTAGATAAAATCAATCATCTAGAGATAATAACTAAATCCCTAGGAGCTGATAAAATCACCAAGTGAAGGTGGTATAGAGGGAAAAGCAAAGAGGGACCAACACAGAGCTTTGGGGAAATGCCAATTGTTAGTAAAGTTTCAGCTCAATGATGCTACATATACTATCTCTTTTGATCCTCACAATAATCCTTTAAGGTAGGTGTTACTTTTATACCCATTTTGCAGATGAGGAAACCAAGGTTGAGAGAGCTTCAGCTCAAGGCCACACAGGTAGAAAGTGTTTGAGGCAGGATTTGAACTTAGATCTTCTTTTCTCCATTGTGTCTACTGTGCCCTCTAACTGACTCCAAATTAGGAAGTGAAGAGTGGGTTGAAGGGAACGAAAATGAGTTGCATATTAAACATTTGAGTTTGAGATGTCTAAGGGGCATCCAACAGGAAGCTGGTCATGTAGGATTGTAGCTAGGGAGAGAAATAGTTGGCTTTGTAATTTAAGGACTCCTCAACAAAAGACTTTGATTAGATCACCAAAAGAGCAGAGTTAGAGAGGAGAGGACCTAGAAGTCTTTGGTGCACACCCACACCGAGGAGGTGGCACATGGATGATCTTCCAAAAAATGAACATGGAATCAAGGTTGCAAGTAGAGAAGTTGACATTGGCAAGGAGAAAGATCATTTTTTTCTTCCAAGCCTGGAGGAAAGGAAGGGAGAATGAAAGATGATGTTAAAAGGACTTGAGACACAGAGGTAGGGAGAA
Organism: Petaurus breviceps papuanus; assembly: GCF_028583685.1. Classification (NCBI taxonomy): domain Eukaryota; kingdom Metazoa; phylum Chordata; class Mammalia; order Diprotodontia; family Petauridae; genus Petaurus; species Petaurus breviceps. The sequence continues at coordinate 3,279,176 of NW_027185779.1, read as the reverse complement.
ATGGGGGCCTTGGATGGACCTTCTCAAGGTGAAGTCCTCTGCTGACTGGGTGTAGGGATGAGTAGGGAAAAGGTACTTCGGGAGAGAAAGAGGTCTGGAGCAGATTCTGTGAGGAATAAAATTGAGTCAGAAAGGATTGGCATAGAGCAGGGGGATCCCTGTTTAGATTAGATCCAAGTTTGAGGGATAAAGCTGAGGCCATACCAGGGGTAGTGGCCTGGGAAAACAGGGGGGAAGGTAGATTCTAGAGTTTTCAGTGTGGGCAAAGAATAGATTCAGAAGTGATTTACAGGGGTGTAATATGATGGTCAGAGGTTTTAAAAAATTCTGGATTGTGGAGTTGGAGCTGGTAATGGAATTTTAAGTGGTAATAAAATAAAGCCTACATCTGTATCTTTGGGGTGTATGGGATATTCAGGGAGTACCAGCCCCTCTTGTGTGAGGGTTTGTTGAGCCCTTTTCAGGGTGGCTCATCCGTCTTTGGTGCCTACCTCACACTCAATTATCACTTATGGCTTCAAGAAGCTGTAGCATGATCAGTGGCCACACTGGTAAAACCATCTTGGCAGATGTTCTAAACCAGCTTCAGGTAACCAACACACCTCAACCCTTTTATCAAGGTAGGGGGATGTCTACCCCAAGCATGCAAAGACATCTGAGAACAACATTTTGAAGGCAGCTAAAACAGGTGCAATGTAGCGTTTAGTGTTTGATCAGACTTTGAACATTGAATATGCCAAGGCCATCTACTGTATTCTGGACTAGTGCCAGTCATCTTGAGTTTTGCTCCTGGACTTCAATGACTTAGGAAGAGAGAGTGAGGCTGATGACTTTATGCAACTCTGTCTCACTTAAATCCAATTCACCCATAAGTCAAGATGTCACCCATGATGTCACTGGTCTTCTTTGAAAATGAAGGACAAGTAACCACAATATCTCTGCGTGTGGCTGAAATAGAGTGAAATTAGTGTGAAATGATGACCATATTTTCCCCCTCTAATTTCTAAGCAATTTCTCCCTCTGTTCTCCCCCAATTCTCCACCCCCTGATCCCTGCCACTGCCCATGATGCAAGGTCTGTCAGTGACCTTGAGATTCACTAAACTCACAGAATCCTGGAATTTAAGTTGGAAGGGGCATCTCATTCAACTTATACCTATAAAAGAATTTCTTCTCCAGCACACTGGACAAGTGACCATCTAGCCTCTGTCTGAAAACCTCCAAAGTAGATAGACTCATTACCTCCTGTGTCAGCCCATTCCCCTTTTGGATAGCTCTATTTGTTATGAAATTGTTCCTGAAATTGCCTTTTTGCAATCTAGTTCTGTCTTCTGGGGCTAAGCACAAATCTAATCTTCAACAAAATCCTAAAGCCTCATTGTGGCCAGAAGATAACATTAGGCTCACTAGTCTATGCCAATGGCATCTAAGTCATGGTAGGTCTTACCAGGGGTCATCTAGGTTGCTTAGTGGATAGAGCACTGCGCTTGGAATCAGGAAGACCTGAGTTCAAATTTGATCTTAATCATTAGCTGTATGACCCTGGGTAAGTAACATAACCTCTGTTTGCCTTAATTCACTGGAGAAGGAAATAGCAAACCCCTCCAATACCTTTGCCAAGAAAACCCCATGGACAGTATTGGTGTGCTATGTTCGACAGGGTCATGTAGAGTCAGATATGATTGAATGACTGGAGAACAACAGGTCTTACCAAGTTAGAAAGGCTTCAGGTATGGGGCCAGCAATATTCCATATATCTGTTATCCAAAGACCAGCTAACTAATTTCAGAGAAGCTCATCTCCAGGTTGGTCAAGGGGTTTGAATAATAATAATAATAATAATAACGATCAATACTTAAACATTTGGATAGTGCTTTAAGGTCTGCAGAGCTCTTTATACAACAACCTTTTGAGGTAAGTGCTATTATGATTCCCCATTTTGCAGATGAGGAAACTGAGTTTGACTTTTTCAGGATCACCTAATAAATACCTGAAGGAAAGATTTGCATCGAAGTCTTCCTGACTCCAAGCCCAGTTCTCTATTCCCTCATGTCATCTAACAACCACTGAATTTTTTGGTCAGAACAATTCTTAAAAATCCATTTACCAAAATCACAGAGGAGTTGTGATCTGTATTGGTGGAAGGGACACCAAAACCCATGAAAATAGATAATTGAAGAAGGCATTCTCTAATAAAAGCTATCTTTGTCTTTACTTGAGGAATATTTTTTCCATCTGTAGCCAAGACAATTTCCAGAACATGAACTTTCTAAATTCTCTTTTACACTGAAGAAATGCATTGTGGGTCTTTCAGGTGCTTACCCGTGCATGACTTATTGTTTTTTTGTAGATTTCTGCTCTGTTTTCCTGCAGTGAAGGTGGGTTACTCAAGATTTAAAGTTCTAAGGTAATTCCCCAAACTTGGTTTTGAAGGTACTTGGTAACGTTATTGTTATAATTTCTTAATGAATTCCAGCAGCCCTTTCTGATAATTAGGGAATAGGCAAAGCCCTTCACAGCATGCCAATACAGTGGAGTAATGGCCGTTAAAGACATGAGCTTTGGGACTATTTGGAAACAAATGGTCATTTCACCAGAAAAGTAAAACAAACTGCAGTTTTACTCAACTTTCCTCCTTAGGCTCTGTGCCATATTTATAGGTCAACTTCAACTAGTCAGTGCTGCTGAGTTTTTTTCCTTCGTCTATGTCAGCTACATGAACTTTCAGCATCCAAAACTCAGCCCTGTTCTCACTCGTAGTCTGTTAGCAGGTACACATTTACTTCTTTATTTTAAAAAACAAAAAGGAAAAAAGAAAGTTCATTTTCATTTTTTTTTCTTTTTTTGGTTTGAGCTGAGATATAATAGAAAACAAACGCTATGGGTTGAAAGGCAGCTCCAGTGTGTCCCGGAGGAAGATGGCAAGTGGAGCAATGTGGATTGTGGTTTCATGTTGCTTTTAAGCCATCACAGCATTTTGATTTTATGTGTTTATTTTGTACAGACTATTGACTTGAGTGGAACATAAAGGAATATATGCAAATTCACATTTGCCCCATTTAGGGCCTTGCTTTTGGGACTTTGCATTAGTTTTATTGTCTGGCAATTTCAAGGGAGAAAAGTCTCTTTTTCTTGTCTTAATTAAAAAAAATTCTGTATAATTAACCAACAAGGTGTTAAAGTGATGACAAAAATGAAACAAGAAAGGGAAAACAAAAACAGGAAAATTCCTTTTTCATCCGACAGTTGGAGGGGAAATTTTTGCCTTTGTTGAAAATATGTTGGGTAATGAAAAAATAAAGTGTTAACGAAGGTATTGTGCAGTGTGTGTGCTGGAGGAGGCAGGGGAAATAGAAAGCAGGTGGTCCCTGTCGGTATTAGGTTTATACATAGAGCTTTGTGATTTTCTTTTCTCTTTTTTGTGGGCTGTTTTAAATTGCTGTTGCATTTCTGGGTTAAGTCTAGCTGTTCTCAGTTACATAACTGCTCCCTTTGGCCTATAAATATAAAGGTCAGCTGGAGGTCAAGAAGCACCATTCTGAAAAGAACAAATGGGACGCAGGATATCGTGTGGGCTTCCATGCTGGGAACTTGTTGGTCCTCTCTGTGGAGCTGTCAGTTTTAAGACCTGACATTGAGATGAGAACAGAAGATGGAAAAGGAGCTAGGTTAAAATGCCTCCTGATCAGACATGGCTCTCAGTGGCCATATTGTGATCCTTGGATCTTCATATGTGCAATGTGATCTTGTGATCCAAAACCTGTTGTGTGCAATGCTGGTGTCAGAAATGCCAATGACGTTAAAAGTTGTTTCATGTCTTTTGGCTTGGACACCTCCCCTCTCTGCTGCCCCGAAACTGGGGAAAATCTCTCTACTAGATTCCCTAGGAGACTGAAATCAACTCCCCACTCTTATATTGACTCCAATGCATTGAAAGCAAATTCTATTAAGAGAAAGGACCAATAAATTTATTAATGAACATTTATTACATGCCTACTATGTACCAGGCCCTCATCTAAGGCTATCAGGGAGGGTTTTATGGAAAGCTGGCACCTTAGAAAAAGAAAAAGAGGGATTTTCCTATCAGCTACATTCTACTTCCCTATCCTCTCACCAATTCATCCAGGAAAAGTCTATCCCCAGGAAACTCATCGTCACAGAGTTTGCTTCAGTCTTGGTATTCACATCTCATCAGTCCCCTCAGTTGTCTCTACTCTACTCCTCTGATTGGAGGGCTGGAAGGCAGAACAAAAACTGCCTCCCAAAGCCTCCATATAAAGAAGACCTAGAAGCTCAGTGAGCTCTCCACTATCATCATGCTCCCACGCCAACTACCTTCTCTGCCCCATACCTTTTGGGTTCTTCTTATGTGTTGTCTTCTTCTATTAGATATTAAGTTCATTGAGGGCAGGGACCATCTTTTCTTTTCTTATTTGTATCCCCAATGCTTAGTATGGTATCTAGCACATAGCAGACACTTAATAAGTGGTTTTTGTATTGTATCTGAAAGGTAAAGATGAGTAGGAAGGACATTCAAGGCATAGAGAAAGGAAATTTCTGCCAGTATCCTTTTCCCGCGTGTACCTGGAAAGTCATCCTATGTAATGAATAATATTTTTAAAAGACAGCGAAAAGAAACAGAAGAGGATAAAAATCAGCATAACTTATTAATACATGGAAAAAGTCTGAAAATATGTGCTTTACAAAACACTTGTGGACCTCCCACCTCTGCAAAGGGTGTTGAGTTGGGGGTACCTTCTCATATTTCTTCTTTTGAGCTATGCTTGTTTCAAGAAATATTTTTAATTTGTAAATATGTGCAATAATAGAAATGGAAATCCCGTTCCAAATACCTTCAAAATGCATAAAATATCTGGGGATTGGCCTACCTATACACACAAAAGACTTGTATAGATTCAGTTACAAAGTGCTCCTTAAAGACATAAAGAACAGCTTAAACAACTGGCAGAGTATTCATTCCTCGTGACTGGGCCATGCCAATATGATAAAAATGACAATATCACCAAAGTTAATTTATGCATTTAATGCTATGTTAATCAAATTATCAAAGGACTTTACAGAACTTGATAAAATAATAACAAAATTCATTTGGAAAAATAAAAGATCTATAAGGTCAAAGGAAATAATGAAGAGGGGTAGGGCTGAAGGAGGAATAACACTTCCAGGCATCAAAATATATTATAAAGCAACAATCATCAAAATCATATGGTACTGGGGCAGCTAGGTGGTGCAGTGAATAGAGCATTGGAGTGAGGAGGACCTGAGTTCAAATCTGGCCTCAGACACTGAACTCAAAAACTAGCTGTGTGACCTTGGGTAAGTCACTTAACCCCAATTGTCCTACCTTCCCCCCTCCAAAACAGCAAAAAAAAAAAAAGTATCATATGCTACTGGTTAAAAAATAGAGAGGTAGATCAAGGAACAGACTAGATAAAGGAGAATCAGAAACAATGAAGCTCAATAACTCAGTGTTCAATAAACCAGAAAACATAAATTACTTAGGGAAGAACTCAGTATTTGAGAATACTACTAGGAAAACTGGAAAGCAGTCTTGTAAAAGTTAGGCTTAGAAAATCACCTTAAACCATATTCCATGATATACATCACCTAAATATGAATGATTTTACTATTAAAAACTTAGAAGAGAAGCAGATTAGAATCTCTTACAAGTATGGGTTGGATATGTATTCTTTAATTTGAAAAAATTGAATTTTCTGTTCCTTGCATTACCACAGCATCTCATATATTCCTTTCCCTTCCCAAGAGCCATCCTATATGGCATTTACTGCTTTTTTTCTTTTTTAAGAGAGGAAAAACAAGTCAACACAACTGAGAACATTGAGAAAGTCCAAAACACATGCAATATGCAAAACCTGTGGGCCTCCCACCTTGTAATGCCATGCAAAGAAGCTTTCCAAAAGAACTGCTTCTGTGAACAGCTTTTTTAAGGTTATGATTACTCAGTATAGTGTCACTCTATTCCATAACAAAAGCAAAACATCCATGGAAAATCAAGGTACAGCATAATTCAAAATACAGCATTCACCATATTTCAACTTATCACACAATATAATATTCACAACATAGTCTTAAAGTAAAATAGTCACTCTTAAGTTAATTCAATCAGTCACAAAATAGTCACTCAAGTTAATTCAATCAGTCACTTATCAGTAGTATCAAAGTACACAGTCAAGTCTCCTATTCTTGGGGCAAAGTCTTGATTAACTCAATCTGTCACTAATCAGTAACAATAGTCAAAGTACTCAAAGTAAAATCAGTCACTTATTCAGCAAAGTCTTACTAAGTACCATACACAAACCCTTCCACCCCTTAGGTCACTAGTAAACTATAATTCCATAATTACTCAGTACCCAAGGAGAGGTCTTTTCTTCATCTTGACTTGGGGCCTGTTCTCAGATTCCCTGGATCCCCTTCCATGGTCCCCAATTCTACCTCGGTTCAATGGTAGACAGCTCCCAGTTCCTTGACCAGCTCTTTGGGGAGGTCCTGCTCCACACTGGTGTTCACAGGGTTTGGTCCATATCGGCTCTTTCACCATTTCTGCTCCAAGGAATTCAAGGCTCAACCAAGTTGCAAACAAACAAAGTCTCAGCATCCTGGTCATGCTTCAGTCACCTGGGCTCCTGGCTCCTGGCTCCTGGGCTCTGGGGCTCCTGGTCTCCTGGCTTCTGGGCTCCTGGTCTCCTGGGATCCTGTTCAGAAGAAGCACCACCAAGACTTTCAGGCCTCAGTTCTCCTTTCTTCTTTAGCTGTTCTGCCACCAGATCTTGGTCTCAAGGAAATTCTGACTGTGCCTCTCTGGGGCTTTTCTTATATATACAGTATTACCTACTTCACCTCCTTCAGCCAACTTCCTGTTATGTCAGTAACAAGGGGATAGGAGTTCATACCCTCTGTTCTCCCAATCAGAGGCTTGATCAGTTACTAAGTGTTAAGTACCTGCTACTTTTGCAAACACAAAGGGATTTTCAAATTCAAAATTACATTGCCATTACACACCTCCACAAAGGGTAGGTTGGGGGTGGTGTCTTTTCATGTCTTTTCTTTAAAGTATTGCTTGATCTTTATATTTTTGAAAGTATTCCTTTATTTATTGTGTGATTTCATGCTATTTTGTGTTTTGTTCGTGATATATTCTAATTCTTTTCTTGTGGTTTTGTTGTGATTTCACCTTGTTCATTTGATATTTTATTGATTTGATATCTGCTCTCTTTTAATCAGATTAGCTAAAGGCTTATCAATTTTATTAGTCTTGTAAAATCGGCGTTTAGTTTTTGTTATCATTTCCATTTTGTCTATTTCCCCTCTAATTTTTAATAGCTTTACTTTTGTGCTTATTTTAGATTTGTTTGATTCATTCTCTTTTTAAAAAAATGCATATCCAGTTCATTAATTTTCTTTCTATTTTGTTCATGTATGATTGTAAGGGCAAGATTTCCCCCCTGAAGACTGCTTTAGCTACATTTCAGAAATTTTAGCATGTTGTTTCATTATTGCAATTTTCTTTTACATATTTGTTAATTGTTTCTATGATATATTCTTTGGCCTACTCATTATTTAAGATTTCATTGTCAGGTCCCCATTTGGATTTGTATCTTTTGTTTGTGGTCCCTGGACCCATTTCTATTCTTATTGCATTATGATCTGTAAATGATATATTGATTATTTTTGCATTTTTACACTTGTACAAAATATCTTTGTGCCCTAGTGCATTTTTTGTAAAAGTTCCACATGGTGCAGAGAAATATGTATATTATTTAGCTGTCCTATTTAAAAGACCCTATGAATCTTTTAACATTAGATTCTCTGGAAATTTGTTCAGTTCCACATTTTCCCTTTTGTTTATTTTTCTGTTAGATTTATCCAAAACTGAGAGAGGGATATTGAGGTTTCCTGTCACTACTGTGTCATTGTACATGTATTCTTGAAGCTTGGATAATATTTACTTTAGGAGTTTGGTGACCTCATTGTTGTATGCCTATGAAACCTGGAGAGTATCAGTGCCATACCAGGAAACCGAATTGCTTCCATTTGAATTGTCTTAGGAAGTCTCTGAAGATCACCTGGCAAGGTAAGGTTCCAGACACTGAGGTCCTTGCTCTAATTAAACTGCCAAGAATTCAAACTTTGTTTCAGAGAGTGCAACTCTGATGGGCTGGCCATGTTGTTCGAATGCAAAACATACACTTACCAAAAAGACTTTATTTTATGGAGAACTCACACAGGGCAAGTGCTCACATGGTGGTCAGAAGAAATGATATAGGAACACTCTCAAGGTCTCTCTTAAGAACTTTGGAATTGATTGTGTGACATGGGAGACACTGGCACAGGATTGCTCAGCATGATGTGCCCACATCAGAGAAGGCACTGTACTCTATGAGCAAAGCAGAATTGAGCTAGTTCAAAAGGAAACACAGGATGCGCAAACTTGGTGTATCCACCCCAAATGTTCACACAGACTATTTGTGCCCAACCTGTGGTAGAGAATTCTGAGCTCATATTAGTCTGATCAGTCATAGTTGGACATGTTGAAACTTGACTGTAGCATAGTGATGTCATTTTGGTCCTTTTCAAGAGCAAAGGACAACAGTCACCAAGCTAAGATATTTGGTGTGTATATTGATTGTTATTGACATTGGTTTGTTGTCTATGGTTCCTTTCAACATAATATAGTTTTCTTGTTTATTCCTTTTGATTTTTTGAATGTTTGTTTCTGCTTTGTTTGATGTTTGTGGTTCATTTGTCCAGTTGTACTTGATCCTTTGTGACCCCACTATCTCCTGAAATCTGTCCAAACTCATGTTCATTGCTCCCATGACACTATCTATCCATCTCATTCCCTCCTGTCCCTTTCTCCTTTTGCCTTCAATCTTTCCCAACACCTGGGTCTTTTCCAATGAGTCCTATTTTCTCATCATGTGACCAAAGTATTTCAGCTTCAGCTTAAGTATTTGTCCTTGCAATGAGTAGTTTGAATTAATTTCTTTAAGTATTGACTAATTTGATCTCCTTGCTATCCAAGGGATTCTCAAAAGACTTCTCCAGCACCACAATTTGAAAGTGTCAATTCTGCAGCACTTAGCTTTCATTATGGTTCAACTCTCATAGCTGTCCATTACTAATGGAAAACCCATAGCTTTGACTATAAAGATCTTTGTTGGTAAGGTGATGTCTCTGCTTTTTAGTATGCTATCCAGATTTGCCATGGTTTTCCTTCCAAGGAGTAAACATCTTTTAATTTCATGACTACAATTGCCATCTGTGGTGATCTTTGAGTCTAATAATATAAAATTTGAAACAACTTTCATTTCCTCTCTCTCTGTTTGCCAGGAAGTGATGGGACCAGTTGTCAAGATCTTAACTTTTTAGACACTAAGCTTCAAACAACTTTTATCCTCTCCTCTTTCACCCCATCAAGAGACTTCTTAATTTTTCTTGACTTTTTGCTATCTGAGTGGTATCTCCTGCTTATCTGAAATTGTTGACATTTCTCTTGGCAACCTTAATTCCAGCTTTTGGTTCATCCAACCTGGTATTTTGTGTGATGTACTCTGTATATAAGTCAAGTAAGGTGACAATATAAGGCTTTGTCAGACTCCTTTTCTAATTTTAAATCAATCAGTTGTTTCATGTTCAGTTTTAACTATTGCTTCTTACAGTTGCTAACTGTTACTTACTGTTACTATTACTGTTGCTTGCTCTTACTGTTGCTTCATACATGACCATTTTTGTGTGAAACTTTCCCTTGATATTTGTAATTTTCTTGAAGAGATTTCTTGTCTTTCCTATTCTATTGTTTTCTTCTATTTCTTTGCATTGTTTGTTTAGGAAAACCTTATCTCTTCTTGCTATTCTCTGGAATTCTGCATTTGGTTGGGTATATCTTTCCTCTTCTCCTTTACCTTTTGCTTTCCTTCTTTTCTCAGCTATTTGTAAAGCTTCATCAGATGTCCATTTTGCTTTTTTGTTGTTGTTGTTCCTTTTCTTTGGGATTTTCTTTGTTGCTTCCTCATGTACAATTTTGCAAAACTTTGCCCACAATTCTTTAGGCATTCTGTCTACCTGATCTAATCCTATAAATCTATTCATCACCTTACTTCATATACATAAAGGATGTTATTTTAAGTCCTACCTATATGGTCTGATGATTTTCCCTACTTTCTTCCATTTAAGTCTGAATTTTGCAATAAGCTCATGATCTGAGCCATGGTCAGCTCTAGTTCTTGTTTTAACTTATTGTCTAGAGCTTCTCCATCTTTGACTGCAAAGTATGCAATCAATCTGATTTCCATATTGACTATCTGGTTGTGTCCACGTGTAGAGTCACCTTTTGGGTTGTTGAAAAATAGTATTTGTTATGACCAATGAGTTATTTTTACAAAACCTTATCAGTATCTGCTCTGCTTCATATTATACTTCATGGTCAAATTTACCATAACATTATGTCAATTCCTGCTTCTTTGTATTAGTTTGATGCATAATAATATTTTTTCTATCCCTCAGTTTTATTTTGTGTATATTTTTATTTTGAAAATGTCATTTTTTTTGTAGGCAACAGATTATTAGCATTTCATTTTCCTATCTATCTACTTTATCTCTCTTCTTCATTTTATGGGATTGTTTAATCCATTTACACTGAAAGTTATGAGAGTTAAGTTTATATTTTCCTCCGTCTATCTCTAAAATTGTTTTTTCCCTAATTTATTTTCTCTCCCTTCTGCTGTAAACACAGTATTATGCTCCTTTAGTTGTTTTAATCTTTTAAAAAATGGCCCTGTTCTCATTGGCTCTCCTTTCCTCACCTTTGATCCTTTTTCTTCCTTTATTACTTGTTTCCCTTTAGAATTTGTTTATTAGTCCCTCTCTTATGCTTTTATATGGTTGCTTTTATATATCCTTTCCATTAGTTTTTTTTAAATTTTACAAACCTCTTTCGAGAAAGGATTTCTTTCACTATTTTCATTATCTAATTCCTCTTCTTATTTACTCTAGACCCTCTTTTTCTGGTTCACAACCCTTATAATTATCTGGTCTTTCATTTTTCTCTGTTTTCTTCATTTAATCAAAGCCTCTAAGTTATCCATTCTAGGCTCTGCCCTCTAGGAACCTTCTGCCACTTCCTTGCTGGGCTTAGTATATAGATTCCCCTTTTCTATTTTGCCTCATTTCCATTGTGCCTTTCCCATTGTGCCTCACTTTCAGAACAATGCCATGTTAGAGAGGACAGTGCCCCAAGGTAGGGTGCCTCCTCTCTTACTCCACTGATCTATACTCTTGCCGACCTTTCATTTTCTTTTCCTTCATTTGCCTGAAAATCTCCTCCCTGGGTCCATGATCCTTTACTCTTCCAGGTGCCAATTGCCCCTAGGGATTCCACCAAGTCCATCAGTATGGTTCATCATTCACTCCTTTCTGTTCCCCTGCTTCCCTCCCCTCTTTATGTATCCTTCCATACTGTAACGGAAATACTTCACCAAAGAAGCATTCAGTGTAGGCAGGATATCACCAGGTTCTGTACATAATACCCCCTGTCCACTTCTGCCCCTTCTAGATTTTTGCCTTTACCCCTGTCTCCTTGTGTACATTTAGAAAGAAATCTTCCTGAGTCTTTTTGTTGTCACTCTGTTGCTATTGCTATCTGTATTTATTCACTTTTGCATTTCTGTTGTTTGGGATATTTAAGGTACAAATAATCTCTTCATTTCTGTTTTTTTTTCTCTAAAAAGATTTCAAACTCTTTTTTATCATTGAATGTCCACATTTTGTTTTGTATGGTTAGGTTCAGATTCGCAGGATAGATCACCCTGGGCTGCATCCTGTGCTCCAGTGCTCTTAGAAACACATTATTCCAGTCCTGTCTCCTTTTACTAGGGGGTGTGGGATTGTCTTGCATTATTCAAATGTATTTTCTTCTGTATTTGAAGGTATTTTTCCTGATGGCTCATAAAACTTGTTTCTGAATCAGACTGTTAAATTTAACTGCTATGTGTTTTGGAGTTTGAAGCCTTGGATTTTTTTTCTGGAGGCAATCTGTGAATTCTTTCAGTTAGAATTTAATTGTCTATGTTCAGAAGTTCTAGGCAATTCTCTTCTATTATTTTCTTCATTATAGTATTAAATCTTTTTGTTCTGTCTTATTTTTCTGGGAGACCAATAATCTTTAAGTTGTTTCTACATATTCTGTCTACAAGAGTAATATGTTTTATTTGCATAGAGAACATATTTTCTTTTAATATCCATGTTGTTTGCTTTTAGTTTTTTTCACTTTTGTGTATTTGCATTCCCAATCTATTGTTCTCTATTTTGTTTCTTTGGTGAGGCTTGCCATTACTGTTTCAAGCTTTTCTATTTTGCTCATTATTTTTGCTGTGCGGGACATAAATTCTGCTTTCATAATCCTTTTTTCTCTTTTAAACCACTTAGGAACAGCATTTTGTGGTTCCATGTTCTCAACTTCCACAGAATCCTCTGTTACACCAAATGTTGGGTAATTTTCCTTTGTTTTGAAATATTTATTCATAGATGTATGAACTCATTTACTAGATCTAGAAGCCATATTTCCTTCTGTTGTTACTGTTTTTCCTGATGATTTATTTGTTTGTATTTAAAGTCTTTGAAATTTCTTCTTCCTGGAATCTTTCATGCTTCAGTCATACCTCCCTTCTCCCCCCCTCCCCAACCCATTGTTTTCCTTACTGTTTACTTCTGACTCCATCTGAATAATTGGGGTTAGATATCAAAGTATTTCAGCTTCCTCCCATACTGGGAAATTCACAGATCACCAATCTAGATATTTGCTCTAACCTACTTTTGGGTGATCAGAACTGGCTCCATCTGGAAGCTGTGCTCTTCCCTCAGTTTTGATGGAGTGCTGCACAGTTCCCATATGCACAGTATCCTGTCCTGATGACCTGTCTAATTCCTTCTGTTCTTTAGTTCTTTCATCTGGTACTGACAGTTCAGAGCTTTGCAGAATTGGAATTTTTGGGTTGCAACTCCCAGTAGGCTTTTGCTTCTGAAGTCTGTGGCCAAACTGGCTGTCAAAGCCTAAGAAAACTTCCATAGCCTGTAGCTGGAGTCTCTATGGTGTTAGAAAGTTGGAGGGGAGTGGGGAACAATGGTGTAGGGATGGGTTTTGATGTAATCCTGTGTCATGTCCTTGAGTCTGCTTGGGTAACCTTACTGCTGGTTAGCATGGTAGATAGAAGAGGCATATTGAGTAAACTCAGGGTCAGTGACCATCATGATGTTCCTGGGTTTTTTTAATTCTCGTGTCCCAAACCACAAAAAGTTGAAGTTGGTTGATCTTTGACACATCATTTCTGTTTTGGGGAGATTTGAAAGGTTGTGGGTTCAGAGAAAATTTCTAGTCTTCCATTTTGTTGCTTGTGAGACCCAGGAACCAGGAGATGTATTTTTACTTAAAAAAAAAAACTTTTATTTATTTATTTATTTTGGAGGGGGAAGGCAAGGCCCAAGGTCACATAGGTAGTACGTGTCAAATGTCTGAGGCTGGATTAGAACTCAGGTTCTCCTGACTCCAGGGCTGGTGCTCTATTCACTGCACCACCTGGCTGCTCCCAAGAGATGTATTTTTAACCAAACAAGTGATAGAGACAATTACAAAGATAAAATAGATAACTTTGATTACAACAAACCGATAAGTTTCTGGACAAACAAAATTAACACACCGGAGTTAAGAAAAGAAGTAGTTGAATGGGGAAAAAATCTTGGTATCAACTTTATTTGATAAGGGTTTGGCATCCAAAATGTATAAACAATTACATATATACGTATACAAACATGTTTGTTATATTATCATTGTAAGTATATATTATACATTATTATATATAACAGGGGCAGTTTGGTGGCACAGTGGATAGAATGCTGGGCATGAAGTCAGGAAGACTCATTTTACTGAGTTCAACTTCAGCCTCAAACACTTACTAGCTAAGTGACCCTGGGCAAATCACTTAACCCTGTTTGCCTCAGTTCCTCATCTGTAAAATGAGCTAGAGGAAATTGCAAACCACTCCTGTATCTTTGCTAACAAAACTTCCAATGGTGTCACGAAGACTTGGATATGACTGAAATGATTGAATAACAAATTATATATGTATATACACACATACACCTAAAGCCATCCCACAATAGATAAATTGTTAAAGAACATGGACAAACAATTCTTAAAAGAATAAGTGAAAACTATTAACAACCACATGAAAGAATGCTTCATATCACTAATAATAAGAGAAATTAAAATGCAAAACAATTCTGAGGTTTTATCTTATATCCTTCAAGTTGGCAAAGATGACAAAAATGGAAATAGTCAATATTTGCGGGATTTAGGTAAGATAGGCACACTAGTACAGTTTTGGTAGTGCTGTGTATCAGTACAATCACTTTGGAAATCAATTTGAAGATATGCAAAAAACATTAACTAAAATATTCATACCTTTGACCCAGAAACTCCATCACTGGGCGTAAACCCCAACAAGGACATCGATAAGAGTAAAGTCTCCAAATACATCAAAATTGCTTTAGCTTCAATTTTTGTTTTAACAAAGACCTGGAAACAAAGTAGCTGTGTATCTTTTGGGGGAATGGTTAAATAAATCATGGTGCATGAATGTAATGGAATATTACTTCTTTGTGAAAAATGAAGAATGTGATGAATACAGAGAAACATAGAAGGCTGTATATGATCTAATGCAGAGGTAAGTAAGCAGAGCTAAGAAAACAATGTAGAACTAAGAAAACTATTCACAGCGACTACTACAATGTAAATGGAAAGAACTATCATATATACAAATTTTAAAAAGTTGCAAAATTACAAAGAACAAGCATGGCTTGAAAGAAGAGATATGAGAAAACTTCCCCACTCTATCTCTTTGTAGAGGTGAGAGGAACACAGGTATTGTACAAATAACATATTTTCAGACTTTTTCAAGGTACTCTTTCCCTCTCCTTTTTTTTTTTTGGGGGGGGGTCTTAAAATGCTATTTGTTATATGAGAGAGTTCTCTGGGAAGGAAAGGGAGAAGAATACTGGAGAAAACTAGATTGATGTAAAAACCAAAAATTATATCAATAAAGACTTATTTTTTAAAGTATGTAAGTGTGAAGACATCTAACTAGTTAAAAGAAGGTTCTTATTAGAAATCTTACATATGAATGATTTTGGGTGGTAGCAATCAATCAATAAATAATTAAATACCTACCATTGTATAAAATAAAAACAAAAACACCTGTGCTAAGGAGCACCAAAAACAATAATGCCCCTGCCTATAGAAGTTTATAATTTGGCAGCAGAGATAAGAATTCTACACAGATAAGTATAATATAAAATAGAATAGGTGAAATATAGTTGGTGATTTTTTTTGGGGGGGCCTCCCTTTACAAATGCATATTGGCACCTGCTCTGTGGGCATTGAGAGGCTAAATGACTTGTGCAGTTACTCCCCTAAGGTGAATTGAGGATAGTAAGGACAGGACCCCAATGTAGTTCTTCCTGTCACCCAGTCTGACTCTCTAGTACATAACATTGCCTCCAGATAAGAGATTATGCCACCTATTAGATGTTATGAACAATCTGGAGAATAAGAGCGAGTGCAGTTCTGATTGGAGATACCAGGAATCATTTCATGGAAGAGATGGTATTTGAGCTAAAGAAAGTATGGGATATTGGAGGAGTGGAGAAGAGATCTGAGATGGACAGATAATTGTGAGCCAAGTGACAGAGGCAGGAGAGGGATGAGTTCAGTGAGTTGGGTCTAGCCCAGTTTGGCTGGAGATGAGAGTGAATAAAAATGAGTATAGTGTGAGACAAATATGGAAAAGTAGGGAGGTGCCAGATTGTGGAGATACTTGAAAGTAAGTCTGAGGAACTTGAACAATATTTGGGAAGTCACTGAAGATTTTGAGAAGTATATGATGTGATCAGAGCTGTGTATGGGGAATATTACATGGTAAACAAGTAAATGATGTGATCAGAGCTGTGAATGAGGAATATTATGTGGTAAATAAAGATTTGGAGGTGATGGGCTGTCTTCAGAGTCAGGAAGACCTGGGTTAAAGTTCCAGCACTGAGGTACTGGATGACCCTGGGTAGGTCACTTAACTTCTTTTTGCCTCCATGTATTTCTCCAAGGCTGGCAGCTACAGGACAGCTGCTGATCTAAATCATTAGACGGTCATTTCATCAAAAGGAGCTCCTGTTATGGAAATGAGAATCTGAAGATCTTTCCTGCCCCTTGGCCCTTTGATAGGCTTAAGTGCTCTCAGAACTTTCCTTGATTTGAAAATATACTCTGCCCCCTGATAGGCTGAATGTGGTCACATGGAGCCTGTGGCAGGAGGCTTATTTTTCAATAATGCCCACACCTTGTTACTTTGTGACTGGGTAGTGGGTCAAGTGGGTTGTTACATTCTCTGAGTCAGGAGAAGGCTATATATAACCTGATGTGAGGTTTTGCTTTGGGGCTCACTTTGGGAAGAGTTGTGTGATCTGGCCAGATGAGGCTCTGGGCAGCTGTTGAGCCCTCCTGGCTATGAAAACCCAGATGTTGGTGCTTCCCTCTCTGGTAACTAACTAGGTATGGATGTAATGGCCAGACAGCTGGAAGCCCTGTCTGTTGAATTGTGTTATTTTTTGTTGTAACTTTTGTTTGTATATTCTGAAGTTCAGGGTGCTGACTTTTCCCCCTGAACTAGGTAAATGATATATTTTTGATTGATTAAAGTAAGATTGTTAACCAATTTTGAGTTGCTTTCTTTTAGAAAAGCAGATTTTTAAGAACCTGTGCTAGTAGCTGTCTTGGGTATACTAGGGTGCTTGCTGTTACTGCTCCCTATACTAATGAGATCATAGGTCTAGATCAAAATATTTTGAAATTTATTTATCTGTGCAAATATGTTCCCCTTAGGAGGATGTCAGCTTCTTGAGAGCAGGGCTATTATATTTTTGTTTTTATATCTGAAGTTCCCAGAATGTGGTAGACATTTAATCCATTTGTGTCAAATTGAATTAAATGATAAGTGATCAGTTTTTTGGGGAAAAAAACCAGTCCAGCCTTATTTCCTTGTTTTGTGAAGAATGGAAGTAGAAGCACTGAAATGTCCACTGAATGAATTCTTATAAAGCATGTGCCTTGCCAGGAGCTCTTAGATATTTTACAGACCTAATCTTGTCAAGCTTCCAGTTTCATAGGTCAAAGAATTTAAGATAAAAATTGCAGACATTTTGACCAAACACATAATTGAGCACCTATTTGAATGAAAACTCTGCATCTGTGTATCACTTTTGGTATTTGAAGGGCACCTGTCTTCTGGCAAACTCCAAGTACTCTATGGTTTAACCTTGTAAATCTTCCCCACAGCCAGATGGAACTGGCAAAGGGCTTGAAGTGTCTCACATTTTAAAATACAGTGATAGAAGAGTAAGCAAGCACCAAAGGACTGGGAGATGATGGAATTCAGAGTGCATGTAGGGGTAAGATATATGGAGAAATATGGGTTTGGGGCAGGGCAAGGACTGGAATTAGGGTCACCCAGAAGCATAGACTTCCATTTCAAGGTATTCTCTAGTTGATGTCCTATTTTAATTCATTAATTTTTATTTAGGTTTTCTGAGTATGATTTCCTGAGATGGCTAAAATTGAATGCTTAAATATTGTAGGCACTGAAGAAACAGAATGTGATAAGCCAGGGAGCAAAGTGCAGACCCACAATTTACCTAACAAACCTGTGACTAGTGAGGCTGACAGTAGTACGCCCTCTAAATAAAATTCCGACATCCTTCTCTAACCTTCTGGCAACTTCGTTGCTTGAAAGCTACAAATATCTGTGCTGCTTAGATTCTTGGGTAAGTTTCTGATATCTGAGATGTAGCATTTATAAAATGCAATATATTTGCCACCAAGTGGCAGTCTAGTGAGACATTCTTCTCATAATTAATCAGTTCCGTCTGTCTGGAGAAAACAACTGTATAGCTAAGCTCTGAATCTTTACTTTTTTTCTTCTCTGAAGTTGACCTCATCCAACTATAGCTCATTAAAGTTTATTAATCTCAAAGCACTTCTTTTCCCCTCCTTCTTTTGATTTTATGGTATTAGGTGTGATATTTTAAAGGTGCTTCCAGATGGTTTTGGCTTCTTTTTTCAAACCTTCTAGCCATTCTCCACATTTCACAATGTCATAATGGTAAAGGTGGTTAAGTGTGTTTGCCAGCTGGTTTTGCTGCCACACATGTGCATTGGCTTTGGGCACTCACTGTCTCAATTATCCAAGTACATATGATCTCAACATATGTAGAGTAGTTTTCTTTTTTCCTCTTATAGACTCAGGCCAAGTTTACTTAATAGATTTCATCATCTACTTTGGAGTGCTTTATTCTTGGGGAGGATAAAGGACAAGCAAGCAATTTTTAATGAGAGAATGCTGCTTTCAGGGTGTGGCTACCCAGGAGTTGATGAATGAAATGCTTTAGTCAAAACCTTTATTTGATCCCTATCTTTGAAGATAGCAAGGCACTCACACAACCCCAAATGTTTTTAGGGCACATAAAATAAGCTGACCCTTCTATTCAGTCATTCCACTTTCCTTACCCTCAGATAGTTCTGGAGTCTAGGAGTCCTTGAACTCATAGCTGCTTCATTTACTCAGCTATCAGTTTCCTATGGGGTCCTAGTGGGTTCTTCAAGTCACTTGCAGTTGGATCATGACTTACTCAAAATATCATAGTTAATTAGGTAGGAAACAGATTCCAGGCCAGTGTAAGAAAAAAAAAAATGACAAAGGTTTGGCAGCCTTAGCATGGCAGAATCACCCATTTTGGTTGAAAAAAGAAAGTGGAGTCAATGGATTTAATCATGGCAGAAATGCAATACTTTGGGCATGTTAATAATTGCTGAATCCCTGGTTCCACTTTTAAAGCACTATATTGGTTGTATACACATGGTCTTACTAAAGTGCAGGAGGCTAGGATGTTTCAAGTATTTATCTGACTTTGTCTTCTTAAGTTTCATAGTTCTTTTAATAATAAAAATACATTATCATGCAAATGTTATTTGATTTTCCATCAATTTTTTCTTTTACCAGCTCCAGTTACTGTATCAAAGCTCATGGGTTGGTGTAGTAGGATTTCTTACTCACAGCTTTTCACTGCCTTATGATGTAATTCTCTTCATAATCAGACACCCTCCTCCATAGTGTCTTGAAAATGAATTTTGTATTTTAAATTCCTATTGCCTTAGGCTGCCACTGTCCTCTTCTTGTCAAGGAGATAATCTATTTCCTGGTTAAGGTAGTTTAGAGAGTCTTTTGATCTCCTTGTGGTGACTAATAGAAAAGTAATCTGAGTGTTTTTACTCCAACTTAATTTGGGGAAAAAAGATTATAAAGTATTCAAAGGAAAGATGGGTAGATTCCTATAGTCTAGGAGTGTCATAAAGGAGGTCAAACCAAGAAAGGATAAGAGGTGCTAAAAAATGAAGTTATGAAGGCACATAATAAAAAAAATTCCCATTGTAGAAGAAAAATGAATTTGTTTGAAGAAACCAATGTATATGGATAGGTAACTTACCAACCAACATAGATTTTAAAAATAAATGTGCAGAAGATGGAAATAAAGAAAAGCAATAAAAATAAATATGTATATATGTAGTCTTGGAAAAATAGTGTCTGGAATGTTAAATTTCAAAATAAACTGAGTCTGTCCAAGGAAGCTAACGACAACAAAAAGAGGTTGATTTTTTTTCTTTTGATATATTTTGGAAAAATGATATGTTGATATTGATATATATATATATATATTTGGTATATTGAGAATAAAAGAAGAGACAGGACCTTCACATGGCATGGATGGAATGATTGATAACTGACAGCCAAGAGGAGGCAGAGATACTCAATTTTAATTTGAGTTCTGTTTTCTTTGCAAAAGAGTACAACAATTTTACTAAATGACAGAACAAAAATGAGTATCCAGGATTTGATAGCCAAGCTAAGTAAGGAGAAAGTGAAAGAACACCTTGTTGCACTTGAATTCAAAGTTACTCAGCTCAGATGAGCTTCTGAACACATGCAGTTACTAATGGAACTGGTGAATATGATTGCTAACTCAATGATAGCAATATTGGAAAGATCATGGAAAACTGAGGGGAGAAAGGCAAATGTCTCAATTTTCTAGAGTTATGAGAACAAAGAGTGCCAGATATAAGCCAGTGAACTTGGCTCTGATTACTGGGAAATTCTAGAACACAGAATTAAATATCAATATGGCAAACACAGACATATACACATAAGTACACACATACATACAATAACCACTTTTTCACATATACACATCTATACACATATACTGTGTGTGTATATATATATGTATATATATATATACATATATGTGAGAATCTGGTTATTGAAATGAGTCATACTAATCTACTTGCTTTCCCTCACATATAATGCTCCATCTCCTATCTCTGTGGACTTGCACTGGCTATGTCCTTTACCTGGGAAGCTCTTTTCCCTCACCTTCACCTTTTAGGATTCCTGGTATTCTTCAAGACTAGGTTCAAGGGTCCTTTTCTTCAGGAGTCCTTTCTCGGTCCCTCTCCATCTTTCCATTCCTAGAGACTTCCTATGTAAGGTAACCTTACATCTACTCTGATTGTAGCTCGTATAAGTCTTACATGTTGTCTCTTCCATTAGAATAGAAGTTCCTGGAGGGCATGTACTGTCTTTGCCTTTCCTTATGTTTCTAGAATTCAGTGAAGGGTCTGGAACATAGGAATCACTTAGTGCTATTTGATTGACTGAGCTAGCACAGCTTCTGCACAAGAAAGTCATGCAAGACTAACCTTATTCCCTCCTACCCCCAATTTTTTTTTACAAGATCAGTGGATTAACTAGTAAATTGGGGCAGTGCTGCAGTGATAGTTTGCCTAGATTTTAGCAAAGCTTTTGATCAGGTATCACATGTGGTTGTTGAGGAAAAGATGGAAGAAGGTACAGTATATGAGAATATAGTCAGATAGCTTCAGAACTGATTCAATGACTAGACTCAAAAAGTCATTCTTAATGGTTTTGTTAACTAATTGTTATTAGCATTTTTATCAATGGCTTAGATAAAAGCAGATGGCATGGTCATCAAATGGTGATGATACAAAACAAGAATGGGTAACTAACACACTGAACAACAGGAAAAGGCTCATACCCATCATCGTTGTTGTTGTGGTTGTTCAGTTCTTGTTGTTCAGACTCTTTGTGTTCCCTTGTATCATACTGTCCATGGGGTTTTCTTGGCAAAGATGCTGGAGTGGTTTGCCATTTCCTTCTCCAATTGATTAAGGCAAACAGAGGTTAAGTGACTTGTCCAGGGTAACACAGTCAGTGTCTGAGTAAGTGTTCTAGCTTTCTGTCTGCTGAGCCACTGTAATGCCATGCACAGAAGCTTTCCAGAAGAACTGCTACTGTGAACAGCTTTTTTAAGATTCTGATTACTCAGTATAGTGATCACTCTATTCCATAACAAAAGCAAAACATCCATGGAAAATCAAGGTACAGCATAATTCAAAATATAGCATTCACCATATTACAACTTATCACAAAAAATCACAATATTATATTCATAACAGTCTCAAAGTAAAATAGTCACTCAAGTTAATTCAATCAGTCACAAAATAGTCACTTTTAAGTTAATTCAATCAGTCACTTATCAGTAGTATCAAAGTACACAGTCAAAGTCTTCCACTTTTGGGGCAAAGTCTTGATTAACTCAATCAAATCAATAGTCAAAGTACTCAAAGTATAATCAGTTACTTATTCAGCAAAGCCTTACTAAGTATCATACACAAAACCCTCTACCCCTTAGGTCACTAGTAAGCTATAATTCCATAATTACTCAGTACCCAAGGAGAGGTCTTTTCTTCATCTTGACTTGGGGCCTGTTCTCAGATTCCCTGGATCCACTTCCATGGTCCCAAATTCTACCTGTATTCACCAGACTGTCACCTGGGTTCAATGGCAGACAGCTCCCAGTTCCTTGACCAGTTCTCTGGAGAGGTCCTGCTCCACACTGAACTTCACAGTGTCTGCTCCATATCAGATCCTTCACCATTTCTGCTCCAAGGAATTCAAGGCTCAACCAAGTTGCAAACAAACAAAGTCTCAGCATCCTGGTCATGCTTCAGTCACCTGGGCTCCTGGCTCCTGGGCTCCTGGGCTCCTGGCTCCAGGCTCTGGGCTCCTGTTCAGAAGAAGCTCTACCACCACAAGTTTTCAGGACTCAGTTCTCCATTCTTCTGTAGCTGTTCTGCCACCAGATCTTGGTCTCAAGGAAATTCTGACTGTGCCTCTCTGGGACTTTTCTTATATATACAGTATTACCTACTTCACTTCCTTCAGCCAACTTCCTGTTATGTCAGTAACAAGGGGACAGGAGTTCATACCTTGTGTTCTCCCAATTAGAGGCTTGATCAGTTACTAAGTGTTAAGTACCTGCTACTTTAGCAAACACAAAAGGGATTTTCAAGTTCAAAATTACATTACCATTACAGCCACCTAACTGCCTCTGTACCCATTATCTGACTCCAAATATTCACTGATTCCTCTTTGAGTCCCGTTTACTTCCTTTAAAGTCCTGATCCAGGTTAGGATTCCCCTTCTCCTTTCTTTGCATAGCATGATTATGTGGTAGAAGAGATTCTTGTTCATGTTTGGGTGAGCTGTCCCCCATGCCTGGGATGGTCGTCTTCCTAGTCTTCTTTGCTTCCTTCATGTTTCAGCTAAAGTTGTGCTTCTTCAAGAAGCCTTCCCTAGCCCTCCTTAATTTTAGTGTCTTCCCTCTGGGACTACCCCCAATTTATTCGTATCTTTTTGTACTTAGCTATTGTCATGTTCTCTCTCCCATTAGACTGTAAGCTATTTGAGAAAAGGGTCTGTCCTTTTCCTTTCTTTATAATTATAGGACTTAGCACAGTCCTATAAGGTACTTAATGAAAGCTTACTGACTGACTGATTAGCTGGCCTCTGAAGTTTGTTAAGACCTTGAGATTCTTGTGATTTATGTTCTTTTTCCTCTTTGAATATCTCCTTTCACTATTTCCCTTTTGAGAGTATAGAGATGTTCCTGGAACATTTTTACCTCTTTTCTTAGTAAGGAGATTAACCTTTATACTTCATGCATTTATAGCTACTACTAGTCCTAGGCAGAACACAAATACAGTACCCTCTTTTCAAGTCATCACAAAATTGTCTTCCATACTTTCTTGGAGCATGATTCTCAGTCTTCCATTATTTCTATTTGTAGTTCTCATGGTGAAACTAACTGCTCACTGTGCTGGAGGTTCAGCTATGGAGAAATGCTGAGCAAGACCCTGCCTATTTATAGTGGCTCTCTCACTTTATTTGTCATGACTTCCTGCCTTTTCCTAGATCCTTTCATGGGAGTATATTCTGATGACCGAAATGTATACACATTCCTCTCTTTGTATGGGTATAACTCTGAGACAGACATTTATGTTTGCTTAGCCTAGTGAGAAAAGCATGGAAATGAATGTGACTAGAAAGGATAAAAGTTTCATTGGTAAATGTAGATAAGTTTGGAGAGACAAGTAAAATTTCTCTATCTTAATAATCTTAAAAAAAGTAGTGAATTTGACAGGTGAATACTATCTGCAGTGTTATTCATGTGATCATTTCAGATGACATAAAGTAACTAAGCAAAAAGCTTTCCTCCCTAAGTTCAGTGAACTGGGAATAGGACTTAGTGGGGGAAGAGAAATAAAAGTAATGGAAAATGAGGGACTTTTTTCCTCCAGGGCATAAAACTTCACTCTTCCCTTAGACTGCTTCTTTTCTCATTTTCCTAGGTTATATTTTTATTTAATCCAAACTTTTCTACTGAGTCATGCTGGCTTATGTGGGGATATGTGGTATTGCTAGGTAGAATCTAAGAACCAAACACATGCCCTCTTCTGGAAAAATCTGTTTCTGGCCACCTGCTTCAGCAATTTGCATCTTGATTTACATATCCTTTATAAAGACTTTTCTCTTTTTGGAAGTATCATTGAACTCAAGGTCTTTTTTGTTTTGGTCCTGAAACATCTTTCCCCCACAAGATAGAAGAATATTACCTCATAATGCTTACCTTATCATATTCTTCTGTTTAATTTTTCTGATCCTCTACTAAATTTTAGTATATTATAGTTAATCTATTAAAATGAGGAAGAGCAGTGATGTATAGTAGAATGAGGAATAGACTCAAAGTCAGAAAACCTAGTTTAGAGTATATATATATATATATATATTTTGCCACCAATTAGCTGTCTGATTTTAAGAAAGTCAATTTACTCTCTGAGCCATCTGAAAATTAAGAGATTGAGCTAGATGATCTTGGGCTCAAATCCTAATGGTCTTTGCATGGTTACTTTTTTGCTTCTATCTAAAATTCTCTGGATATGGGTAAAATCTGAGACAGTAAGTATTGGAGACATAATTTTCCTTATCTGAATGAGGACTTATTATCAGTATGGATTTTTCTTCTAGTTCTGATTCCAGAAGTAAAAAATTCTGTATCAATAGATGTATTGGTATTTCCTGAGCATGTTTTATTTTGTTGTGGGGAATGGGCGGAGACAAAGTTCACTTTCATGTTACTAGCAATAGAGGCCTTAGAGAAACCTAAGTATTTAAGATTACATGGAGACTTCCAACAATTTACTTGAAGGTTTCCCTTTGCAGGATTAATGACACATTTATCAGAGCTAAGCATTCCGACTTCTGGAAAAAAAAAGTCTTAAAGAGCACCACCTGGTGGTTCCCAGGGGATGCTACCTCTCTGCCTCACAGGACTAATTGAATGCTATCTAGGCTTGGGTAAAGATTCCTTCCTTACAAGTGCTTGGGATGACAATGGCAAAACTCTCATAACAAAAAAATTGATACAAACATGATAAAAATAATCCTAACTCTCTCTTTCTTTTAAGGGTTTGTAAAAAAAAAAAGAATGCCTTTATGTGTCAATTATGTGCTATAGTAGAGAGATCTCTAGACTGTGTGTCATATGACCTTGGTTCAAATCCCAGATCCACTGCTTACAAGTAGTGTGACCTTGGGCAAGTAGTTTCATTACTTTGGATTTCATGTTTCTGATCTATACAAAGTGGGGAGGGAGAAGTGGCTGAGATGATCACTAAGTACCCTTCAAGTATGACCTCTTGTAAGGGCAAATGATCAACTAATTTCAATCAGGAGACTAACTATATTGAGAAATGTAACCTGATGTTTAATCACTTGGATCAATCTTTTAACATCTGACTTTGGCCAAGGAGTGAAGTTCAGTTGGTATAGCAGTTCATTGGATGGGGTGGGGGAAAAGGGGCAATAAGAAGGAGAGTAGAGAAGATGAAAATGGAGATTCAAGAAGGCTGACCATCCATATTTACTACTGAAGAGGGACAAGATGGAATTCCATTTTATCATCTATCTATAAATCCTGAAAGGATTTGTTCTGTGAAGTTTAGATTCAGTCAAAGGGCTGCACTTGAGGGTGTAGAAGGCCATATGTGGCCTCAAGGTCACTGGTTCCCCACTCCTGGTCTAGATGATCTCTAATATTGTTTTCAGGTATATTATGATCTTGTGATCCTATATAATCTCTTGTAATCAATGATTCATTCTATTTGTGCAATAGATAAAAATGTAACTGCTCTGATAATTGAGATAATTTTAAAAATAGTTAATTTTTTTTTTACAAAGTTAAGAGATCTAGTGGGAATTAATCATGTAATATTATATGAAGATATATTTATTTTAAATCACATTTCTATCCAGTTTTCCCAGTGATATTTAATAAAAAATTAAACTTTTCACACATTTTTGTCATCCTTTTAAAACATTAACTTTTTGTACATATTTAGTTCTAGCTGTATTTTCCTACTGGCTTTCTCTCCTTTTCCTTTCATTTTTTTTTTGGTGGTGGGGGGGAGGCAAAGAGGGCCAATTACCAGTAATTTTAATAAATACTACTTTAAAATATGCTTCATAGTCTATCAGGACAAGTTTATCTTCATTCATTTTCCCCACCTTCAAATGAATCCCTAGTATTTGTTTTTCCACACAAATTGTGTGTGGAATGGTAAAATTATGACTCTATTAAGGTTAATTCATTAGCATTTTGGTTGGCATTGCATTAAATCTCTAATTTAGAGATTCATCAAATCTCTGATTTAGAGATCATTGACTTTTTTATTATATTCATCTAGGTCATCCATGAATATTGAATTTCTAATGATTTAAGTAAGTTTATCAATGCACATTTATAGTTCTTTATTGAGGTAACACATGTACATAAATAAGTTAACAGATATAAATAATTTTATAGTAATAAATGGATTTTAAAATGTTTCCTGATTTTTCATGGTAGACTATAAAAATTCGAATAATTTTTGTGTGTTTATTTTGTATTCTGAAATCTTGCTGAACTAATTGATTGTCTTAGCATTTTTGTTGATACTGTAGATTTTTAGGCAAACATTATCTGTAAATGGTGATGTTTTGACTCATTTTTTATATTAATCTTCTAATTTATCTTTCTTGTCATAATATAATTAATAGTACTCACAAGTGTCAAGAGAGGGCAGCCTTGTTTTGAATCTAATGTTTCTCCATTGCAAGCACTATTGGCATGGGGGTTCAGATAAATACTTATTATATTGATGAAAGTAATGAGATTTTTTACTACTAATTGATATGATGATATGCATATAAATAAACATTTTCTTAATAATGCATTTTATTATTTTTTATTATTGAATGCTTCTTATATTCCTGATGTCAATCCTATTTGTTCTTTATTGATTTTAAAAATCTTACAGTTTGCTAAAATTTTATTTGTATATTCACATCTATATCAACTAATAAAATTGGTCCATGGTTTTGTTTTTTAGTATTGTATTTACCAGGTTTTAGAGTTAAAACCATTTACGAAATAAAAAAAAAATTGGGAGCATGACATTATTTTTCCTTTCATACAAAACAATTTGAGGATGTGTGTCTATGTCTCTGTGTGTGTATATACAGATATATGTATGTGTATATATACACACAGATTTCATGTGTATGTGCATATATGCACATATATGTTTTATTTATTTATAAGTCCCAAATCCATGTATCTATATTTAGACATTGGTGGAACTGGTGTTAAATTCATTGCTATCTCATTTTTTCTTTTTCTAAAATCTTTCAATTTAAATGCTTTTTTCTAGTTTTGTAAATATTCATTGCAATTGAATAAACATTTATTAAAAGTCTTTGTGTAAGGCACATTTAACTATTTGTAATATTTCCTAAAGATATTCTTAATATCTTTTACATTAGCCATGATCTCACCATTTTTATTTTAAATAGAAATAGGTAGGCGGTGCAATGGATAGAGTATTGCCATCAAGTCTGGAAAGCTGAATTAAAATCTTGTCTCAGACATTATTAGCTGTATGACCATGGGCAAGACACTTAGCCTCTGTCTGCCTCAGTTTTCTCAACTGTAAATTGAGGATAATAATAGCAACTACCTCCCAGTGTTGTTGTGAGAATCAAATGAGCTGGTATTTGTAAAGTGCTTGGTACATAATAAGTAATTAATAAGTGTTTTTAAAACATTTGGCAAGTTATGATTTTTCTCCTTTTAAAAATATTTGTCAGTGGTTTGTTGATTTTATTGACATTTTAGAAAATTCAGTTCTTGTTCTTAATAAAATTACTTCATTTTTAATTCTCTTTTTTTCCTGTTATTTTAATCTTTACTTTCTGCTTTTGATTCTTAATTTGTCTTAGTTTTTGTTTTCTTTAGATGTAAAAAATTCTTATACCCCCCTTTCCTCTCTTGCTAATGCAAGGGCTATTTTAAATTTCCCCATAATAACTGTTTTGGTTGTATTTCATAGATATTGATATGTGGAATTAATGTTCTCATTATATTTAAAATATTCCTTTGTAATGTTTATTTTTTCCTTTCTAACTAAATTATTGAATATTTTTGTGTTCCTGTGGTCTTATAGCTTTTATTCCTGTTCTCATTTATTTCTTACTTTGCAATGTTGCCTTCTGAAAACATAATATGTATTTCTATCTTTTTGAATTCATTCAGGATTTTCCCAAGAATATGATAAATTTTATGAGTTTTCTGAGCACTTGAAAAACTATGTATTCTTTCATTTCTTCTATTTAGTTAGTTCTTTCCATATACTTATTACTTCCAGCTTATTTCTTTGATAATCAGGTCTTAGAATTAGGAAGGGCCATTCAATTTCTATCTCTAACACACATTCAATTTTATCACTTCTTAGTGTTCCAGATAACTCTTTTTTTTTTTTTTTGCTTTTTGGAGGGCAATTGGGGTTAAGTGACTTGCCCAAAGTCACACGGCTAGTAAGTGTGTCAAGTGTCTGAGACTAGATTTGAACTCAGGTTCTCCTGACTCCAGGACCGGTGCTCTATTCACTTCACCACCTAGCCGCCTCCCCCCCAGATAACTCTTTAACAAGAAATTATGGATAAGTTGATTATCTACATTGGTAGAAAGAGTTTTTAGAACGATAAAATCAGAGGTTCTAAACACTCAGAAAAAGTGAAGAAACATAGTTTTTATCCTGAATTTGTCACAGTCTGATAAGGGAGTATTAAAATCCTTTACTATTAGCGATGGTCATTTTCCAGTGACCTCCTCTTGGAGAACACCTGTCAAGGAGGTAGTCTTTCCTCTCCTCCTTACCTGTTCTAGGGCAATGCACAGCACAGGCAGGTATCACTTTCTTCTTTTGTTCTTCTTTTTGTCCTTATTTGAGTCAACCCATCAATAAATAGACATTAAGTGCCTTCTATATGGTGAACACTGTGCCAGGAGCTGGGGTACTTATAGGAAGAGTCTATTTCATTGGGAAAAAATGTGCATATAAAAGTAGGCACAAAGTATATCCAAAGTAAAGCCTTCATGTAGGAGGAGTTAATTTATTTGAGCTTTAAAGAAAACTAAAGATTCTAAGAGGTGATGGTGAGGAGGGAGTCAATTCTAGGTGTAACCCAAGTCCCAAAGCCCACTAATGTGGGGTTCTCTCCTCACTGGTAGAATTCAGTGCTCCTTGCCTAGAGGATTATTCGATCAATCAATACACATTTATTAACACTGTGCCAGGCACTGTGCTAAGTGCTGGGAATGCAGCGTCAAAAGATAGTCCCTGCCCTCAGGCAACTCACAATCTAATGGGGGAGATGACAAGCCTATATATAGGATAAATGGGAAATAGTAACAGAGGGAAGGCTCTGGAATGAAGTGTGAGGGGGCAGAGTGGAGCTGGCAAGACCAGGAGAGAGGAGATTTAGTCTCTTCAATCTCTCTCCCTCAAAGGGGGAGTCTCTTCAGTCTCTGATGTTCAGCTTTGAGAGAGAAGATCCATGATGTCAACCTCCTTCCTTCACATCAATGAAGGGAGAAAAAGACTCTGAGAAGAAACTAATATATAAAGCTGGAATCATGCCCTTATTCCTAGCTTTCTACATAATAGACTTTGGGAAATTTCTCTTTGGCTGAGATCTGGGTCTCTCTTTTGGTTGAGCTGAATTACCCTACTCTCAGTGGTAGAGTTCCTTCATTCTGTATTGTCTAGGGTATGTATGTGTGTCTACACACATATACATACACAGTATGTATACAGATATACATGTTTATATATGTGTATACACATGTGTATGTATGTATATGTATGTATACTCCTATTTTTACTTTCTTTGATTTTTACATTTCCATCAATTTGGATAAATGGGTTTCTTTGCTATTTAATTTTCTGTTTGTTGTGGAATTGTCAGTTGGTGGGATAAAAGTCAAGTCTTGGATAGAAAGCTTGAGGACCCCCTTTTCCATTAAGAAATAGTAATGAGAAGTTTAGTTGCTTTACATTTAAGGGAACAGATAGCTATAATTCTAGCCTGGTGCCCCTCTTTCTGAGAAAGGAGGAGTGTGAGAATTAAAATCTCTCATGGAGAAGGCTGGAGAGAAGAAATGCTAGAGATGTAGCTATTTCTGCCTCACATGACACATATTTCATGCCACATGTGATATTCCCATGCTATTTGTGGGGAATGGTCATGCTACATAGACATGGCAAACAGCTGTGCAAAGGAGCCTAAGATAGAATATCATTTGTGAAGGACAGTATATAGGTCAGTTTTCCTGAAGCAGAAAGTGTGTGAAGAAAAATGATTGCATAAAAAGTCTAGAAAGGTAGTCTGGAACCAGAGAATGAAGGGTTTTAAATGCCAAGCAGAGGAGTTTGAATATTTCATTCTGGAGGCAATAAAGAATGACTAGAGTTTTTTGATAAGGGGAATAACCTAGTCAGATCTGTGCTTTTAAAATATCATTAACTGTGTGAAGTATGAATTGAAGTAGTACCTAGAAGTATGGGCAGAGGTGACTGAGTTCCTCTTGCAAATTTTTTTAAAGGCACTTTGTCCATCTATCTTTCTTGAGCTAATTACCTGCTTTCTGAAATCCTGAATTTTTAGCAATATGGCAACCATTCTAATAAATAGTTTTCCCCAGGGAGCAATCTTGGTATGGACATTGTTTAATATTTCTATAAGGATTTTTTTTACTGCTTACTGGAAATGAGTATTTCTTTTTTTCATAAAATTAAAGTTATATGTAGCCCTTTTCCCCAAGATGGCACCAAAGGCAAAGAAAGAAGCCATTGTTCTCCCCCCCCCCCAAGACAGAAGCCAAGTCCAAGGCCTTGAAGGTCAAGAAGGTGGTGTTGAATAGTATTCATAGCCACAAAAAGAAGATGAACAACCCCTACCTTCTAGCAACCCACTAGGACTTTGAAGACAGCCCAAGTACCCTTGGAAAAGAAAGTGCCCCTCAGAGAAACAAACTCGATCACTATGCCATCATTGAGTTTCCCTTGACCACTGAGTCAGCTAAGAAGAAAATTGAGGACAACAACACCCTAGTCTTCATTGTGGACATCAAGGCCAACAAGCATCAGATCAAGCAGGCCATAAAGAAGCTTTATGACGTTGACATGGCTAAGGTCAACACACTGATCCAGCCTGATGGAGAGAAGGCCTATGTCCCACTTGCTCCAGGCTATGATGCTTTAGATGTTGCCAAGAAAATTGGAATCATCTAAACTGTGTCCAGCTATCCCACTCCACATGCAATAAAGAGTTTTCTAGCAAAAAAAAATAATAAAGCTGTATCTCCCAATCACCAAGTATTTTTAAAGTGTCCACTATTTACCAGGCACTATACTGGGAAAAGAAATACAAAGCATGAAACAATCCCTACTCTCAAGGGGATTATAGTCTGATAGAAGAGACAACACATGCATATATACAGTATAAATATATTGAGAATAAATGTCAGTAAATAACAAGTGATTAAACACAAGGCAGTTTGAGAAGGAGGGCACTGGTGGCTGGTGGGGGGTCAGGAAAGGCCTCATGAGAAGGAACCTTAGAGGTGACCACTCCAACTCCCTGATTTTACAAATAAGGAAGCCAGAGTCTACAAAGGTTAAGTAATTTGCCTATAATCACATAGGTACACAAGCCCTACTATTTAGACCAGAGATTCTCAGTGAATTTAGGGATGGCTAGGTTCTCTGAGATCCTTTCATGGGGCCAACAAGGTCAAAACTACTTTTATAATAATACTAAAATGTTTTAATTTCAAGTAAATATCAATATGTATTATCCATATAAATAAATATAAATAAAACATAAATTAAAGAAAGATTATTTATATTACAAAGTCTTAGAAGGGGATATTCCTTAATTTTTAAGAGTATAAATTGGTCCTGAGACCAAAAAAATTGGGAACTGCTGGTTTAGAATAAAATTGGGAGTTTCAGTCAAATTTATTTAAGCAGTTGGCACTGTTTAGACCAGAGGTGTCAAACAGGTAGCCCACAGTACTCCCAAGTACAGCCTGAACCAAATTAAAATATAATTGGGAAATATTTAACAAAATAAATAAAAATAAAATAAAACATAGATAACAGTACATTTAAAAACTAAGTCAATTTGTTGCCTGCAGGGATCCTTATGTATGATTTTGTGGTTCCCGTTTCTGTTTGAGTTTGACACCACTGGTGCAGACCATTCATAAACTTGAAGGAAATGAGTGTGAGATGATTAATCAAAAACAGGATATGAAATTCAATAAAGACAAATACCAGAATGAATTACAAGTGTGTCCTGCTTTAAGAAAAGCCCAGATATGGAAAATTCTATTAATTAAAACAGATAAATTAAAGAAAGATTATTTATATTACAAAGTCTTTACTTTACAAAGTATTAATTAAGGCTTTCCTTAAATGGTGAGCTCTTCCCCTCTTGTCTCTACCACTTAGTGTAATTAAATTATGCTTTTATTTGCAGAATTTCTATTTGTACCAAATTTTTTTTAAGCAATTGGGGTTAAGTAACTTGCTCAAGGTTACACAGCCAGGTGTTTCTGGGTGAGTGCTAAGTGTCTGAGCCCAGGATTCGATCCCCAGGTCATCCTGACACTGGAGCCAGTGCTCTTACTGTGCTACCTGGCTGCCCCTATTTGTACCAATTTTTAAGAAACATATCTATTGTATGAGATATATAGATAGGTTTTATATATGTATGTGTGTGTATATATCACACACATGTATATGTGCATATACATAAATAATATATGTATATGTATGTGTGTACATATGTATATGTGTGTGTTCCCTAAAACATATTTATTGTATAAGGCAAGGTATATGGCTACAGACACATAAAATGAGACAAGTAAGAATGTGGCCAAAAACAAATGACTTGGGAATAATCATAGACCAGAAGTTCATTCATTCAACATTTATTGAATGTCTACTATATTTAAGACAATGTGGTAAGGGGCATGTAAAGAGAATTAAGAGATATAGCTTTGCTACATGATATAACAAATATATAATTAAAGAAGTAGAGACAACATAGTATAGTTGTTGCTAAAGAACCTAAGACTATGAATCCATAGGACTTATAGCTAGAAGGGACCCTGGAGAATAAATCCTGCTGTAGTACCTACTTTGCTTGCTTCCTGATATGATTACTGAATCTGAGACCAGGAACAATAATTATTATTTGTGTGGTTTGTAAAGCTTTATAAAGTATATTTTATATACTTTATATATTAACATAAAGTCTATTTTACATTCAATCAACATGGATTTGAGCCCCTGTAGTAATGCAGTGCAGTGGAAAATCATGACTTTGGAGTCAGAGGACCTTTCAACTTCCAGGAAAATGAAACAAATCTATAAAAAGATGGCCTATATTTGAACTTGAATTTTTAAAGAGATTTAAAGAATGTGAGGAAAGTCTAGAGAAGACCCTCAAAAATTATTAAAAAGATGAAAAATTCTGTTGGCATTGTTTAGGTAAGAAAAGACAGAGGTGAAAAGAGTTGTCCAAAATATAATTATTTCAAGGAAGATACTGGCTAATTTTTTCTCTTCCAAAATGGACCAGGTGAGGCTAGGAATATAGTAAGAACATGTTTAGTTCATCATAAGGAAGAACTCCAGAAGACTTGAATCATCTATCAGAGAGAGAGTTATAGAACACCCATGTGCCCATATCTTTAATAAGGTTTTAAATCATTCTTTTTCAGAGCCATAACTAGGGTGGGCTGACTGGGACTCTGTCCCAGGGCATAAGTAATTTAGAGGAGCATGTAACAGCCCATATACTCCTTCAGTAGCCATTAAATTTAGCTCCTAGTTACTAAGAATAATTACTTCAAATAGGAAGCTACCATATGGTAGGGCAGTCCCACTCTAGGTGAACTGCACTCCTGGTGAACTCCTCTCTGTCCTGATTCTGCCCTTTTCCCTCCCCTGGTGGGACTCCCTGGTATGTCCCTGGGCATGACCTCTCCCAAATAAATTTTAAAAATTTAAATGCCTATATGTGTTGCTTTCTCCAGGTGACAATATTGCTAGTTTTAGTTTTTTTAGATGTCTTCTCATCTGTAGATCTATCACATGAGAGTACATATCAAATGCTTTGTAAACCTGAAAGTCTCATGTAGATGTGAGCTCTTCTCCTTATTATAGGGGACCAACTTCTTGGCGTTCTTTCCAATGTCTATTCATTTAGATGTCTGAGTCTGTTTTCATCATGGACACTGTTTTTATTGCTATGGAAATGATGGTGATGTATATCACAAATTCAAATGTTATGACTTTTCTACAGGATTCAGGAGGAGGAAAAGATGAGCTGTAAAGGGGCAAAGTCTCACTCTGATCCAAATACCTTTGCTAATGAGCACGTATGTTAACAAAAAAAATATGAAAAACATATGAGAAGTCAATTGACCGGGAGCATGGGATGTATGAGTGAGGCTCTTCAACAGATGTGCCCATGGTGAGCTCAGTAGATAAATCTTAGCACCTTCCATTGGAACATTTCTCAAGCCAAAATCTTTTCCCCTGAAAAATCCAACATTCCCAGTTTTGCTTTTGTGCAGGAGGTGCATTCATAGCTGAAAGGAGGAGATGAATTATCCTTTTTCTCCCCGTTCTCCTCAGTCCTCTTCAAGTGAAGATCATAGATTCAGAGCAGGAAGGGCCCGTAGAGACTGTGGAATCCAAACCCTTCATTTTATAGACAATCGAGTCATAGAGATGTTAAAATTGTCTACCTAGGATCACAGCTATAGTGAGTAACTCAGTTGGGATTTTAACTCGTCTTGATTCTCAGTCTAGCACCTTATCTTATACAGCACACTGCCTCCTGGA
This sequence comes from Petaurus breviceps papuanus, assembly GCF_028583685.1. Taxonomy (NCBI): domain Eukaryota; kingdom Metazoa; phylum Chordata; class Mammalia; order Diprotodontia; family Petauridae; genus Petaurus; species Petaurus breviceps. The sequence goes on along the minus strand of NW_027185779.1, from coordinate 3,244,322 downwards.
TGATATATCAAAGGATGATTTCAGGCCAGGAGAAGCATTAAACTGTGATGGACTCCAGCTACTTCTGTGACAGGGAAGAGTCTACAATCCTCTGAGAGGAGATGAGCCCATCTTGGACTGCCTCATGGCAGAAAACTCTTTCAGTTGCACTATGACCTACTCTTCTCCATCCTCCTTCCACTTTTTGAGATGTTCCAGTAGAGTTAGATCCCTAAATCTTGGGGGCAGATGGTGAAGGGGCTGGGAGAAGGAATTAACCTCTCCACACCCAATTGCTCCAACACAACTTTCAAAATGAACTACCACTGACTCTGGGTTGGAGCAGAGTTGGCTGGTTTCTCTAGGCTTCCCCACCCTCTGGCCTAGTCTTTGAGGATGTCATGGTGAAAGTAAAGGAAACTTTGTTTAGTCTGTGCCACAGCCCTGAACAGGGTCATAAAAACTCCCCAGGCTGTGACTGACCAAACTTGGAACAGATGACCTCCGCCCGTCACTCTCACACACCTTCCCTGTCACTTAATTTTTTGTATTTTGTCTCTCCTCCACTCCGGTGGCCTGTAAACACACACGTAGGCGCTCACACACCCACTCCTATTAGCCATCTGGAAGGCGCTCCATTGATGTACATTCTAAAAGTTTGTAGGATAAGTACATAAAATGAGATAGCGGTTGATGCTTTCAACTTTTGGGCCTGGGGATGTGCTGGAGTGACCACAGAAACAAAGCAAGGTGTTCATCAGACAAGACCTGATCTGACATTTAATTTCAGAATCTCCCCAGGAAGCAAATGGCTACACTTTAAAACATTTCTTGATTTATTTTGTTACTGAAAATGTCAGTAACCATTAGGCTATTTAGAGTGTTTGGCTTCTAATTTATGCCTTAATTTGTTGTGATTGAAAGTTTCCCCCAAGTAAAAGTCTGACTCTAACTCAGAAATGGCTACAGAAATTATTTTTCAAATTTGCACCCAAAAAAAAAAAAGTTTTCTGCTGAGCTGAGAACTTGACTAGAAAGCCAAGATCCCGCTTGGAGCAGGTTTTTATGGCTGAGTTATAAACTCTGAAAATAGGGCTTTATAATGGAAACGTTGACAGACTCCCTACTCTAACAGGGCTAGCGGATGCCCGCTGTAATGTACTGTGTAATTTATAGGAGTCACCTGTTAAGCCATCTGGGAAAGAAAATTTCCCTTCTTTTAAAATGGTAATAACTTGATTAACCTTTTGAACTTCATTATTATTCCAAATGGAGTCCCTACAAGTTGGTCCCTGCTGGGCAGGGGATTGGTATTGACAGATAAAATTGGGGAAATGCTGCAGAGAGGAGTGTACTTCTTACACTGGTGGGGAGCTGAGTTTTCGTGGAGAAAGGCATGACTTTTGTTTCTACAAGTAGGTGATTTAGATGAGTAGGAGCAAGGTAACAGGCCATCTTCGAATGTGAACCAGATTCTTTCTTTGCTCTATCCTCACATACCTTCATGCTTTCTTCTAGGCCTCTTATCTCATGGTATTTCCGGGCAAGATACTAGAAATGAAGATTTGGCTTATTGCTGGGTGAGGATGGAAATTATTATGAAAACTACGATAAACCTGGGATCCCACTGATGTGAAAACTACTCCCTACTGGTACAGATTGCAATCCATTACCTGTTCTCATCTTGTTCTACTCTTGTCCAGTCTTCCTGGAAATCCACCATGGGGATTGACTCCAATACAAGGAGGCCTTCCCCTTTATCACTTGACAGTGGATGCCAGTGGAGCAAGTAGTCTGTCCATTGGTTCTTTCTTGGTCTTGCTACATGGGTGGATACATATATCCATATAGCCTGGAAACACATCAGTGTAATCCTTCACTGATAATATGCTGCAAGTCTATTTAACACGTGCTTCTCCATTAGTCTTTGGTTGGTCAGTAACTAACTTTTCAGTTACTATGGTATTCTTTGGCACCAAGATGGTACAGTGGTTAGAGCACTGGGTCTGGAATGAGGGAATACCTGTGTTCCATTCCAGCCTCAGATACTTCCTAACTGTATGACTGGGCAAATGACTTAATGTCTATCTCAGTTTCCTCAATTGTAAAATGGGGATCATAATAGCCTCCACTATTATGAAGATCAACTAATAACATATGTCCAGTGCTTAGTACAGTCCCTGGTACATGATAGGTGCTTAATAAATGCTCATTCCCTTCTCTTCCTGCTCCCATCTCAGCCAAACCATAACAATAGATGGATATTTTTATTAAAAAAAGTAAGACTTCATATCAGGGAGAAATTCTGGGAAACTTGATTCTCTTGCTGTTTGGTGATTTGTTAAAAAAATTTTTTTTTTCATGCTGGTGATGTAAGAGGTTCTCATTCTAGAGAGCTATTATCTTTCTTCTTTTCTCAGAACCTAGAACAGTGCCTATTTTTAATAGGAACTCAGATGAAAAATTCTGGAATGAATAAACGAGTGAATTTTATTTTAATTTATGTCATTGTTTGTATTCCTTTTCAAAAGATTCTTACCATGTCCATTGCACAGTGTCAAGGTTTCTTCTGATCTCTATTAGACGTACTATGTACCTGTCAAAATTTCTTCCTCTCTTTATCAGACATACTCTGTACCTGCCTAATATTTTTAAGGCAGTGTGCTAGGTGCTGGGGATACGAGAATGAAAAAAGATATACAGTTCCTGTCAGTAAGGAGTGAGTGGTATAATGAAATAATAAGATATGGGGAGAAGGGGAAATTTATTCCCCCAGGACTCTGTTTATTGATAGAATTAGCAGGATAGGTAGGTGGGACAGTGAATAGAGCTCTGGACTTGGAGTCAGAAGATCTGAGTTCAAATCCTACTTTAGCTAGACACTTATTAACTGGGCGAACCTGGGCAAATAATTTCATGCCTCTGTGCCTCAGTTTCCTCATTTGTAAAATGGGCATAATAATAGTGCCTACTTCCCAGGGTTCTTATAAGGATAGAAGAAGCATGTGTGTGAAATGTTTTACAAACCTTAAGGCACCAAATTAAAGCCAACTATTAATACTGAACAACTACACTGTGCTTAGGACTCTCTCAAAAAGAGAAGAATCCCTAACTTTCCTCTGTGTCCCTTAAACACATGTGTACTCCATGCCTTAGCAGATGTCTTCCTGATTTTCTGTGGCCAAAATAAATGAACAGTTCACGGCCAACTTGGATGTTGAGCCTCTCAAACTTAGTGGTTGTTTGGAGAACAGGCATGGAATCCATCTCCAGGCCCATAGTGAAAGCCTTTCCAACTTGATAGGATCAGTTGTCCTTCCTTTGCATACCTTTCAAGGAGCCACGGATCCCTTCCATGCTTACATTGAATCCGGATTTTAGCAGAGAGGGATGAACCATAAACCTCGTTTTAGTGATAGTAAGATGAAAGGCTTTTTGGACAATCACTCCCTTGGTGAGTAATTAATTCCCTGCGCAAAGGCATTCCATGGCCCTTTTTGACATTACACATTCCAGTCCTGCTTCCAAACCCTCCCTTTCTTCTATGCCTGTCATGCAACAATTTCCTCACTTCTGCTTCTTGGAATGTCTGGCTTCCTTTAGGTGCCATCTCCAGTGGGAAGCCTTATTGATCCCTTGCTTTTTTTGGGGGGGGTGCTCTACCCCTCCTCAAATAGTCTTGTATTCACTTATGTAACTACTAGACTATAGGCTCTCTGAAGGCAGGGATTATTTTTACTTTTTGTCTTTGCATCCCCAGCTCCTAACATGGTGTTCTGTAAGGTAATGTTATTTTTAAAAATCAGGCCTGTGATCTTATCGGTATAGGGAACCTCAGAGAGGAAATTCCCTTTACTGATGCAGTTTAGCAACTGCTTTGTAATCCATAGTTTCATGGATTTGGCTGGGGACACTGGGAGGTTAAATGATTTGCCCAGGGTCATAGCCATTATGTATGAGATTCGAACACAGATCTTCCTCATTTCCAGATCAAATGTCAATTTATTATGCCATGACTGACTCTTATCTTGTATATACTGTAGTAGGTATTTAATGGATACTTGTTGAATTTACTTGGCATCATTTGCTTTAAGACCATCATCTTGGATATATACCAAATATTTCTCATCTGTTTTCGCTAACTTCTTTCAAAGCTCAGCTCAAGCACCATCTTATACAAGACCTTTCCTGATTTTCCCAACTGTTCATGCCTCCTCGAAACCCAAAAGATTTTTCATTTTAGATTTACTTACATGTGTACACATTGTTTCCCTCAATAGAATGTAAGCTCTTTGAAGGCAGAAATTATTTTATTTTTTTATCTTTGTATCCTCCCAGTACTAAGCACAGAGACAGACATATCATAGGAGCTTATTAAATGCTCGTTGATTGACTAATTCCGATTTAATCCAGCCATTTGTTGCTCTTTCTTTCACAAGGACCACAGACTTAGACCCTGTAGCCTTTGGTGTTTTGTAGAAATTTTGTTGCTAAGCTGGTTTATAAATTTCTATGAAGAAAAAATACCTTTAATTAGGGGATTTTATTTATTTATCTTCCTTTTCTTTCTTTCCCTCTGTATTTATCTTTTTCCTTTTCCCTTTTTTTTCCCCTTTCTCTCTCTCTTCATCTTGATTGGGTTTCCCTCTCCCCCTCCCAACAAGATGGTGGCAGTTTCCTTCTTTCCCTCTTGCTTGACTCTTTCTATCTTCTCTATTTTGTCCAGGCTAGAAATAAAGGAGCCATTCAGAGGCCTGATCTCAATACTAATCAGCATGGAAGCTTTATCCTGCTCCATTTTTTCAAACTAGGTTAGCTCTTTGATTCTTAGATTGGTAACTCCCCATTCCTCCACCTTGACTAGGGGCTTACCATATTGGAGCCAGACAATGTGGACTCTTGATTAGCTTTATCCTGACTATAGCTCAGAACTCCTGAACTCAAGCAATCCACCAGTATCAGCCTCCAGCACTGGGGACTATATTGGCTTGTACCACTATGCTTGGCAGGACATTGTATTTCAAAGCAATCTTCATGGAAAGGCTTGAGAGTTTATTTCTCCACCTCTCACTGTGCAGAAACAAGCTTGTTAAATGTTGCTTGCCTGGAAGCAGCTTAACAAAGTAGTGACCTTATTATAGAGCAAGCTATACCATTAGTAAATTATGACCTGAACTACTTAGACATCATGGTTGGTTGTTGTTTGTCCTTCCTTTCTTGAAGAGGACCATGGTACCTCTTGAAGAGGATCATGATGCCATGACTTACAAGTGGGTTGGATTTAAGTGAGGGAGGGCTGTGCAAAGTCAACAGCTTCATTTTCTACTCCAGAGCCATCTGAGTCCAGTGGCAAGGTAGAGATCAGGAAGACTAGAGATGGCATGGGATGCAGTGAGAGACCTTGACCTTTTTAAACTAAGGTCTTTCCCAGGTCTCAATTTGACTAAGACAATGCCCATTTAGTGATTAAGGCTAGGCAAGAAATGAGGCAAAGAATGGTCTCTTCTACCTAGTGAAAAAAAATCAGTTTAGGAGGGGAAGACCCTCAGGGTTTATGGCCAAAAACTATGAAACATCAGGGCTGACCAGGTGGGGCTTTGTCTGGAACCTATTTATTGGCCATCCATGACAGCCAGAGCAAGTTGGGTTTAAGGCACGGTCCTTAAGAAAGAAATCTAGCTCCTAAACCATTCCTTAAACTCAAATCACCAAGGCAAGGCCATCCTGAACTAAATAATGATCACCTGAAAGGAAACCTCTGCTGGGACCTCTGCATTAAACCAGGGATCCAATTAACAGCAACAAACTTAATATGTGTCAGGCATAGTCCCTGTTATTAGAGATGAAAAGATGAAAATCATGAGGCAGCACATTTCAGGCCAGGACTGATCAGGATGGTCATTTGTTAGTTTAGGTTCAAGATTGGAATGAAATGAAACATAATTCATCTAAAAGTTAACAAAAGGAAATTTGCTTAGCTTTAACCAGAGAAGGATATTCAATAAAGATAGACACAGAGAGGCATCAACCATATTGATTGTGCTGAGCACAGTTCCCCTGCCTCTGATTTGCCAATGGAGGTCTTCTGGTCAAGTTTCATTGAGGAGGTAGAGATCCTTGTGGCTTTTCTGTACTCAGGAGGCCAGGAAGCTATGTTAAATTCTCAAAATATTAGTCCTCTGGGATAGTTAGTCTCTAGAATGGTCTTTACCTTTTAAGGAAAAGAACTTATCCAGCCCACATGGTGATGGGCTCTGTTAATATTCCTCTTGTCATATTGCCCCTGCCTTTGGAGAGCTCCCAATCTAGTGTCGGAGATAAAACAAGCATAATACATGATATTATATGATAAATGCATAGAAGTACAAATGGTGGTGAGAAAAATCGAGTCTCATTGTGGGGATTAGGAGGCTTTTTAAAAAACAAAACTTTAATTTTTCAATCAGCAAAAATTTGTCTTCTCTCCCTCCCAATTCCTTTCCACCAGTCCTACTGGGAAAGAATGAAAAATAAAAACCTTATTACAAAAATGTATGATTAAGTAAAAGCAATTCTTCAATTAACCATTTTTTTTAGGAAATTGTAGATGGAATGATAATAACCCAATTGTAGATGGGTGATTTATTTAGTTTCGGCAAACCCCACACAGCTTTATTAATTTATTGTAATAGTAGAGGGAAGTAATGATGGAAATGATGATTCTAAAAGGTTAGTAATAACTTGTGTAAAGTATTTTGCAAACTTTAAAAGCTGTATAAATAACAGCTGACATTTATATGGTGCTTTAAAATTTATAAAGCACTTTACATATATTAGCTCATTTTATTCTCACAACAACCATGGGAAGTAGGTGCTATTATGATCCCCATTTTGCAGATGAGAAAAATGAGGAACAGATAGGTTAAGTGACTTGCTCAGGGTCACAGAGCTAGTGTCTAAGGCAGGATTTGAATTCTGGTCTTCTTGATTCCAAATCCTATGTGTTATCTACTTGTAACGCCAAGCAAGATCAGCTTCCAAGGTTTGGATTACAAGCATAGCAAACTCCATTTATTCGGTGACAGATTAAGGCAAGACATTCACAGAAAATCAAAATACAGCATTCACCATGTGTAACTCAATCATTTAGTAAGTCCTCAATTTAATCACAAAGTTCAAAGGTCAAATAAAGTACTCCTCCCCTGGATAGTACATTTAGTCAATCACAAAGTCTTCTCTCTACTCAACTGGAGGTTAGTTTCCAATTAAACAAAGTACATTCATTTGGTCAGTGGAAAGCACAAAGGTCATCCACCCCTAGGTCACAACTAGGTTACAGTATCATCACAGCTTTCAATACCCAAGGAGAGGTCTTTTCTTCATCTTGACCCAGGCAATTTCTCAGCAGTTTCTGTTCCTGGGAAGACAAAGCTCAACAAAGACACCATAACATTCATGCACACTGATGGCATCCTCTTCAATTCACCTTCAACCTAGGCCCAACAAAGGTCTGAGGCCTCTATCAACAAATGACTCTGGCAAAGTAATATCAAAACAGACAGACAAAATACCGGCACCACTGTCATGCATTCTCAGTCCTTGGCAGCTCTGGGTAGCAGTTCTCAGAAGTCCTGGGCATCTCCAACTGGCCCTCAGAAGTTCTCTCTCTCTTTCAGCAACTCTGGCCCCTGCCAATTCTCTCTCCCAGCATCCTCGTTCCCATCAGCTCTCTGTTTCTCTCTCTCTCTCTCTCTCTCTCTCTCTCTCTCTCTCTCTCTCTCTCTCTCTCTCTCTCTCATTTTCTCTCTCTCCCCCTCCCTCTCTCCCCTTCCCTCCCTCCCTCCACAATGCTGTTCACAGAAGTTCTTCTGGCCTCTCTCAGATTGGGCCTCTCCCTATACATGATACCAGCTCCTCCCTGTTCAGCCCCCTCTCATCACATCAACCCCAAAACCAAACCAATACAAGAGGATCTTTAGATTCCATTACCATTACACCACTGTACTATCTAACTTCTATTATTATTTTTATTATTAAATGCTAGCTGTCATTATAATTTTTATTACTACAAGTATTAAGGTTTTTCAAGATTTACTGGCTATGTTGGTTCTCGGACATTTTCAAAGTATTTGTCTATTGATAAATATATATAAAATATTTGGTAGGTGTCAGGTGCTATGCCAGGCACTTGAATTACAAAATAAATAGGAAACAGTCCATGCCTTCACATCAAGGCTAGATCCTTTGCCTTGAATTAAGTAGGGCCAGTGTGTCTCCGGACACCCATTTATATAGATGGTTTAGATGCAGCCCTATCTGGGGTGTGGCAATGAGCTGTATAACCTTTCCCAGGACTTTCCAGCTTGGGATTCTAGGGTTCTTGCCCCAGGATGGAGCCATTGACTGGGAACTTCCATTAAATAGGGTTATTATTTGCATTCCAACGGCTCCTTCACTAGAGGTCATGTCAGCCCATCATGTACCCTCCAATATGTTTTACAGATGTATAAAGAGAGGCACCAAGAAGTTGAGGGGAAAGGTCTGCCAAGGTGACAATAGGATTCAGTGGCACAGCCTGCAATGGAAAAGTAGAAATTCTGGCTTTCAGTCCTCTGCGCTAATGACTAGACACCACTCTCTCATTAGAATACATTTGGTTTTTATGCCTTAAAGGGCCATAGTGACTTCCACATTTATTACTGAAAACGGTCACATTTCTAATACTGAAAGTGGCATGGTAGCTTACTGGATAGTAGGTCTATGAACCAAGGCCTTGGGGCTCTTTCTTGTGGTTATAGCCTCAGGAATATAGTGTCCTTCCACTTCCTGCACCCTCCTCATAGGAAGTCCCTATGACAGCATACCCTAAAGTCTGTGTGTACTTTTTACAGGTACCTAGAGGAGATACACAATCCCTAACCATCCTGCTTAGGGCCCAGCTCTTTCTAAGCTCTCTTGGTTTTAGCTACCTGATTCTCTATCCTGGATCCATTCTAGTTTGATTTGTAAATTCTCTACTCTTTCTCTACCTAAGCTAAACATCCTTCTCCCACCCTTCCTAAAACTCATCCTTCCCTAGATACCTCTTTTCTCAATCAGCTAAATTAAAAAAACACCTTTTTTCCCTTCTTTTTTTCCCCCTTTTCTTCCCTTCCTCCAGTCCATACACCTGGGTCTTCTGCCAAGCTTAAGACTAGCATTTCCAGCCATTTAGGAGCATGGGATTTTAGATCTGGAAAGGCTCTTAAAGGTCATTTAGTCCAACTCCTTCACTGTACAACTGAAAAAATAAAGCTTTAAATTAGTGAAGTGGTTGGCCCAAGGTCAAACAGGAAGTAAAGGGTCAGAGCAGGGGTCTGACCTTTTGGCTCCAAATCTAAATAGCAAGTTTTCCATTGTGCCATACTGTTCTGACTACATTGTTCTACTTGGATATCCTACTTATGCTTTTAAGATCAACAAATTTCAAATAAAACTCATTATCTTTTCCCCTTGAACATGATTCTTTTTCTAATGTTGTCCATTCTTTCTTCTCTCTCTGTCTCTCTCAGTGGTGCCATCACTCTTCTAATCCCCCATGTTTATAACCTTGGAGTCCTCCTTGACTCCCCCCTCTCTCTTTTTCCCTTCATGCTCAATCAGTAGTCAAACCTTGCCAATCTTAAAGCTTAACTCTCTCTTACGTCTAATCCCCTTTATATAATTTCCACAAGAATGGCCTCCATTATATCTCTCTTTAGTGGGTTTCCCCACATTTAATTTTGTTTCCTTCTAATCTGCCTTATGCCACAATTGTCAGATCAGTCTTTCTATTGTACAAGTGTGATCATGTCACTTTATTGCTCAAAAGCCTTACAAGGCTCTTCATAGCCTACTAAATAAAGATCAGATTATTTAGCCTGGCATTCAAGGCCCTCACAAATCTTGTAAGAGATGTTCTTGATGACATCATCCAATGCTATGCTCCCTCATTTACAGTGTGTCCAAGTCAAACCCTTCATGCCCTAAGCACTTATCATGTGGCCTTGCCTCTTTTGTCTTTGTTTACACTATTCTCTGGAATGTCCTGTACTAGAATCTTTCTGAAGATTACCTACCTGTTCTTCAAAGACTAGCTCAAATGCTACCTTCTCTCATAAAATCTTTCCTGGCCTCTCTCAAATGGAAGTGATTTTGTCTTTCTCTGATTTTTGTTGCAGATTAGCCTCTTCTTAACTTATTCTGGTCTGTATTATATTTATATTTGCAAACCAAAGTTCAAGCCTGGCTCATTTATAGAAGTCCCTTTTAATTGATAGAGAAGATGAAGATGACCAGTATGCCTATGTGAGGGATGAATTTCCCAGAAGATTTTTTTCTTGATTTCCTATTTGAGAGAGGATACATATGGACCCTCTTTGGAAAGAAATCCAGAGAGAAAGAGAGTAGAATTTGGAAGGCAGACATATAAAGAAAGCCAGCTACCCCTACTCTCTCCCCCCACCCCCTGCCCCATTTCTTTTATTTACATCTTTTCTTCCTAAAGACTTTAGGGAATTTCCCCTTAGAAGAGATTAGGGACTCTTATTTAACCTTTTATCTCACTTCTGGTGGGAGAACTCATTTCATTCTGTATCTTTTCTGATACATTCCAATACATAGAATATATCTGATTTCCGTTTCCTGTCTACTAAACATGAGTTTATTCACTATCCATTATTTATGATCATCATCTGTGTATTTGATGGGAAGTGGTCAAGTCTTAGGAAATAAGTATAGGATACCCCTTCCCTAAATGGCAAACCAATACAGTATCTTTGCCAAGAAAACCCCAAATGAAGTCTCAAAGAGTTGGACATGATTGAAACAAATGAACAATAACAATTCCTTCCCACTTAATGGAGAGAAACCAGGAAATCAGCTTGAAACTAAAAATAATTTCCTCAAGACTAGTAATATTTAGAGGAGCAGATATAATTCTAGTTCAGTAGCCCCTCTTTGAGGACAGCTCAGCTGGTAGCCCCTCTAGGCATGAATCAGTCTATGGTGGAGATAATTGGGTAAAATGAGAGAGATAGAGGGAGAGAGGGAGAAGGAGGGAGGGGGATTCAGATCCATTCTTCCTTTGAGTCACATTTAGACAATCCAACTGGACATACATAACCTATGTAGGATATACATGCACCCAAACCTTACATGTTTATGTACATGTCTTACCTTATACTAATGCTTGAGTCTTAGCCTTTTATTTTTCTAACATGGGCCCATTTGGTGAAACCTATGGAATCTTCAGAATGATGTTTTTAGATGCATAAAATACATAGGATTACAAAAGGAAATGAAGATTAATTAAAATAAAGATGTAACTTTTCCCCTTCCAGGTTTACAGACCCTTGAAATCTATCCATGGAGTGTACACGTGTGCGTGCACGTGCATGTGTGTGTGTGTGTGTGTGTGTGTGTGTGTGTAGAGAACCCAGGGTAAGACCTTCTTCTTTAATGGGTTACAAGCTCCTTCAGGGCAGTAATTATGTCTTCATTATCCTAATCTCATCCAGTGTCTAGCATAGTATACATATAAGAAGTACTTGTAAATGTTGTGAGGATCAGTGAATGAATAAACACTATTGTTCTCTCAATACCATTTGATTTTTCCTGGGGAAGGCAATGAGGCATGCAAAGTTAACTGCTATATTAATTCCTTGACAGATCATTTAGCTGTTCCTTTCTCTCCTACTATACTTTCACATGGTACCTCATCTGGAAATACATGTGACCTAGCAAAATATGCCATGGTAATGGATTCTGTCAGGTGTTAACGAAGCAGGAAAAATTCTAGTATAGATTGAGAAGACTAACCTTTCATCTAGGAGTGGACGAGAGAGAAGGTATAATTTTCCTTTTTTTACAAAGGAGGCTGTGGTGACTGAGATTAAATGACTTGTCGAAGGCTGCGAAATTAGTTGTAAAATTTTAAAATCTTGATTAGAATTTAGATTTCTCAACTTCCAGTCAAGTGTTTTGAAATTAAAAAAAATTGTTGAAAGCTTTTTTTATGTACATGATCTTCATTTCCATCATATCCATCCCTGACACACTACCTAACATTCATTGAAAGACTTTTTTTATGATCCAGTGAAATCCAACTAACATTTATTAAATACCTACTATGTGCCAGGTATGCTAGGGATGCAAAGAAAATCTAATCAATCAATCAACAAGTATTTATTAAACATCATCTCTGTCAGGCTTTGTGGTAGGTGCTAGGTAAAATACGTGAAACAAATCTTATAAGTGGAAAGTCTTTCTTAGGGGGGAATGCAACACATAAAAATACACATATATAAATATGTGCATGTATACACCTGTGTATGTTTGTATCCGTGTGTGTGTGAACATCAATTTGAGGAGGAAGAAATGAGTACTAACAATAGTAAATGCTTCCTATAGGAAGTTGCATTTGATCTAAGCCTTAGAAGAAACTAGGGATGGATTCCAAGAGTCAGAGGTGAGGGAGAGTGCATTTCAAGTATTGTGGACAATCAGAGCAAAAGAACAGAGTAAAATAGAACTTCAGCTTTTTGTGGAATTCCAGGAGGTCCTGGGGATCTACATAACTATTTTGCATTTAGTGTATGAAAAGTGGCCCCCAAAACATAAGTAATTTAGAGGCAGGTATGGATAATATTCCTTGTTTCAAGTCTTCATTTGCAAGGCAGTGTTTTCCTACATATTGTCCCTACTCCATTCATGAAAAGCATCTCAAGATAACTTAGTTTCCCTCATGACTGTTGACTTGGCTGGTCTGTATGTCTTTTGGAAGCACTAAAGTAACTCCTTGAAACTATTTTGGGTGTTTCTCTTTGAATTTTATCATTTGGATTAGGAAGAAAAATTAAATGGTATTTGTATTCAATTTCAAAAGTGGTAAAACTGTGAGTCAAATTTTTTTCTCCCATGGGGGCCTAGTTTTACCATTTTTAGTCCCAGAGAGAGTTTGCTCATAGCCTTTACTCTTGTTTCTGTTCTTTTGTTTCAATTTTTTGAAGTGTGCTGAGGGCAGGTGTCTATAGCTGGTAGGGTTGAGTCAATTATAAATTTTGTTTAAAGTGTCTGAGTAATTTGGAGGAAAGTACTTGGCTAGCTTTTTCCATCCTGTCCTTCTGATTTCACTTGTACTCTGGAAACCCTGGCCAGACTGAGTCTGAGTCCTTTGAGCCTCGTGACTTAGTGATTTTACTTGAAGGTGGCAAGTGACAACGTAGCCATGACATAAATGACATGAGAAAACAGTCCTCTTCCCTCTGAGGTATTCAGTACACTAAGCAGATGGCAACGACCTAATCCAGACCCAAGAAGAAACAAGTGAAATCATCCACTCAATTACTTTCATTGGGCAGAGGCAGTCTGGGTCTCTCAGATCTCCAAGGGGGGGAAAATCCCCTTGAAACTGCTGTGCACGCATAATTTCATTACAACAGAGTACCAGTCACCTCTTGTTTTCTTAAACTTGCATTATTGAAAGATTAGCTCCTCTGTTTATGGTTACATTGCCAAGTATCCACAGCAGAACGCTCTCCTCCATTCAGTGTTAATCGAACTGAAATTGACATGGCATTACCCAGGCCCATGGCACTATGAGATCAGATGAATTACTCAATTTGCACCACTTAGGTTAGAAGTTTTTTGAAAGAAGTCAGAATAAATTGACTGAGATTGCTTACATCAGAATACAGAGGAGGTTAAAAATGCAGCCCAGAAAGACTTCATTATAATAAAATGTTGTAATGGCAAATATTTAAATGGCATAGATATAGGTTGCTGGGCTCATTCAACTGGTGAATGAAAGCAATGTTGGGAAGGGACCAAGGGTGTTACTTCTTTCCTGAAGCTTGTATATAGAACTAAAGCAGAGCAAAACTATGCATTGAAGGAAGTGCTAGAGAGATGTATTCTGATGAAGGGGTTATGAGATCACTGAGACAGACTAGTGTTCAGAGAAATCTTCTCTAGTACAGTCCGCAAAAGCATTTCTATACAACTTTAAATGAAGACCAAAAAAGAAATTCATGCTTTACTACTAGACCCTTGAGGGAAAATTCAGTTAGGGATTGTCTCTATTTTGTATCCACTTGGTTCTAATTCAGAGAAAATTTTATGTAGAATATAAGCTCCCTGGGGGGAAAGGCTTATTACATTTTTGTTGTTATATGCCCAGTGCCTGGTATAATGCTTGCACATAGTAGTCACTAAATAAATGCTTATTGAATTATAGAAATGTCTTCTTAGAGTTACTGTTCTCTATTTCTCTTTCCCATTTTGCTCCCTTTTAAAATTTTTCTTCATAAATTTTATTTTTAATTTTTGCAAAAAGACAAGCATTTCCATAACATAGTAGAATAAAAAAGATGATTGCACATGACATTGTAAATCTGTTATGTATGACTTGTTGCTCTTTTTCGTTGCCATCCCAATTCAATTACCAAAAATGATTTTACTGAATTAGAAAAAAACAATAACAAAATTCATTTGGAAAAGCAAAAAAATCAAGAATATCAAAGACACTAATGAAAAAAAATGTAAAGGATCTACTCTTTTTGTGTTTGAGTACATCTTAATTTGTTCTTCTTTGATATAGGTTCTTATATTGCTACTTTCATTTTATTCATTCATTTTAAAATGAAAGACTTGAGGGGAGTAATGGACCCAAAAGGCTTTATTTTCTGACATTGTGACAGATTAAATGACCTTACCAAGGAAGACAGGGAGGATTTTATGGTAATGTCAAAGCTCTTTATTTTGTTCTCCATGGTGCCTAATATCCAAATTATATTGTGATCTTAGGCTCACTGGTCATGATGACTAAATTATTTGGAGATGTTTCATTCAGCTATCACTTTAAAAATTTAAAATTTTATTTTAATTTTTTGTTCTGAATTTTCTTCTTTCCATCCCTTCTGCCCTACCTAATGAGAAGGCAAGGGAAACAAAATCCATTACAAATATGTATTGGTGATGCAAATAAATTGTAATTTGTAAATTGTAATGCAAAACAGATTTCTTTATTAGCTATGTTCATAAAAAAAAGAAAAGGAAATAGGCTTCAGCCTGCTCACTGAGTTCATCAACTCTCTATCTGGAGGTAGATAGCATGTTTCATTACAAGTCCTTTGGAATTGTGGTCATTGTGTTGATCAGAGTTCCCAAGTCTTTCAAAGCTATTTGTCTTTACAATATTGTTATTTTGCAAATTGTTTTTGTTTTTGCTCACTTCACTTTGTGTCGGTTCATGCAAATCTCGGATTTTTCTGATCATTTCATTCATCATTTCTTATAACACAATAAAGCCTCATCATGTTCAGATGCCATAACTTGTTTAGCTATTGTTCAATTGATGGGGCAACTCTTCCAATTTACAATTCTTTGCCACCACAAAAAGAACTGCCATAATGATTTTTCTACATAAATCTTTCCTCTTTTTCTTTGCTCTCTTTGGGTTATAGACCTAACATTACTTGTTAAACACCTGTGTGTAGAGTATTGTATTGTTGTTAGGGGAAATAAAAAATTTAGACCAACTGTTACACTTGAATATTGAAAATGCTTCTGATTGGATGGAGACTTCCATACTTACAAACATGCAAAAAAGAAAGCAACACAACAAACTATGGCTTTATACATCTAGGGAGATGAAGTATCCCCTGCCAGCATCTGCTCTTCATTCTTCATCTTTCCCTTGTATACCTTGCTTTGGCAATGGTTGTGGAACCATCTAGTTTTGGGGAATGTAGGAAGTTTAGTTTAGAAATTATTTATTAGCATTTTCTAGATAATTATTTCATTAATTCAGTAAGCATTTATTAAGCACTTACTCTGTTCCAGGCACTGTGCTGAAGATACATGGGCAAAAACCAAACCATTCCTTTCCTTGGGGAACTTAGAGACTTCCAGTTCTGGGAGTCACTTTTGAGATCACTTAATTTAATTTGATCATTTTTATAAATAAGGATAGAAACAAGCATGTATTAAGCACCTACTATATGCCAGGCACTATCTTAAGTGCTTTGAAAATAGTATTTCATTTGGTCCTCACAGAAACGATGGGAGGTAGGTGCTATTTTTAGTACCCATTTTACATATGAGAAAAGTGAGACTGGCAGAAGAGGTTAAGTGACTTGCTCAGGGTAACCCAGCTAGTAAGTATTCATGGCTGGATAAGAACTCAGATTTTCCTGACTTTAGTCACTTTATCCACTGTACCACCTGGCTAAGGAACTGAAGCACGTAGAAAAAGACTTTTATATTGAAACACTAATGCATTGTTGGTAGAGTTGTGAACTGATCCAAACATTTTGGAGAGCAATTTGGAACTATACCCAAAGGGCAATTAAACTGTGCATACCCTTTGATCCAGCAATACCTCTACTAGGTCTGTATCCCAAAGAGATCATAAAAAAGGAGAAAGGACCTACATATAAAAAATATTTAAAACAGTTCTTTTTGTGGTGGCAAAGAATTGGAAATTGTGGGGATGCCCATAAAGCGGGGAATGGCTGAATAAGTTGTGGTTTATGAACATAATAGAATACTATTATTCTATAAGAAATGATGAGCAGGCGGATTTCAGAAAAAAAAAAACCTAGAAATACTTACATGAACTAATGCTGAATGAATTGAGCAAAACCAGTAGAACATTGTACATAGTAATAGCAACACTGTGCAATGACCAACTTTCATAAACTTAGCTCTTCTCAGCAATACAAGGATCTAAGACAATTCCAAAAGACTCATGATGGAAAATGCTGTCCACATCCAGAGAAAGAACTATGGAGTCTGAATGTAAATCAAAGTGTACTATTTTCGCTTTTATTTTTGTTTTTCTTTCTTGTGGTTTTCCCCTTCTGTTCTGATTCTTCTTCACAACATGACTAATGGGGAAATATGTTTAACATGATTGTACATATATAACCTTAAAAAAAAGAGAGAGAGTCTGTAGTATGGGACAGGTACATAGTACAGAGGATACAGCACTGGACCGGAAGTCAGGAAGACTTGTCTTTCTAGTTCAAATCTGATCTCAGACACTAACTATGTGATGCTGGGCAATTCATTTAACTCTGTTTGCATCAGTTTCCTCATCTGTAAAATGAGCTGGAGAAGGACATGGCAAACCACTCCAGTATATTTGCCAAGAAAACCCTGAATGGGGTCATGAAGAATCAGACACAACCGAAATGACTAATCAACAAAAAGACTGTAGTGGTCAGGTTTAGTATTCCAACCTCCAAATTCTGTGTATAGCACCTTCTATCAACACACATATCCTGAGAGGCCCTAAAGGACAGCCTCACCCTTACCTTAAAGTCAAAAGCCCCAAGGGACCCTAACTGATGCAACCATGATGATAACAGCAGCAGTAACAATTCACATCTATAAAACTTTATAGTTTCCTGGTGTGCTCACATCCATTACCTCATTTGAGGTATAGGTTAATCACTCCTTTTTGAATGAGGCAGCTAGGTAGCCTTTTGGGTTTTTAAAAGTGGCTTTAGAGTAAGGGTTATTCTTAATCATTTTTTTTGCGTGGGTCACACACCCCTCTGTTAGTCTGGGGAAGCTTATGGACCCCTTCTCAGAATAATGTTTTTAAATTAATAAAATAGGATGTATAGCATTAGAAAGGAAATTGATTATATTGAAATGGGAGTTGTAACGATGTGTTTTTTTCCATCCAAGTTCATGAACCCCCTAAAATCTATGCAAGGAGCCCTATGGATCCCAGGTTAATAACCTAGGCCTTAGAGAGTCTCAGACAAATTTTGTTTTCACAGATATAGCCATTTGGCATTTAAAGCTCTTCACAACCTGGCCTGTTCTGACCTTTCCAATTTTATAACATTTTACTCCCACCTGAGCACTCTATGACCCAGCTGTAAGGTCCTACTTGTTGTTCCTTGAACATGGAACACCATCTCCCATCCCCACACTTTTGCACTGGCTGTTACCCATGCCTAGAATGCTTTCCCTTCCAATCTCTAAAGCTTAGAATCTCTAGTTTCTCATAAATCCAGCTAAAGTACCATTTCTTCTAGGAGGCCTTTCTTGGTTCCTTTGGCTAGTCACGTCATTTTCTCTAAGGTTCCTTTACATCTACTATTTATTTAACATGTGTTTTGTGATTTGTATGAGTTGTCCCTCTCAATGGAATGTAAGTACCTTGAGGATAGAGACTGCCCACTTTTCCACTCGTCATCTCAGATATTGCATTTTGCTATCTCCTCATTAACTCCTATCTTACATGAAGAAGTGGTCCTTTTCTTCAGCAAGGCAAACCCATTTACATGTGTCTTTGATCCCATTTTCCCTAATAGATTATCCTCTCTATCAACCCCCCCCATTATGTCACTAACCTTTAGTATCCCCCCATCTACTGACTCTTTCCTTGAAAACATGTTCATGTCTCCCATAATCCTTAAAAAGATCCTCACATGATGCAATTATCCTTGCTAGCTAATGCTCTATACCTCTCCTCCCCATTACTGCTAAACATCTTGAGAAAGCTGTTTACATGCAATCTCTCCACTTTTTCTATTCTCACTCATTTTTAAGGCTTCCAAAATCTAGTTTCCAACTTCATTATTAAATTGAAATTCTTTTTCTTCTTCTTTTTATTTTTCCCCCAAAGCTAGGACAATTTACTTTTTCTCCTGTGAAGTTTTCATTTTTGGTTTCTTGAAATGTAGCTCTGAAAATACAGAGTTTAAAAAACCCACTGTGCTTTAAATGGAGCTACTTGACTAAGCCTTTAAACCCAAATCACTCTGGTTTTCATTGAATGACCCATAATAGTCCCAACCAAAGACTTGTGATAGATATATTGTTTAGATTTTGATGACTTAGAATGAGTGTAAATAGCAATTGTTTTCTCTTTTGGTCAGAAACTCTTCTCCTCTCAGATTGATATCTTTGTGATGGTAAACTGAGTCATTTTTTGTCACAACTCTTACCTAACCCTTAGTCATTGATTTGGCATTGCCTCAGATGAACTGAGACCTGAGAAAGATCTTGATTTAGAAAGGTCAGGGTCACTCACTGCCTCCTGAACCATCACCAGTCATTTTGATCCTTGTCCTGACACTGGACTCCTATGACTCTGAAGGACACGGTGAGGCTGATGACTTTGCACAGCTCTGCATCACTTAAATCCAATTCATGAGCAAGTCAAGATGTTGCCCTCATGATATCATTGATCTTCTTCCAGAATGACGGATGAACAACATCAACAACTGAAATCTCCTTCTCCAAAGTTGTCAATATCATCTCTTAATTGACAGATCTAATTGTCTTTTCTCCATCCTCACTCTTCTTGACCTCTTGGCAACTTTTGACAATGCTGGGTTTTTGTGACACAATTCTTTCCTGGTTCTTCTTCTGCCTGTCTGATAGCTCTTTCTTTAGCTTGGGTTTTCATGCCTGTCACAACTACTAGCCATGGAGTTCCCCCAAGGCTCTATCCTGGGCCCTCCTCTTTCCCTACACAATCCTACTTGGTAATCTCATCAGTTCCTAGGTGTTCAACTGTCATCTCTTTGTAAATGATCCCATATCTATTTTTCCAGCCTTGGTATCTCTGCTGAGCTCCAGTCTTGCATCACCCACTGCATTTGGGCTGTCATGAACTCTGTGTTTGATAACTTAGTCTCAACACATCTTAAACAGAAGCCATGATCTTTCTCCACCAAACCCTCCCCTCTTCTAAACTTCCTTATCACTGCCAAGGAGAGCACCATACTCCCAGTCAGCTAGGCCCTCAATCTTAATGCCATCCTAAACTTCTCACTTACCACCAATATCAAATTTGTTATCAAATCTTGTTATTTCTAACTTTACAGACTCTCTCGTATGTCCACCCACGCAATCTTCACTGTCATTCAGGCCCTTATCATCTCTTACCTGGAGTATTGCAATAGCTTTTTAGCTGGTCTTCCTGTTTCCAGTCTCTCGCCACTCCAATTCACCTTCCACTCAACTGCTGAAGTGATTTTCTTAAAGTGTAGGTCTGACCATGGCACCTTCCCACTCCATAAACATCCCATTTCTAGGATCAACTTATAAAGTCTTCTGTTTGTCATTTAGAGCCCTTCATAACTTGGCTCCTTCTGTCCTCTTCTGTCTCGTTATAGTTTTCTCTCCTCCATGTGCTCTATGATCTGGAGCCACTGTCCTTGGGCTTCTTGAACAAGTCAGTTCATCTCCTGATTCTGCATTTTCATTGACTGTCCCCAATGCCTTGAATGTTCTTTCTCCTCATTTATGCCTTTTATCTTCTCTGACTTCTGTCAAGGCTCAGTTCAAATGTCACCTCTTTCAGAAAACCTTTCTTTACTATACTCAGATGCTAGTACCTTTCTTCTGAGATGACCTTCAACATACTCTCTCTATATTGTCTGTGTTAAGTTGTATCTGACTCTTGGTGACTCGATTTGGGATTTTCTTGGTAGATTTTGGAGTGGTGTGCAATTTCCTTCTCCAGCTCATTTTACAGAGGGAAAAGTGAGGCAGGGTTAAGTGACTTCCCACAGCTAGTAAGTATCTGAGGCCTGATTTGAACTTGGGTCCACTTGACTCCAGGGCTAGTACTCTATCCAATGCACCACCCAGCTGCTACAATTTCTTGTTCTTTTAAAAATGTAAATAGCTGAAGATAGCTAGGTGGAAAATAGTAGCTAGAGAGATGGGCCTGGAGTTAGGAAATTATGTTGTTCAATTGTGTCTGGTTCTTTGTGACTCCATTTGGGGTCCAGTAAAGATACTGGAGTGGTTTGCCATTTCCTTCTCTAGCTCATTTTACAGATGAGGAAACTGAGGCAAACAGGATAAAGTGATCTGCCCTGGGTCACAAAGCTAGTAAGCGTTAGAGGCCTGATTTAAACTCAGATCTTCCTGACTCCAGGCCCAGTGCTCTAGCCACTGAACCAGTTACCTTCCTCCATAGAAGTCAGTAAGACCTGAATTCAAATCTGGCCTCAGACACTTATATGTAAGTAAGACCCTGGGCAAATCACTTAACTTCTGTCTCTCTCAGTTTACTAGACAATAAAATGGGACTCATATTAGCATCTGTCTCCCAAGCTACTTGTGAGAATTAAATGAGATAATATTTATAAAGTATATGGGATAGTGCTTGGTACGTAGTAGACATATGATAAATGGTTATTCCTTTCTTTTCTATGTGGAAAATTCAAATAGATGAGGGATTCTTTACCTATGGAGAATTTCTTCAGATATTTCTGTTTGTGAATGACATCTCTCACAGCAGAGTGTCTTGGACTCCAAAGATCTTTCCCAAAAGAACCAGGGTGACACACAAGATATCTACTCAGTCATCTATAAAAACCAAGTGTGTAACAAATGAATATTGTCCAGGTTAAAATATGCTGCAGAGTGACCAGTAAGTCAGCACACTAATACACATATCTCAGACAGGCACTAAAGAGAGGCAGTAGTTGGACCCAGAATTGAATAGGCAGAAGACAGTAAGCTGGATTATGTTTAGAAAACTCTACTTTTCAATGATTCCAGGTTGCTCACTCTGATAAAGTCTTATCTTCCTTAACACTGGTGTTCTCCCAATAATGATAGATTGATGGAATTCTTTGAAGAATTAAAATTATAAGTTAACAAGAGGCAATGGAAATAAAAATAATGTAAAGTTGGTTGGAGCACATTAGCAATGACAATTTATGTATAAGATATGACATTAAAATGGCATCACCAAGGCTTTGCATGATCAGGAAAGGAAGTGGACTGGTCACAAAGGTAAATTGTTCGTAACAGATGGATACCATAAATGCCACATTAGTTGTACAGAATTTTAAAAGGACCAGAAGACTGTACCATGGGGTTCAGTAGGGCCGCTGTGAAAACTGTTGGAAGACATAGCCACAACTCTTCCAGGATGAAAACACCTGGATGGGTTGCATTTTTATAGTGGTAGGAGTACCTACATCATTAGAGCATAGATCCCTTGAAATAAGTTCATAGGTGACATTGTATGGAACTACTTTACTCAAAACAATTCAATGGCACAGAGTGGAGAATGAGTCTGTCTACTGCTTCCTTTGCCAATGAAGAGAGCACCCAATACAGGAAATATTTCTACATTGATATGAAGGCCATAATCATGGAGTCACAAGTTTATAGAATGTTAGATTTGGAAAAGACTTTAGTGATTTTCCCATCCAACCCTGAGGATCCATATACTCACAAACAACCTAAATCACAATGGAACTACAATAGTCACATGGTCACAATGACCAAATAAATGGTAAGTATTGCCCATACTTAGTTCCTCTTAGTGTGGCCAGGGGAAAATGATAGGACGTTAGGAAGGAAACTTGAAATGTTGTCAGAATTAATCAGCAGAGAATGGTTGAAATGTCATAACGAGGTAATGCTGATTTTACATGGCATAAGAAGAGATTAGGCCACTCACCATAGACCGCTTCATTGTAAATTATGTAATAGACCTTGTAGAAATGCCAAGATAGTAGAGGCCTGCTTGTAATGCTGAGCTCCGAGTAATGCTTGACTTATAACACGGTTTACTTTTTTTCATTAGAAAGTTAAATGGAAGCAAATACAGTCCGGCAGGTAGCAATTACCTAATATCTTTGCCTGGAGAGATATTTTTTAAAATGGCACTTTTCTTACTGATCCTGCAGAGGAAATGAGGTTTATTTATGGTGTCAGAGGAGAACAAGGCATTGATAGTTGGAGATTTTACATGACTTCATGTTTTGAGAAAGTCATTTGTTTACAAATCAGATTCAATCAAACCAAAAAGTATTTAATGAAATCCAGATTTGGAAGTCACCTGAGAGATTTTTCACCCAAATTTTAGGCTGGAGGAAGCAATTAAGATAAAATGTATACCTCGATGTAAAAATGATATGGACTATAAGCCATTATACACAATTGATGCTAATCTTAGAGTTGGGTAACCCTGTAGTTTAGGGAAATAAAGAAATTATTTAAATACATTTTTTCTTTGTTTTACCAGAATTGTATGTTAATCAGACCTTCAACCATTATTTTTTTAACAAATGATTGTGCTTTGAACAAATGGTTATAAAAATAATATAAATTCTGCCTTTATAAGTTTTTCTTTCTAGGGAATCCTAAAGAATAATAATAGGTCAAACTTCATCTTATTTAAGTCTTTAAATGGGACAAAGTAGACATA
Organism: Petaurus breviceps papuanus; assembly: GCF_028583685.1. Taxonomy (NCBI): domain Eukaryota; kingdom Metazoa; phylum Chordata; class Mammalia; order Diprotodontia; family Petauridae; genus Petaurus; species Petaurus breviceps. Next base: position 3,221,140 of record NW_027185779.1, on the reverse strand, counting down.
AGCATTGTTTTATGTCAACAAGAGCAGCATGTATGAGCTTACTATTAGTTTTATTATCTTATATTTTATCATAGTATTTATCCTTTCATGAATTCCAAACATTTTATTATTGCAGAATCTCTGAATTGAATGGTACCTCAGACACCAATCATGCCACACCTTACTTGAAGAAAACTATTACTTTTTAAAAATGTTTTTGGTCTCTTTATATTAGCCACATTTACTGATCTATCCCTCAACTGTCTCTCACCCAGAAAATCATCCCTTATAAAAAAAAGTAAAAAAGAAAAAGAAAAAATAATAGTTCAACAAAACTAACCAACCTTTGTGAAAGTCTGAGTTCATATGTAGTATTCCATGCTTACAGCCCCCTACCTGGCAGAAAGGGGGAGGGGGAAATGACTTCTCTTATCTCTTTCTAGCTTTGGTCATTATAATTTCATAATATTGGGTTTTGTTTTGTTGTTCTTTTTGTTTACATTTTTGTAGTCATGGTGTGTATTGTTTTTGTGGTCCTGCTTACTTCATTCATATCAGTTCATCTGTTTCCCCATTCTTTTTTTCTGTTTCATCATATTCATCATTCCTCATAGCTCAATCATATTCAATTACTTTCATGCAATAGAATTTGTTTACCCATTTCCCAATCAATGGGCATCTAGTTTCTGGTTCTTTGCTATGACAAAAAAAGTGTTGCTATAAATATTTTGACATATATGGGGACTTTATTTTTATTGTTGGCTTCCTTGGGGTATAAAGCCTAGCAGTAAAATCTCTGTATCAAAGGTTATTGCCATATTCATGACTTTCTTCCCATAATTCTAAATTATTTTCCATAATAGGCAGATCAATACACAACTACACCAACAATGCTTTGTTATCGACATCTTTTTTACAACCACACCAACATTTACTATTCCCTTTTATCATCTTTTCTGGTTTGCTGGATATGAGTTGAAAATACAGCCTTTTTTTTTTAAATTCATTTCTCTTATTATCATTGATTTGGGGCATTCTTTCTCTTCAGTGAGCTTTTGAGATTCTTTTTTCATCTGGCAAATTTGCCTTTTTAAGGCATTATTTTCCTTGTTGCCTTTTTGAGCCTCTTTTGCCATCTGGGTTAGTCTTATTTTTTAAGGTGTTGTTTTCTTCAGTCAGGTTGTTGACTCTCATTTTATAATTTTCTTGCATCGTTCTCATTTCTCTTTCCAATTTTTCCTCCACTTCTCTTATTTGGTTTTCAAAATCCTTTTTAAGCTCCTCTATGGCCTGTAACCAGATCATATTTTTCTTGGAAGCTTTTGGTGCAGGAATTCTTACTTTACTGTCTTCCTCCTGTTCCATGCTTTGATCCTTTTTGTCCCCAAAATAGGAGTCTAATGTAGGATTCCTGTTTATTTTGCTTCCTTTGCTTACTCATGTTGCCACTCAATTACTTGACTTTTGAGCCTTTTGCCACAGCAGAACTCTGCCACCAGGAAGGGGAGCTTTATCCCAATCTCTGGGGTTTTCTCAGCTGCTGGAGCTATTATTTGGGGGCCCTCTCTGAAGCCTCCACATGCTCTCTGGCAAATTGGTCACATACCCCAGGACCTCTACCCTAGACAGTGATTCAGATCCAAGCAGGTTAAAGCAAGAGTGATTACCCCTCAGACTGGTTGCTTGGTCCCCCTACAATCTGTAGGCTGGGGCTCTGAAGCAGCCACGTGGTGGTGGCTGAATGCCTGTGGAGCCTCAACTGCTTCTCACCCCGGGGTCAAAAGCCAGACCACACTCTCCTGTTCTCACAAATTCTACACTGACCTCTCACTTTGTCTTTGGCATCTTAATTCTGGAAACTACCATAGCTGCTGAAGTCCCTCCACCCAGTGGCTGGTTGTGGCTGCCCTGAGGCTAAAACCTCTGGCTCATGTGGGGCTGGACACGGCTCCCAGAGCACTGAACTGGCCCCTTCCTGTCAGCTTGCTGGGCTGTCTTCAGTGGGAGGTTAGCTTCTCTCTGTCATTTTGTGGGTTCTGTAGCTCCAAAGTTTGTCTAGAGTCATTTTTTTACATGAATTGGAGGAGGTGGAAGCAAGAGCTGTATGGAAGTCCTGTTTCTACTCTGCCATCTTGACTCCACCCCACTGGGGCATTCTTTCTTATGGTGGTAATAGTTGGCAATGATTTTTTTTTGACTGTTCATATTCTTTGACCTCATATCTTTTGGAGAATGACTTTTGTTCTTTTGTATTTCTCATAGTTGCCTATAAAAATTTTGTATGTCAAATACTTATCAGAAATATTTGATACATTTTATTTTAATCTTTTCAATTTCATTAATAAAAACTATAAATCAATCAACCATTATTTGATAATTACCCTCTATGGGTCAAGCACTAAGCTAAGTGCTGGGGATATAAGTTCAAAAGAACTGTTTCTACTCACAAAGATCTTATATTCTAGTGAGAATTCTACAAGTACTTATGTAAATATATATCACATAAATATAAAGCAAATAAATACAAATATATACAAACTGGTTATATACAAGGTAGTTTGAGAGGGAGAACAGTAACAGCTGGGATGCCCAGGAAAACTTACATACTAAGGAAGATGGTGCTTAAACTATGTCTTACAGAAAGAAGGGAAGGGTATAAGCATTTATATAGCACCCACTAAGTACTAGGCACTGTGCTAAATGTTTATAAATATTATCTCTGAATCATTACCCAATTAATAAATGGTCAAAGGACATGAAAGGCAGTTTTTAGATAAAAAAATCAAAACAATTTATAGACATATGACAAAATGCTCTAAAATATTATTGATTTGAGAAATGCAGATCATTTTACACCTATCAAATTGGCTAAAAGAAAACAGCAAATATTAGAGGGGATGTGGAAAAATTGGGTCACTAATTCTTTGTTGGTAGAATTGTGAATTGATCCAACAGTTTTAGAGAGCAATCTGGAATTATGCCCAAAGAGTTATTAAACTGCTTATACCAGGGATGGGGAACTTGTGGCCTCTAATGCCACATGTGGCCCTCCCGATCTTCAAGTGTAGCCCTTTGACTGAATCCAAACTTCACAGAACAAATCCACTTAACAAAAGGATTTGTTGTGTAAAACTTGGACTCAGTCAAAAGGTTGCTAGAAGGCCACATGTGGCTGTGAGGCTGCAGGTTCCCCACTCCTGGCTTATACCCTTTCACCCTGCAATAGCAATATTACGTCTGTTTCCCAAGATGATTAAGGACAAAGGAAAAGAACCTATATTTTATCAGCTCTCTTTGTGGTGGCAAAGAACTGGAAAGTGAGGGAATGCCTGTCAATTGGGGAATGACCAAACAAGTTGTGGTATGTGATTGTAATGGAATACTACTGTGCCATAAGGAATGATGAGCTCAATGATCTTAGGAAAACATGGATTGACTAGCATGAAATAATGAAGAGTGAAATGAGCAGAACCAAGAGAACATTGTATACAGTAATAGCAGTATTGTTTTAAGAACAACTTTGAGCAAATAAGTGCTTTTGACTATTATAAATATTCACATTACCTACAAAGGACACATGAAGGAAGGTGCTATTTGCATCCAGAGAAAGAACTTACAAATAGAAGTATGTATAGAATTATTTTACATATACTTGTGTGCATACATATATATACTATATATACACAATACATTATATACATATATATACACATATATATACATACACACATATTTGTGTCTAATGGTAGCTATCACTAGGGTGGAGAGGGAAGAAAAAAGGAAAAACAATCAATTTACATGATACCAGCAATTTATATATAATAGATTTACCGTTTCATCTCTTTTTTATATTGTAATATGTTATAGAAATGACTGTTTTATTCCATAAATTAAAAATAAAATAAATAAAAGTTAAAAACTTGTCTCATAACATCTAGAGATTCATAACAACCCTGGAAGGCAAATGCTCTTATTATCCCCATTGTACAGTTAAGGAAACTGAGGCAAACAGAGGTTAAGTGCCTTGCCCAGCTTCACACTGCTAGTAAGTATCTGAGGTCAGATTTGAACTCAGGTCCTTCTGGCTCTAGGCCTAGTACCCTGTCCACTCTGTCACCAGTTACTTCTCTCTGGAGGAGAGGCAGAGGTAAGGAGGGAATGCATTTCAGGGAGGTGAGATGTTAGCCAGTGAAAAAGCACTTTTGAAATTACCCTTTATCACATCTTTGGTTAAGAATTAACCTTTAGCCACAGATATGAAAAATACCCAATTTGGTTGTCCTCTAAATTTTTTATTAATTTCTGGTCATATATCTGTTTTCAATTATTGTTGTATAGTAAAATGTTTGTCTAAAACTAATTTTGGCCATTGTGCTTTTCCAATTTTCCACGTAAATGTTGTCAACAGGGAATTCATCTGAAGGTAATTTGATTTCGAGTTGGTTGTAAACTGATTTATTACTGGTCCAGTTATTTCTCTTTCCTTCTTCTCTGTTCTGTTGATCTACTTTTCTATTTTCAAAGAGTGCCAATAACTTTTGATGATTACCTTAGAATATCATTTGAGACATCCATCTTCCCTCTTCCCCAACTATTTATTTCACTTGATATCTGAAATATTTTGTGCCTCTAAATGGATTGTTATTATTTTGTGTGGCTTTGTAAACTATATCTTTGGTATTTTGATGTAGCACTAAATCTGTAAAATAATTTTGATAGCATGACCATTTAAAAAATTATATTGGTTTGGCCCAGTTTAAAGTATTGAAAAGTTTGCTATGTATTTAGATCTTTATTTCTTTAAGGAGCATTTTGTAGTAGGGTTTATAACAAACTTGTATTTTAGTAGATTGACTCACAGATAGATATTTTATGATTTTGTGGTTATTTTGAATGAGATTTTCCTTTTTGTTATTGCTTCCTAGATTTTGTTATTGTTATAGGAAAATACTTTTAATATTTGTGGTTTTCTTTTGTACCCTATTATTTTGCTAAAGCTATTCATTATTTTGCTAAAGCTATTCATTTCTCAACTAGTTACTTTGCTGATATGTAGGAATTTCTAAACATTATGTCATCAGCAATTACAGTTTTTCGTTTGTTTTGTTCATGTATTTATTGGAAAAACTTCCAGTGTTTCCTCATTGAATGCAATGCTTGCTTTTGGATTTAGGTATCTATTTTTTTTATTGTATTTAAAAATTAATCCTATGCCCATGTTTTATGTGTTTTTTAAAATCATAAATGAGTATTTCATTTTGTTAGATGCTTTTTGTATATATATTGATATAATTACATGGGTTTGTATTTATTTGCTTTTAGCATGATTATTAATTATATAACACAATATAATAGATAACTATTTAATATTACTAATAATGAATAATTATTAAGTTTTCCTAATGTTGAACCATCCTTGCATTCCTCATATAAATCCAACTTAATATTTTTTCTTGTTGAGTCTCCTTACCTTCAATTTCTAATGTTTAATGTCTTTTTACCGTACCTTTTTCTAAGAAGTAAGTCTTTTCTTTGTTGTTGTGATAGGGCCAGCATTTCCCTGATGCAACTTCTTTCCTCCAATCAAAACATGGGGAGGCTTTATTTATAGGAAGATAAAATTTCCCCTGGGGCCTTATTGGCCTCAGCTTCCCGGACTCAGCTTCCCTCCACTCTCACAAAACCAACATGGAGTAAGCCCAGGAAAAGGTTGCCTTTAGGGCTTGAATGGCCCTGGCTTCCCTGACATATGTCACCATATTTGTTTGAACTACTGACCAGATATATCTAGATGCAGATGACGGGGGCCAAGTCCATAGAAGTTAAGTACCACTATGTCCTTGTTTCATATTCTTACTGTGTTAGGGCAAAGTAAACTTTTTTTGTTAAATGGTCAATGATTTACAAATGATTCATTTCATCCAAATATTGAATCTGAACTAAGAGTTCTGGCCTCTAACAATTTTCTTCAGTAATTCTCTTTCTTGATAATCCATTCTAAAATTTTATTATCTGACTCATAGGTTATATTCTTACTTATTCTTTCTTAAATTTCACTGAGATATTAATGGTGTTAAAGCTGAAGTATTGCATTTCATACCTCTTTTTCTATTCGATTTCTATTTTATTGATTATCTTTATAGATTTTGTTCAATTATTCCCCTTCTTTGCTGTGTTTCACTTATAGTCTTAGCAATTCATGAAGAAAGCAATGTTGGAAAGAAGCAGTGTAGTATGTGAGTAATTACTTTCTGCCTTAAGTTATGTGTTTCCCTCCTCTTCCCTCCCTCTTCCCCTCTTTGGGTTCATGTCTATCTCCTCTTTCTGAATGCTAACTGACCCAAGAAACTCTAATCCATTCTCTAGGGCCAAGATGCTATCCATGGAGTTGTAGCACTTTTCCAAAGAAGGGAACTGCCTGATGCACCAGCTACTCCACCTCCAGATTAAATTTGTCATGAGGTCCTCAATTCCTATTGCAGGTGAACATGGGAACATGCTTAAGTGGAAATCAATCCCCAGTTCATTTTAGTCCCCTACACTCAATACTTCCTTATTGTTCTACCTTTCCTAGTCTTCTATAACCCTTATTACTCTTTTTTTTTTTGCTTTTTGGAGGGGGGGAGGCAGGGCAATTGGGGTTAAGTGACTTGCCCAAGGTCACACGGTCCTCTTGACACCAGGGCCAGTGCTCTATTCACTGTACTACCTAGCCGCCTCAACCCTTGTTACTCTTGAGAAACTACAGGAATCACCATCTCTTCACTTTTCACCCATGGACTTGGTAGGGGTTCATCATCTATTGGTCTATATCCCTCACCTATATTTTCCCTATACATACACCCTATATGATTCCATCCCATAAACTGCTTTGATTCTAGGGTACTTTAATTCCATTCCTTAAACTTAATTTTCTAATTTCTTTAAATTTTGTTTATGCTTTTATCCTATTATAGAATTTTTTTATACCTTGATTGCTCCTGGCTTTTTTTTTTCCATAGATATCTCTCTTTTTAAATAACCTTTAAACATGGGGCAAGAGATTTTACTTCTTATTCTCCTTGATAGGTGTACTTATTTGCCTTTCTCAAATTACTGTTGTTTGAAAGAATTTGTAAGTTGAACATTCTATTCAAGTCTAGTCATTAAAAACACCCAAAATGCCCCTCTTTTTCTTGAATAGTCATATTTATGTTTGTAAGGCATGCCATTTGGTGTTGTAGCTAGGGCTCCTTTGCAATTTGGAATATACTATTTCATTCCTTCAATTTCTTGTTATTGTGGAGTAATCTTGTGTTACTCAAATTTCCTTTACTTTTATTTAAAGGCCTTATTTTGGCCACTTGCAAAATTTGTTGTCACCAAAATTGTTAAATTTAGCAACTATATATCTTGGAATTTAAAGTGTAGTTTCTTTTTTTGTTTTTTTCCTTTGGAGACAATCTGTGGATTACTTTGGTTAGTGCTTTGCTATTTGTATTCAGAAGTTCTGGCTAGTTTCTTTGTATGATTTATTACATTGTTATATTTATGCTTATGTACTTCTAAAAGGCCTATGAGTCTTAATATATTTCTGTGCATCCCTATCTTCAAGGTCAATCACTTTGACTTATAAGTAATTCATGTATTCTTTGATGTCTATTCTGCCAGATTTTCCTCATTTAGTATTTTTGTATTCTATACATGTTCATCTCTCTTTTAATTCTTTAGAGAAGGAAAGAAACAAGCATTTATTAAGTGCCTACTTATGTTCACATCATTCAGCATTTTACAAATATTGTCTCATTTGATCTTCACAGCAAGTTTGGGAGAGAGACTCTCTTGTGGATTCACAATAAGTTTGGCATTTCATCACACTTTCTTTTAAATTGGTTATATCCCCTCTACTCTTTCTCTTCATTTTATGAGATGATATTGCCTAAAATATTTTCCCATATTTTCCTGTAAGATTGTACAAAGGGCTTTATAATCTAAGCTGGAATTGTCCTTCATTGGCTGCCATATCCTTTTGCTTGGCAAGTAGGTCATACATTTGCTGAGTTGGGTGCTTTTTAAGCACATTATAACAATTGATTTATTTTGATTAAACTTTTGTGTAACATGATCATAGTTGGTATCTATTTCTTCTTATCAACATTCTATTTTTAGAATTTTCTTTTTTTTTTTTTAAATCAATCAGGGTTAACTAACTTGCTCAAGGTTACATGGCCAGTTATTTCTGGGCATGGTGCTAAGTATCTGAGCCCAGATTTGATCCCCAGGTCATCCTGACACTGGAGCCGGTGCTCTTACTTGCTGTGCTACCTAGCCACCCCTATTTTTAGAATTTTCAATAACTTGTTTGGATGGGTCAGATTGTATTTGCATACCATCAGGTTTTTTTCTCATTCTAGCTTTGTACTCATTTTTGGTCATTCTTTTAGCAAGGCAGTGGTCTGACTATGAAAAGCTGATTTAAGAATGACTCTCCTATCTCAAAGACCATGCCAATAGAACACAAGTTCTGGAATGTTATTCCATACTGGAAAGGCTTTAAACATGGTTCTGGCAACAGGATTGAGACTCCTTTCTGAAGATTAGCCTAGCTAAGCTCAGAGATCAAGAGGCTGACCTCTTGGTGATAAATTCTTTGGCCATGGCAATTTCATAGAATAAAAAGGAAAAAAACATGATTCCCAATCTTCTGTAGTCCCTTAGCATTTCTATAGAATATATATGTGTGTGTATACAAACACATACACACATATGACTGAATAATAGAAAACGGAATATGGTACTATTGAATGACATACATTTCTGATTGTCTGTACCTTTAACTTGAATGTTGGTACTATGTGAGAACCTTGTGTAATGACCAATTGAATATATTATACTTGCAACCTAATTTTTAATTATAATTATAATTCATCTCTTGATATTTTCATTATACATGAAAACAGAAAAAATTTGTAGTTTTAATTAAAATATCGTTTATGGAAAAGCAAAGAAAGGTGCTGGATGAATTTGTTTTATCCTATCTTCAGAAAACCAGTTATATTGTTTGATCGTCTCATATTGCAATGTTTATGATAAACATTTGGGAAATAAATGCCATGAAAATAATTATAGATTGTATACCAGCAGCTGTTGTAGAGGGCTAAAGGGGTAGAAAAATCCTGTGAAGATCCTGGTAAGACTTTTAAAATTAAATGATCCTTTATTTCAAGTCGATAATTTCAATGCCAATGATTCATATAATGCAGTCTCATGCTAATACCTCATGATTACCTTTTTTGAGAGAAGAATTAGAAAGTGATAGACATATTAAACACTGAGTAACATCACAAAAGGTGAAATTGGAAACTGGAAACAATTTGTCTTGTTATATATAGTAGGCATTTAATAAACATTTGATGTCAGCTTAATGTTTCAATTCTGCTTATATATAATTTTATATTGTTTACCCTTATTGATGCCATCCATTTATTCTTTTACTTAGATTAGAGTGTAAAGTTAAATCTGAAAGAACCAGAGAAATCCACCTAATTATACTAATGACCCAGGGCATTTTTATACCTGGCTCCAGTTCTGTTTTCTTTTCACCTGACTGTATACTAAGGGTGGGCATCAGGGAACAAAGAGGAGGGGGGCGGGGATGGTGAGCTGGTCTTCTAGGGCATGAACTGAAAATCATCTGACTGGATGATTTAGCTGTAGACACATTAATCAAGGAAGAGAGCTGACTCCAAAAGGAAGACTCAGCATAGCTCAAAGGATTAGGAAACAAAAATGCTAATAAGCTTCAGTATTTAGAGTCATGTGGAGGAAATTGTTTTATTATCTCATAGGGTAGGCAGTTGAGTCCCTGGAATTTCCCTGATTATCTTGAGGAGATCACCCTTTCTAAGTCAAAATGTGTTTATGGAAGTTTGGGTCTGAGTGGAGAAAGACAGATGATCGGTGAATAACACATGGCCTGAGCCTTTGGAGGCCCAACACTCCAGTTTGACCAAAGCTAGAGTGTGTCAATTACATTGTTACCCTAAGAAAATGCTGATGGATTGAGAACATTTCTAATCCCCACCGATTAAGGTAAATCCCCCTTTGCCAGACGAACTAATGAGATAATCGTTCAAATCCAAAGGCTGCCATCATCTCAATTGGCCTCATATTGTTTTCAACATATCAGTGAACCACAAGACGGCTGCCTTCCTTTTCATGTCTAACTTTTTTATATGTTTGAAAATGTTGATGTTATACAGCTGTGAAATTGGGTAATCTGCATTTATGTAACCCTTGTTACTTGAATGTGAAGGAAGAGAAGGCTCCATTTTGCCAAAAAAACCTCGACTAGTTTAAGCCTGATGAAATAATACCTCTCTATTAACACCACCTGTGGTATGAGAAACTTCATCCTAGCAGCCCAGAGGTTAAGCATACAGTGTGGAGAGTTTTCAGTGAACTGTAATTCATTGTGATTTTTTTCTTTCAGAATAGGCTCACTTATGAACTAGTTAATCATCCTACATTTTCAATAAACTGTCTGGGAGAAGATACACTAACAAATTCAAGCCGCTATATATTGATTTCTCTTGTGGCTTATTGCCAATCAATGTATGACAGAAATTCTAACTGGACACTTTAAATGGAAAGTAGGGTATGTGGCTTAAAAGACTGGATACCCTAGGCCAGAGCCAATACTTTCTGGTGAACATATTCCAAGTTCACTTCCTGGGTATACATTATTTTCTCAGATCTCTAGCAATTTTCTTAATTGCATATTTTCTTCACTGCTGGAAAAAGGAAGAAGAACATTGATTTCTGCAGTCAGTCAACTAGCATTTAAGTACTAATTATGTCCTATGCACTAAGCACCGAAGATACAAAGAAAGGCAAAAACCGCAAACCAAACCTAGCCCCTCTCCTCAAGGAGCTCAAATTGGGGAAATTACATGCAAACAATTATGCACAAATAAGATATATACAGATACTAGCGGTGTGACCTTGGGCAAGTCACTTAACCCTGCTTACCTCAGTTTCTTCAGCTGTTAAACGAGTGGGAGAAGGAAATGGTAAATTGCTCCAGTATCTTTGACAAGAAAAACCCCAAATAGGGTCACAAAGTGTTGGACATTACTGAAATGACTGAGCAACGACAAATATTTACATATATGTCGAGAGTCAGTTCATAGGTGTACAGTGATGTCACATCTGGGACCTGGGATGGAAAGAATGACAAGTGTTAATGACAGTCCAAAGAAATTGTGTATGGTAACTGAGGGGGAGCAGTTACTATTAGGATAAGCAAGGTATAGTTAAAGCAGGAAATCAAGGATACAAACCCAGGGCTAAGAGCAGAGGCGGAAATTTAGTATTTAGTTTCATCAGTAATTCACAAGGGTCAAGTACATAAAGATCCCTTGAGAGCAGGGATTGTTTTATTCTTTATATTTAGATCCTTAGTATCTAGCACAATTCTTGAGACATATTAAGTACTTAGTAAATGCTTGTTTGACAGATCAAAGTCAGGAGAGGCCCACCAGGTGAATCCAGGTACTCATGTAGGTTCAAATTCCAATGTCCAGAGAAGTTAATCGACCCTAGAGCCATGGATCTAGAGCTGGATGTGACCTTATGGGTTATGGGTCACCTTGGAGGTCATCAAACCCATCCCCATCACTTTACTACTAAGTGGCTGGCTCAAAGTACAGGAGGTGGCCAACCTGGGATTCTAATACCTCTAAATTCAGTGCTCTTTTCACTGAGGCACAAAGCTTCCCCTATGCAGACCTAAGTGTAGCAAGAAATATGGTGAATTTATTTAAATAAATGAGAATTGTTGTTTAGTTGTGTCTGACTCTTTGTGACGCCATTTGGGATTTTCTCGGCAAAGATACTGCAGTGGTTTGCCATTTCCTTCTCCAGTTCATTTTGCAGATAAGAAGCTGAGGCAAATAGTTAAGTGATTTGCCCAAGGTCACACAGCTTGTAAGTCTAAGGTCAAATTTGAATTTATAAACTCCAGGTTGTACATTCTATCCAATGAAAGGCCAATTTTTAATCCTTTTATGACCAAATAACCCATGTTGGTTACACCACCTTAAAGACACAATGTTATTTGACCAGCCTGAGGAAATATACGTGGTTTCTTGTATCTGATACTGTAGGATTAAGAATTTGCTAATAGTGCTTGCTAATGCATATTATTATGCAGAAAAATTACAGTTTTCTAAAACTACTAAATCCTTGATTGATGATCTCCCCTACCCTTAATTCTACCCCATGAAAGAGTGGATTAACTTCTTTTGGGAGGGTTTAACATGTGCTTTCTGTTGGCCATAGTGATATAATCAGGTATGGAGCAACCAGCTTGAGTTAATTTGAGAGAGAGGATTGTTAAATTTTCAGTGTGAATATTTACACCTTGGAAATCAGCAGATTCTACAAATCAGGGTTTGATTTTTTTTTATTGCCTGGATTTAAGAAAGTGATGGATAAAATGTTAATAGGTAGATTAAATTTGAAAGTATATCATACATGTATTTTTCTTTTGGAGAGCCAGTTATTAAGCATTTACTTGCATACTACTAGGTATAATATATATGGCCCACCCCAATTTTGGATACCAAATTTAAAAAAAAAATGTTTTTTCTGATACCCTTTAAGGTAATCAGATTAACCCCTTCTTTTTTATTTTTTTGCTTTTTTGGAGGGGGAAAGGCAGGGCAATTGGGGTTAAGTGACTTGCCCAAGGTCACATAGCTAGTAAGTGTTAAGTGTCTTAGGTCACATTTGAATTCAGGTCCTCCTGACTCCAGGGTCGGTGCTCTATTCACTGCACCACCTAGCTGCCCCCTGGATACCAAATTTTTAAGAGAAATGCTGAGAAGCTGGAATTCATCTGGAATGAGGAGGGGGAAGGACAGGGAGGTTGAAGGACATGAAAATATTGAACAAAGATGGGTAGAAGGAAGCAGAGATAGTTAGCTTGGGAAACAAATGATTTGGGAGGAGTTGGGATTGTGTATCCTCCTCCAGAAAAGGAATTTTGGCTCAGGAACCTCAAAGTCACAGGTTGCTGAGAGTGACTAGCTTACTCTTTGAGTTTAGTATTGGAGAGTACTAGGCATGGAACGCTATTTCACAGGGTTGCTGGGCAAGAGAAAAAAAAAACACTGTCTAAAACTGTAAAGTTCTATAGAAATGTTAACTTTGCTTTATAGTGTTCATTATTATTGATAGCCTCAGGTTGCTGAGACCTAGTAAGGTTCAGCAGGGCTTCCCTGAGTCATAGAACCTGGACTTTTCTGAGATTCTAGAGATATGGAAGGGCTTCCTAGAAATGATAGACAATCATTGTGCTAGAATGTTCTCAGGCATTTATAGCATTGGCAGCTAGGTAGTTCAGTGGACAGAGGACAGAGCCTGGAGTCAGGAAGACCCAAGTACAAATTCAGCCTTAGATGCTAGTTGCGTGACCTTGGGCAAGTCACTTAATCTTACCTGACCTCGGTATCCTCAACTGTAAAATGGGGATAATCATAGTACCTGACTCTCTGGGTTGTTGTGAGGATCAAATGAGATGCCATTTGTAAAGTGCTTGGCACAATGCCTGGCACATAGTAGGTGTTATATAAAAGCTAGTTATTATTATTGTTATTATTATAAGCTTAATTTGCCTTAGGGCTCTAGTGGCCTTGTGCAAATGATTTCTGCCCAAGCTTGGGAGCACCACACAGGCAAATGTGGTACAAGTGGGTGAGTTCCTGGACCAGAGAGTGAGAGGGGAGAAGGCAGCAGTATGGTTAGAGTCACTGGAGCTTAGACTAGCCTGAAGTGTCAGTAGTTAGGGTAGTTATGGTAGTTGGAGTGGGCAAGGTCCGGTGAAAAGGTCTTTTTCTCCCCCGAACTTGCTATACTTCCTCCTGTTTTCCCTGCTGGGGAAACTTCCCCTGGAGTTTAGATATCAATCCCTTTCTGCAGCAAGCTGTCTTCTGAATGAATTAGGAGGGGGTGGGGTAAAAACAGTGACTGGCTGTGAGCCTCATCATAACCTTTTTGTGCCTTGTTTGAATGTTTATTCAATAGTGCTGATAAATTACATGGTTAATCGCAGTGATTTTGTCCAAGCCTATAAATTCGGGGATTGTGCTTGAGAGGAAACAAATCTATGGGAGAAGAGATTTCCCTAGTTTACTGTGAAGCAGGGTCCCAGCCAAATTAGAACATTTTTGCAATTTTTGTAATTTCTGAGAATGTTCCAGAGCATACTCACTAGACTGCCTTTGAATCTGGAGCAGAGGGAGGGGAGAGGGAAGGAGAGAGAGGAGGAGGAAAGGAGAGGAGAGTAGAGAAGGAATACACAGACAAACACAAAGAATAAAAAAAAGACAAGTCAGGAGCAAATTTAAGGGTGGAGGTTAGTATAGTTAGTTGTTCCTGAGAGCACCTAGAATCACCCTAAATCATATACCCACAGACCTCACAGTTTCTATGATTGCAATTCTTGTTGTAGAGAACTTATTACTATTAGAAGTAGACTATTCCATTTTTGGACATTTCTAATTATTTGAAGTTTTTCTCTGCTAATGAGTAAAAATCAGCTTATCTGAAACTTCCATTCTTCTGGGTACTAGTTCTATTCTTTGGACCAAGCAATTCATTAAACATTTATTAAGCAAGCAGCTTTCCTATGCTGCACGTGGAGCATGGAGCTGGGAATATAAAGACAAAACAAAATTGTTCTTGCCCTCTGGAAGCTTACGTTCGAGGGGAGAATGTCTTCTATAGGCAGCGTGTCTAACCTGCCCTCACTGTTTTTTGTCAGAGAGGCTTTAGAGGAGAGTCATATGTCAAACAGAGATGAACTCTATGACTGTCTAAAATCCTTGTCAATACTGAAGTTTAATGGTTCTCTGAGTCTAGGCAAAATTGTAAAACAGGCTAAATTTGTCTTCAATCAACAAATATTTCTTTGGTGCCTGTTATGTGCCTGGCTCAATGTTAGGTGAATTGCCAATAAGAGTATAATGTAGGTACCAACAAAGCATGCAGAATTAACCCTCTGGTGTTAGTTTTATATAGTTTTCTTTTAATGTCAGCTGTGAAAAATCATCAGTGAAGCTGCTGATTTTCCCATAGCCTCTTTGCTATTATTGTGTGCATCACCACTGGGTGAGTAGTGATACATTGACAGTGTTTATGTGGTCTGAAAAATCTTGTGTTTTCCATTGATATGTCAATACACAGAACTTCACGTGCATTTCCAAATCTATTATCCTTTTGGTTTTTCTGCAAAAGTTGCAGAACTCTTTATATCAGATATACTTGCCCACGGTCCAGCCCACCTAGATTTCAGAGGGTCCCTGAACTTGGATGGGAAAAAAAAATTCATATTTATTTTCACTGATCTTCAGTTTTCTTTGCAACTTTGTATATTTCATTTTATACATTTAAAAACATGATTCTAAGAAGGGGTCCCTAGGCTTCATCCAACTGCCAAAGGGGCCCATGACCTTTAAGAAATTAAGAACCCTTCCTTGATGGATTCAGGTGAGCATGACCAGTATCACTAACCATTAGTGTGGAAGATGTCGTCCAGAAGATGTATGATTGAACAAGGGGGGAGGCACTTAAGGAATGAGAGTTAACAGATGGAGAGCCTGGGGGCTGCCCTGATAATCATGGAATGTTAAAAGAACTAGAAAAAGGACTCCAACATGATAGGCAGAGCTTTCATAGAGGATATATGGGAAAACAGGGACAAGAATAGATGAGAAGGTATGGCTGAGTTGCATACCACATAGACTGCAGTGAGTATCTCTATTGACATGCATGCAGAAAGTGCTGGGTCTGGACTTAGGAAGACTTGAGTTCAACTCTGGCCTCAGCACTCACTAGCAGTGTGACCCTGAGCAAGTCATTTCACCTATGTCTGCTTAGTTTCCTCAATAATGAAATAAGGATAACAGCACCTCTATTGCAGGGTGGGGGTCAAATTAGATTGTAAAACTAACACTAAAATTTAAATGACATAAGGATGAATTTATCCTACCTTCAAAAAGTATTTGGATTTTAATAGAAGGAGAAAAGCTTAAGCCTAAGAAATAGATATGGTAGAATTTTAGGCACTGACTGATAGAACTTAGGGAAGATTTGGCTTTCTAGGCACCCTTCAAATCATACTGTTTAGGGAAGCAGTTACTAAGGAACCAACTTACTTTACTACAGACCTGCACATCTTGGAAGTAAGCAGGGGCCAAAATTAAAATAGGCTAAACTTCTTTGGGCCTCAGATAGGTTTTTAGCAGCTTACTTTCCAAGTAAAGATATAATTAATGCTTAAACTATTTTGCAAATAAGCCATATTTTTAAAAAAGGGAAATTTCAATTAATTACACTTATTACTTAAGATTTTTATTTATCATGAAAGAAAAGGAAGGGAAGGGATAGTAACAGCATTTACATTGCAGGGTGTTAATGTTAAAAAAAATACTTTGCTAAGCGGTACAAGTTTTAGTTCATTTTTCAGATTTTCTTACTGTTTGCACTTAGTAAAGATTGAAGACACAGAGAAAAGAAATGACTCTTGTAATCTTCCTTCCTCTATCCTCCCTATAGGCAATCCTCCCATCAATTTACATGATAGGTATAATAGTAACTGTTATGGAAGGTGGATTAAGAGGGGCCATGGACAAAATACTCATTGCATCTTTATTTTCTTTTATATCCCCTACATTTTTTGTGGGCTACCCGAAATCCTTTGGCATGCAGGCTATATGTTGTGTAGGCCTGTTCCATTACCTGCCTAGAAATTTCCATAGTAGTTAAACAATAGAGATTGTATAATTTTTCTCTCTTTCTGTTTGTCTCATGTTTTGTTAAAAAATGGGCCCAAATTTTCTACGTAGGTGGTTTCAAAATGCTCCCCTCCTCCCCCATCATTTTAATGCTCATTGGACCCACGAAGATGTTTAGTATTACAATATGCTTTGTAATGTGGGCCTCAGACTACATCTGTCAAGGTATGGGAGTAGTCCTACTGAATTACATTTGACGGAAATTTGATCCAGTGTTAGCCCTTTTCTTTTTTCAGCATACTTCATTCTTGGAATTTGGATCAACTTTCATAATTACCTTCGAACCCAAACATATGGAACAGAATAGGAAAGAGATCTTTTGCTTCTTAAATGAACTCCTGGTCTTAGCATCTTGTTAACAATAAGAGATAGTTGGGTGAATTGAAGTCATTATACCACACAAGCAGGGTGGCTTTGGGTAAGTCACTTTACTTGATAGAACTCCTTCATTTCCTCATGCCTGAAAAAAGGAAGGGCTGAACTGAATGATTTCTAAAGTTCCATCTAACGTAACATGCCTCAGCATGTTACTCAGCCACTAGGATTATGAGTACACTTTGTATTATAAAGGGGCGTGTTTCTCATTCTACTCACTCTGTTTTTCAGTGGGGAGAATTGTTTTTCGGAAGCAAGTTTCCTACAGAAGATTGCATTTTATTAACTTATTCCAGAAATTTTGCCAAGACAAATTTCAAAAGTGAAGTCATAATTTGTACATGATTTTTTGGGAACCAGCATTTTTTTTTTTGAAAAAGGCTTTGTTGCATTAAAAAAAGTGAAATGAAAGTCTAGGCTTGTTTAATTTACCTCTCTTGATTGGTATGCTCATACTCATTGGCTGTTCTTGGTTAAATATTTGAGAAAAAGAGATTGCTATGTCTATGGAAGATATTACTTGGTGGTGTATATGTTTATTTGAAAAGAGAAAAACTTCTACCCCCATTTAGGAATGAAATTAAGATGACAGATTTATAGTTAATATATAGTTTTTTAGGCCAAGTCATATTTAATTTATACTGTTTGATCTTGGAGGACCTAATGCCTGTGGTAAAAATGTTGTTTGCCAAAACAAAAAGCAGCAGTAGGTGGAGACCACAAAGTATACAATTTTCCCCTTCATGGCTTTTTTTTTTTTAAAAAGCTAGTTTTTTTAAACAAGACATTTTTGTTGGGATCCCAACTCCTGAATTTTGAGTTGCAGGAAAGAACCCTTTCCACTCAATTCGTGGACAAGCACAGGTTTAAGCCTGGCAGGAACAACTGCCCCATTTGTACTGTGGTTTCAATTACAGTAAAATCAGCCTGGATGAGACTCAGGAACATGCTTTAATATTTCCCAGATCCTAATAGCTGAGGATCCAGCAGCCCACGGTACTTGGGTTTTCAGGAAAAGCAACAGATGACCAAAGTATCTACTGGGCTACAGCAACAAGTTGGCATGAGGCTGATCTTCTGAAAGCAGACCCGTCCAGAAACCTGGGGAGAAAACGATGGGGAGTCATTATTTATTTCAAAACAAATGAATGGGAAAGCAAACCTTCTGGCAAGTTGTTATATTTGTAATGGAAAACGCACAAGCTCATTAAACCAGCTTCTTAATTTCTCTTCCATATAGCAGGACTCTGTGGATGCCTGGTTTTGAGAATATGTGCTGTCTATATTACTTCAATACTGGGAAAGTTCTGTGATTTCATTTGTGTAGGTATTCCTTTAATTCCATAAAATTCATTGCATTTCAGTTCCATTCATTAAGCATTTCTTAACCTTGAGGCTAAATGCCTGGTGATACAGAGATGAAAAGTGAGCTAGTCAGTGATGTAGAGGAATTCACAACATAATCATGCAGCTCACAATGAGATGCTGTGCCCTCCAAATGCACTGCTTGCAGCTCAAGCTTCACCAGATGAGCCCCTTGGGCACTTAGCTAGGTTGGTCCTCAGATGGTAGGCAAATGGTGGGTGACTGGTCCCTACTCAAAATTTATATCTCGGTAGGACCTGGGGCTTGCACTCTGATGGAATTGTCTCTGAGAAGCCATGATCACCCCCATGTTAGGCTAGGGTGGCACCTGAGGGAGAATTTGCTGGAGGGATAGAGATCTGTGTATTTACAAACACATGCAAACATAATCCATCCCCAGTGGAAGATTTACATAGCCTGTTCTGTGCTTCACAGTGCATTACCCTCCCCCCCTCCAAATAAAAAGGCCACCCATTACTCTGAAATGGAATTGGGGATCTTGATCTGGAACATACCTTGAAAGTCACCCTTTGAGCAGGCAGCTAGGTTGTACAGTGGATAGAGTGCTGAACCTGGAGTTGGGAAGATCAAAGTTTAAATGCAACCTCATACACTTTCTGTGTGACCCCAAATAAGTCACTTAGCTCTGTTTGCTTTTCATCTGTAAAACAGGAATAATGAAAGCACTTACCTTGCAGGATTGTTGTGGGGATCAAATGAGATAATGCCTGTAAAAGTACTTAGCACAGTACCTGGCACATAATCGGTTATTCCTATGAAATGCTTATTCTCTTCCCTCTCTCCCTCCTCTCCCCATCTAATGCAAAACCTTTGTTGTATGGGTGAAAACAGAGGGCCAGGACAGTTCTTAGAACTGTTAATCTAGACTTAGAAGGTATATCAGAGGCTATCTTGCTCAACCCTCTCATTTTCGAAATGAAGAAACTGAGGGCCAGAGAAATTAAGTGTCTTCCCAAAGCCACAAAGGTAGAAAATATGAGAGGTAGACTGAATCCAGGTCCTCTGACTCGGGACACTGGAGACTTTTCACAGCCCTGCCTCACTTAAATCCAAGTCACTTGCAAGTCAAGATATCACCTTCCTGCTGTCATTAGCCCTCTTTGAGAACGAAGGACAAACATCAGCAACAACATTTTTGGACAATTCTTGAACCCTCTCTTGGGGTTCTCCATGGTACTCTGCTCCTATGTTTGGTGAGGGTAAGATTTTGCTACTCTAACATTTTTGATCATTTTTAAAAGCCTGTGACACTGAAACTCCAGCTTATTGATTAATCTTTTGAAAATAAAGTATTCAGTTTATCCGGATGCTTCTGAAACTCAAGTTCAGAGTAAAAGATTACAGATATAGCTATGAATTAACCTTGCTGGACTTCGGTTTCTTTATCTAAAAAAAAATGAAGACTTTGAACTAGATGACCTTAAGGCTCTTTTTAGGTATCCACCTATAAACTCAATAGGCTGAAGGCCGCACAATTCCAATTTTTCAAAAGCAAATTCGGAAACCTCTCACGACTATGTGATGAATGAGGGCAGAGCCATTGAATTTGTGGAACCAGCTTCCTTGAATGTGGCCACAAATAAAAAAAAATAAGCCCAGTTATGCTGCCTTGGGCACTATTACCCTGACTCAACATGAAACCCAAAGGAATTCATCCTTGGAACAAAGTTGTTTTTTCAGAAGTTTTGTTTGTTTCTGCAATGACTTGACAATTTTGGTAGCTATGTCTCTCTGCTAAGGCTTTGTTGCTTTCTCCATGGCAGTGATGGCCAAAGCAGTTTGTTGGTTGATATCCATATTGAATGTTCTGCAGAAGGCATAAGTTTTGGGGACAATTTTGATTTAGCTTTGGATGTGTTCATCTTTGTAGAGGTTATGCTTCTTTGTTAAGATAGCAATTGAATTTGCTCAGGCCCTTTTCATTGTGACTCACATTCGATCCAAGACCACATTCAAGAATTGTCCAAAAGTATTGTTGCTGTTGTTTGTCCTTTGTTCTCAAAGAGGACTAATGACATCAGGAAGGTGGTGTCTTGACTTGAAAGCGAATTGGATTTAGGGGAAGCAGGGCTGTCAAAAGTCATCAGTCTCACTCTCCACTTCAGAGCCATTTGGGTCTAGTGGCAAGATTTAGATCAGGATGACTGGATATGGTCCACCATGTAGTGGGACACCTTGACCTTAAGTTAAGGCCTTTCCCAGGTATCAGTTTGTCTCAGGTAATACCTATTTAGTGATTAAGGCTAGGTAAGAAATGAGGCAAAAATGACCTCTTTTACCTACTTAAGAAAAAATCAATCTGGGAGGGTAAGACCCTTAAGGTTTCTGACCAGAACAGAAAAAATTGCTATTTATACTCACTCTGAAGACCCAAAAAATTATCAACTGAAATTTGAGTTGGGGCCCATTGCTGGCCAATTAGTGAAAGTTAAAGTGGAATTTGGCACCATATGAATCTGAATGGTTTCATCAATGCCTGGTTTTCAGAGCTCCATTTCAAGAAATTTACATTCCTTGTAAGGTCTTTCCCAGGTCTCAGTTTGTCTGAGACAACATCCATTCAGTGATTTAAGGTCAGGTAAGAGATGAAGCAAAAGATGGTCTCTTTTGCCTATTAAATTTTTTTTTTTAATTTGGAAGGGAAAAATCCTCAGGGTTTCTGGTCAGAAAAGAATTACTATTTACACTTATTGTGAGCCATCAAAAACCAAACAATGACCAACTTAGGATTGGTCTGGGACTTGTTATTGGTCAGTAAGTGAGGTCCAAAGTGATTTGGGTTTAAGACATAGTCAAGTAACTCCATTTGAATCTGAATGGGCTTTATCAAAGCCTGGTTTAACAGAACTTTGTTTCTAGAAATTTATGTTCCTTTGGGGAGAGTACCCACAGGTAAGTGTATGATTCCCCATGTGAAGGAAGGAAGGGAGGAAGGGAGGGAATATGATGAACTCCTGTAGGAGGTAATGAGTTCCTCATCACTGGAGGTCTTCAGATGGCCACTGGATGAATGATTGTTGGGCATATTATAGAAGAGATTCTTAGTTGGGCATGGGTTGGGCTAGATGATCTCAGAGGTTCCTTTGAATTCTGAGATTCTGTGATATCTCATTTTTCATTTTCACAATGAATTAGTAGGAGAGGTATTTAGTAACTGGTTTTCCCCAGCCCCATTTATTTTTCCACCTAGAGAAAAAAATGGGTGAAGATTCAAAAGTATCTTTTCCATGAATAGACTCACAGAGTCTGAGCACTGGAAAAGAACTTTACACATCATGTTATTCAAGCCCCTCATTTTACAAATGTGGAACCTGAAGTCCAGAGAGGTTAAATGACTTGCTCAAAGTCACAAAGTGAATTAGTTGCTGAAGCACAAAAAGACAGTTGCTCTCCCAACTCCTAGTCCTGTGTTCTATCTATACCATACAGGTTTCGCATAGCAAACCAGACGTAAAGTTGCCTTCCCACCCCACCAAAAAAAGTTCTTGTCATCCTACATCCCAACTAATTTTAAATTTTAAATGGGGTTAAAATCCATCCTCAATATCATCACATGCTCTTTTCTAAATATTTAACTCCGTGCATTAGTTTCCTGAGCTCAAAAATTATATTAAACAAAACTAAGCCTTACGCTCTCAACTCTCAATATCCAAACAGTATGAGCTACATGTAGTTTACTGATTCAAAGACCATTACTTTGTTATCTTACCAATTATATAGCTCAGACTTAGAACTATTAATTGGTGTGTGTATCTAACAATGATAAAATAGAATACTTCAAAAGGTAAAGGAGCCAATAAGGGAAGAAGACCAGACAACTAGGAGGGAGTGATAATTCCACCTTAGTATTTTTGATAGAGGAGAAGGAAGCAAATCTAACATATACCCTAGATTTGCAGGTAATACTTTTTGAAGTGTTCAGAAAAATATAGGTAGTGTCCCATGGTCTCATATTCAATGAAGAAAGTTAACCCAGGATTTATGGGATAACTCTAAGGAATGGTATGCTGAAGACCACAACAGAATAAATTCTGATTAGGAGAAGGGAGTTGTCTAAAGAGAATGATATGGATGCACAGGGAATACATAGACCAACTTGGATTTTAAAAAGACATACAGTAATTGATATCATATTGCTTTCCTTCTCAAGAGGTGGGGGAAGGGCAAGAGGGAGGGCTATTTTAGAACTCAAAATATTTTAAATGAATGTTAACTTTTTTACATGTAATTGGGAAATATTTCATAAAATGAAATATTTTTAAAAGAGGTATACAGGAGATAAAAGCAAGGGCAGGTAATGAAAGATTAATAAAACGCATTTCTTTGGAGGAACTGTTTCAGGAGTACTCATCTCAGAATTAGCTGTGGTAGTCAAAGAAAACTAAGAACAACAAATAGGTGGTTTTTAAAAAGCTAAATTGGAAAAACAGGATGATAAAGGATGGGATAAGACTACTCCTTGGGGAATATTGAGTGATGATAATGGTTAATGGAGACAAGGTAATCCTGCCCAACATTTTGCTTTTTTTTGTGCCAAAGAGAATGATTTTTGGTTTGGAAAGAGAAGAATAAAAATGGTTAATAGGGTACCAAAACACAAAATAAGTAGAAAGAAGAGAGGCTCCTAGCTGCCTTTGATAATTTCAATTCTCCAGATCTAGATCCTGAAGAGTTCTAAGGTACTGAAAGATATTTTATTATTGACCCACTGTTTGAAAGATCATGAAAAACAGGAGAGTTGTTATAGGACTAGAGAAGGACAAATGTCCTGATTTTCCAGAAGGGAAGAGAAATGGAGCCAGTGAAATCTAGAAAAATGAGCTTGGCTTCCATTCCTGCAAAATTCTTGAAATATTATTAAGGGGATATTTAGTGAAAAACTAGAAAAGGGAATGAATATTGCAAAGAAATAGCATATTTTCATTGAAAATGGGTCATTCCAAACTAACCTCTGGAAGGAAGGAAACAAGAATTAAGTGCTTATTCTGTGCCAGGCACTGTGCTAAATGCTCTACCACTACTACTACTACTACTACTACTACTACTACTACTACTACTATTACTGCTGCTGCTGCTGCTGCTACTAATATTATCACCACCAGCACCACCACCACCACTACTATGACTATAGCTATGATTATGGCTACTAGCTAATGCTTATATAGCACTCTCTATGTGCCAGATATATTGCTAAGCACTTTATAATTATTATATCATTTGATCCTTGTAATAACCCTGGGATGTAGCTGCTACTATTATCTACATTTTACATGTAAGAAAACTGAGGCAATTGGAAGTTAAGCAACCTGCCCAGGGTCACACAGCTAGTAAGTATTTGAGGTCAGATTTGAATGCAGGTCTTCCTAATACTAGACATTCTATTCACCATCTCACCTCTCTGTCTTTGGGCACTATAAATAGTTAAGTCCTGAGGAATTTCAGAGTTCAAGTTTGAGACTGGGAAGATGGCTAACTGGAATCTGCTTATGAAGTAGTGCATCATCAGAGTGCAAGGAGAGGGAATTTCTTTCTAACCTTGACCTGTAACTGAGGGAGAAGAGGTAACCACACCCTCACTTCCTGACACAAACAAAGGCTTCTTTTTTGTTTGTTTTTTTGTCTGTGGTATTCTTAGCTCCAAGTCACATCATACTGTATTGACAATCAGTGCAAGGGAATTGTTTTTAAAAAATCCCTAAATCTAGATGACATGAAATAAGAGATGAAATTGAAGCTTTAATAAAACATTAAGATCTTGAAAAGTTGAAGATCATAAGGTCTTCAGAGGAAAGAAAAATAAAGATCTTCACTTAATTCAGACTTGAAAAGAAGAAAAGCAAAAATGAGGACCAACATCACAAATGATTTTGGAAAGGTGAAGGGCATACTTAGACTGGAATTCTAAAACCCCCTTTTGAGCTTGATGGCATGAATCCAACTAGAAGAATAATTATACCAAGGGAAGGTAAAGTTTCAAAACTGGTATCTGTTATAATGATCACAAATGAATGTATTCTTCTATGATATTTCCTAGAAAACATTTCAGGACCTGCATACTGCAGTATATGCAGTGTCTGATGCCATGGTAATACCCATAGGAGGAAAGATGGAGCTATTAAGAAATACCCTTTTGGAAAATGTATCAAATATCACTGCAGGAGGAGGGAATGATGGGATACTTGTGCTCAAGTCCCATCCTAAGATAATGTTTAATGTGTTTATTTTGTGTTATCCCTGTTATATTGTTGTGAAGTTCTGGTGATATCAGCTGCCTCTAAACTCCCTTTGACCTATGTAAGGGACAGGAAAGATCGTGGGGCCAAGTGTATTGTGAATGTAGTGTTAATGGAATGGAAAGATCTTTCTTGCCCATTAATATGCTTATTGGACCTGCTTTGAGTCTGAGTCACATGGAGCCTGTGGTGGAAGGAGCTTGCCAAATCAGTGGAGTAGGAAGTGGGAGAGTGAGGTGAAGCTGAGAGAGAGACAGGAGTCAGAGAGAGGCAGAGCAGCTAGCATGGGTGAGAGAGGGGCATTTTGCCTAAGAGAGCTTGTTTGTGGGGAAGCCTGACGAAGGGAAGACTTGGGGATGATGGTGTTCTCTGCATTGGCAATGTGTGCCAACTTCTTTATTACCATAGTGGATTTGGCTTTCTGGTATATGAATAAATATCTTGGTTTTGTCTTCAGAGAAGAGAGTCTGTTATATCTTGCAATTCAAACCTGGAAATACTCCTGCATAGTCATAGCAGCTGCTGTGGGTATCGCATTGGTGATATAGGGAACTATTGAAAATCTGCAGAAAGGCATTGGAGGATTGCATCAGTTTCTAGCTGGTATGTTCATTTAAAAACTTGAATTCTCTATTACCCAGTTAAAGGCAACAAAAACAGAAAGAAAGGAATCCTGAAAGCAAAACAATACAAGAAATATTAGCTGACGAAATTAATTAATGATTGGAAGGAAAAGGAAAAGTTAAGGCAAGAAAAGGATTCAAAGTAGTGAAAGGAATTAATAAATAATTTAACATAAATCAGGAATCTATTATGGGGAAGCAGAGACAAGATGGGGGAGAAAAGGTACCACCTTGCCTGAGCTCTCCCCCAAATCCTTCTGAACACCTTTAAATAATGCCATAAAACAATTTCTGAAGGTGCAGAACCCACCAAAGAATGGTGAAATAATTTTCCAGGCAAAGACAACTTAGAAGGTTGACAGAAAAGGTCTGTTGCATTTGGGTGGGAGTGGGGCACATTCCAGTGCAGGCCACACCAGCACAGATTGGGTCCCAGCAAATGAGGAGTAGGTTGGGAACCACTGAATCAGCAAGAGCAGTGGATGCTTTTGGAGCTCTCAGCCCATAGATGGTAAGGGTGTTGAACAATTGTTCAGAAGGAGATCACAGGGGTCTCTTTGAAGGCAGTGGGGGAATAACTCTGTTGCTTTGCCCATACTTAGATATAGGTCACAGTCTAGGGTAGCAGTCTCAGGGTGAAGAAGAGCACTAGCACACCAGAACTTGCACCTGCAGTGGGGCAGGTACCCTCATCACAATTCCAGGGCAGAAAAAAGTGCTTTTGGTAATACACAGAGCAGAGCATAAGGCAGGAGAGTGGTAAACACACCTCTCCATAGTTCATGCCACCTTGGAAGAAATGAAAACTTAAAGGTCCCTAGAAATATCTCTGCAAATAGCTGCATAAAACTCCTAAAGCTTGGAACAGTATGGCCTCCACCCTGGAAGCAGAACCCTACTTTAACAAGGAGTTAAAAGTTAGAAACAGACTGGAAAAATGAGCAAACAACAGAAAAAATTCCTGACCATAGAAAGTTAATATGGTGACAAGAAAGATAAAAAAAATACACTCAGAAGAAGATAACAAAGTCAAAGCTCCAGTATCCAACTCTTCCAAGAAAAATATGAATTGTTCTCAGGCCATGGAAGAGCTTAAAAAAGATTTTGAAAATCAAGTAAGAGAGGTAGAAAAAAATGGAAAGAGAAATAAGAGGGATACAAGAAAATCATGAAAAGACTTAACAGCTTTCTAAAGGAGACACAAATAATACTGAAGAAAACAGTACCTTAAAAAGAGAATAAGTCAAATATTAAAAGAGTCACAAAAAGCCAAGGAAGAGAAGAATGCCTTGAAATTCAAAATTAGCCAAATGGAAAAAGAAGCATAAAAATTTACTGAAGAAAAAAACTCCTTAAAAAGTAGAATTGGCCAAATGGAAAAGAACATACAAAACCCTACTGAAGAAATAATTCCTTAAAAATTAGAATTGAGAAAATGGAAACTAATGACTTTATAGGAAACCAAGAAACAATAAAACAAAACCAAAAGAATGAAAAAAGAGAAGACAACATGAAATTTCTCATTGGAAAAACAACTGACCTGGAAAATAAATTCAAGAGAGATAATTTAAAAATTATTGGACTACTGAAAAGCCATGATCCAAAAAAAAAAAGAGCCTAGACATCATCTTTCAAGGAATTATCAAGGAAAATGCCTTGATATTCTAGAACCAGTGGGTAAAATAGAAATTGAAAGAATCCACTAATCACTTCCTGGAAAGGATTACAAAATAAAAACTCCTAAGAATATAATAGCCAAATTTCAGAGCTCCGAGGTTAAGGAGAGAATATTGCAAGCACTCAGCAAGAAACAATTCAAGTATTATGGAGCCACAGTCATGATAACACAAGATTTAACCACTTCTACATTAAAGGATGAGAGGACTTGAAATATGACATTCTGGAGAGCAAAGGAGCTAGGATTACAATCAAGAATCATCTACTGAGCAAATCTGAGCATAATCCCTCAGGGGAAAAATGAAATTCAATGAAATAAAGGACTTTCAAGCATGAAAAGACTAGAACTGGATAGAAACTTTGACTTTCAAATAAAAGACTAAAGAGAAGCATAGAAAAACAGGAAAGGGAATTTATAAGGGACTTAATAAGGTTAAACTGTTTCTATTCCTATACATCAAGATGATATTTGTAACTCATAAGACCTTTCTCATTATTAGGACAGTTATGAGTATATAATAGACAGAAGGCACAGGTATAAGTTGAATATGAATGAATGATATCTAAAAAATTAAAATTAAAGGGTAAGAAGGATGAATACACTGGGAGAAAGGGAAAGGATGGGGTAGTGAAATTATCACATGTAAAAGGGGCAAGAAAAAACTTTTACAGGGAGGGGAGGGGGAGTGAGTGAACCTTACTTTTATCAGAATTGACTCAAAGGTGGAATAACATACACACTCAATTGGGTATAGAGATCTGTCTTACCCTACAGGAAAGTGGGAGGGGAAAGAGATAAGAGAAGGGGGTGATAGAATGGAGGGAAGACTAGGGGAGGCAATAATCAGAAGCAAAACACTTTTAGGGAGTGACAGGGTGAAAGAAGAGAGAGAATAGAATAAATGGGAGAGGGGAATAGGATGAAGGGAGATACATTTAGCAATTGTAACTGAAAAAAGCAAGTTTCTCTGATAAAGGCATCATTTCTCAAATATATAGAGAACTGAGTCAAATTTATAAAAAGTAGGAGCCATTGATAAATGATTAAGAGTTATGAACAGTTTTCAGATGAAGTAATTAAAGCTATCTAGAGCCATGAGAAGGTGTTCTAAAAACTATTGCTTGGAGGAATGCAAATTGAAACAGTTCTGAGGTACTACCTCATACCTATTAGTTTGGATAATAGGACAGAAAAGGAGAATGATAAATGTTGGAGGGGATGTGGGGAAAATAAGACATCAGTGCACTGTTGGGAATTTTGAACTAATTCAATTTAGTTTTAGAGCAATTTGGAATTATGTCCAAAGAGTTATAAAACTGTGCATACGCTTTGACCTAGCAGTGCCTCTACTAAGTCTGTATCTAAAAAGAGATGAAAAACAAAAGGGAAAAGGAATTATATGGACAGAAATATTTATGGCAGTTCTTTTTTTTTGGTGGCAGGGAATTGGAAATTAAGAGGATGTCCATCAATTGGATAATGGCTGAACAAATTATGCTATGTGATTGTGATGGAATACTATTGTGCAGGGTAAGCAGGATGCTCTCAGAAAAATCTGGAAAGACTTACATGAGTTGATGCAAATTGAAATGTACTGTGTATAAAGTAACAGCAATATTGTGAGATGGTCAACTGAATGACTCAGCTATTCTCAGCAATACAATGATCCAAGACAACTCTGAAGGACTTATGATGAAAAATGCTATGCATTCCCAGACATGGAACTGATGATGTCTGAATATAGATTGAAGCATACTTTTTTGACTTGTTTTATTTTTCTTGAGTATTTTTTGTCTGTGTTTTCTTTCACAACATGACTAATATGGAAATATGTTTCGCATGACTATACATGTATAACCTATATTGAATTGCTTACCTTCTCAATGGGGGTGGGGTGAGGAAGGAGGAAGGGAGAGAATTTTGAACTCAAACTTTTAAAAAGAGTGTTAGAAATAGTTTTTACATATAATTGGGGAAAATAAAATACTAATTGATTTTTTAAAAAAATATCCTATTATAAAGGTTTGAGAAATATGGAAAAGGAGAGGCCAGATGAAGGTTGCATCCTAAAGATGGAGGTTGCATCCTCTAGGTGGTGCTTTGGATAGTGTTGAACTTGGAGACAAGAGTACATGAGTTTGAATCCTTTAGACACTAACTAGTTGTTTGATGTAGGGTAAGTTGTTCAATCTCTCTCTGTCTGCCTCTGTTTCTTTGTCTATTAAATGGGGATGAGAACAGCACCCATCTCATAGTTGGTGCTGTGTGAATCAAATGAGGCAATGGGTAAAGAGCTTCACAAATCTTAAAGCACTACAAATTTTGGGAAATATTTGGTCTTCTATTTGGTCACCAGAAATTCAAGCCCATGGAAACCCAAGTTATTATTAGATGAGAAACAGAAAGTTTTCACATTGTTAATATATTCTTTTCTCTGGAACAGGAAAGCAGTGGGACCAGATAAGAACTATAATTATCAGCTCAAACGTTTTTTATTGCTAATCCTGAATTCTAAGACTTTCTGTAGAAACCTTTCTGGGTCACCACCAAATCTCCACATAGTGCTTTCCCTCCAAGATCACTTCCCACTTATATAATTTTGCATATTTGAATGTGAGCTCCTTGAAAGGTTTTTCTTTTCTTTGTCTCCTCAGTCCTTACTGCAATTCCTGGCATATAGTAAGTGTTTAATAAATGCTCATGACCGATTGATTCCACCTTTTTTTTTTGTAACTTTTATTTTATTTTAATTTTAATTTTTTCCCACCTATATGTATTTAATTTATTTATTTTTCCATTTTTTGGCGGGGGGGGGGAGTTCCCAAGTTTATTGGAAAGAAGGCAAAAGTAAATATTAAACAGCTCCTCTTGGTTTTTTGAAGTTCATCCCAACTGTGGGCTGGGTAACTTGCAGGTTGGACAAACTACCAAAGTCTAGGAGTTTCAACATTTCTTTGGTATCAGGGTCCACTTCAATGATTTCCTGATCCAAAGCAGAGACCTCAGGGACGTAGTTATCTCTCCTTTCTCTTTCTTCTTCCTGCAGTTTGATGGAGATACCTCTTACAGGGCCCCTCTGGATCCACTTCATCAGATGAATAATATATCCCGCGATCTTGTTGCGGAGCTTCTTGCTGGGGATGATGGCGATCTCCTCGCACACGCACTTGTTGGTGTGGAAGCCATTGCCCAGGTGGGTGTAGTACTTCTCAATGATGACTCAATACTGCCTCCTTCACGGTCTTGGTACGAACGCGACCCATGTTGGCTCCAGAGGGTGAAGGGCTGTTTTTCCATCTTTCAAATGCTTTATTAACTTCTGATTTACATCATTCATTTCCGCCAGATTTTGAGTCATGAATTTTCTTCCTGTTTTTGCCCTACCCACCACCCCAAAATAGCAGTCCCACAGGATATCCCCTCCTCCAATCTGCTCTCTCCCATATTTTCTCCCATACCCCTTTCAACTTTTCTAGTAGAGCATGGTGGATCTCTATGCCCCAGTGCCTGTATATCTTATTTCCCAATTACATGTAAAATGGTATTATTAATAGTATATATACATATTTAAACATTTGATTTTAAAACTTTGAATTCCAGATTCATTCCCTTCCTCTCTTGTCACCCACCCTTACTGGGAAGATAAGCAGTTCAGTATAGGTTGTACATGTGTGGCTAATGCAAAACAATAACATAATAGATATATTGTAAAAGACTGACTATATATTTCCCTCCCTCCTATCCCACCTCCCACTTGTTCTATTTGCTACTTTGATCCTGTCCCTTTTCAAAAGTGGATGCTTCCAACTTCCCTCCCCCCAGCCTGCCCTCCCTTCCATCATCCCCCCTCTGATCCCTTTCACCCCTACTCTCCTGTAGGGTGAGATACCCTATTTAGTGTGTATTTCATTCCCTCCCCAAGCCAAATTCAATGAGAATAAGGTTGACCCATTCCCTTTTGCCTTCCTATTCTTCCCCTCCATTGTAACCATTTTCCCTTGCCTCTTTGAATGAGATAGTTTACCCCATTCTGTGTCTCCCCATCTCCTCTCATTATATTACTCTCTCACCTATTAATTTCACCTTTTAAGTATCATCCCTTCCTGTTAAATTGGTCCTGTGCCCTCTATGTATACCTGTAAACATATATATACACATTCACATATGTATTCATATGCCCATATACCTCATATATAGACATATATATGTGTGTGTATATATATATATATATATATATATATATATTTCTATTCCCTTCAACTATTTTCATACTGACAAAAGTTTCATAAGTTACAATTATTGTTTTTCCATGTAGGAATGTTAATAGTTCAACTTTGATAAGTTCCTTATGATTTCTTTTCCCTGTTTACCTTCTCATGCTTCTCTTGCTTCTTGTATCTGAATGTCAAATTTTCTATTCAACTCTGGTTCTTTCATCAAGAATGCTTGAAAGTCCTCTATTCCACTGAATTACAATATTTTCCACTGAATCATGATACTCAGTTTTGCTGGGT
The DNA here is from genome assembly GCF_028583685.1 of Petaurus breviceps papuanus. Classification (NCBI taxonomy): domain Eukaryota; kingdom Metazoa; phylum Chordata; class Mammalia; order Diprotodontia; family Petauridae; genus Petaurus; species Petaurus breviceps. Next base: position 3,189,514 of record NW_027185779.1, on the reverse strand, counting down.
AGGTGATTCTTGGTTTTAATCCCAGCTCCTTTGACCTCCAGAATATTATATTCCATGCCCTTCGATCCCTCAGTGTAGAAGCTGCCAGATCCTGGGTTATCCTGATTGTGTTTCCACAATATTCAAATTGTTTATTCCTGGCTGCTTGTAATATTCTCTCCTTAATCTGGGAATTCCAGAACCTGGCTATAATATTCCTAGGAGTTGTCTTTTTGGGATCTTTTTCAGGAGGTGATTGGTGGATTCTTTCAACCTCTATTTTGCCCTCTGGTTCTAAAACATCAGGGCAGTTTTCTTTGAGAACTTCCTGGAGGATGAATTCTAGGTTCTTACTTTGATCATGGCTTTCAGGTAGTCCAATCATTTTTAAATTATCTCTCCTGGACCTATTTTCCAGGTCAGTGGTTTTTCCCATGAGATATTTCACATTGCTTTCTATTCTTTCATTTGTTTGGATCTGTTTAACAGCATTTTGATTTTTCATAAAGTCATTAGCTTCCATTTGCTCCAATCTAATTCTGAAGCAATGATTCTTCTCATTGAGCTTTTGAGATTCTTTTTCCATCTGGCAAATTCAGCTTTTTAAGGCATTCTTCTCCTCATTGCCTTTTTGAGCCTCTTTTGCCATTTGAGTTAGTCTATTTTTTAAGGTGTTATTTTCCCAAGTCAGGCTGTTGACTCTCATTTCATAATTTTCTTGCATCGTTCTCATTTCTCTTCCCAACTTTTCCTCCACTTCTCTTATCTGCTTCTTAAGGTCCTCTGTGGCCTGTAACCAGCTCTATTTTCCTTTGAAGCTTTTGGTGCAGGAGTTCTGACTTCACTGTCTTCCTTCTGTTCCATGCCTTGCTCCTTTTTGTCCCCAAAATAGGAGTCTAATGTTGGAATCTTCTGTCTGCTTTGTTTCCTTTGCCTTCTCATGCCTCCCCTCAGTCACTTGACCCCTGGGCTTTTTGCCATGGTAGGACTCTGCCACCAGACAGGGGAGCTTTCATCCCAAATGCTGGGGTTTTCTCAGCTGCTGGAGGTATTAGATGGGTGCCCTCTCTGAGACCTCCACGGGCTCTGGCAAGCTGGACACATGCCCCAGGACCTCCACCCTAGACTGCAATCAAGATCCAAGCAGGTTAAAGCAAGAGTGATTACCCCTCAGACTGGTTGCTTGGTCCCCCTACACTCTGCAGGCCGGGAGCTGAAGCTGTCACATGGCCCTGACTGGCTGTGCTAGCGTCTCAGTGGCTTCTCATCCCGGGGGCAAAAGCCACGCACTCCCACTTACTGGGTCCCAAAGTCCAGACTGTACTAACCTCTCACTTTGTCCTTTGCATCTATGTGTTGATAATTCTGGAAACGGCCACAGCTGCTGCTGATCTGGAGTCCCTCCAGCCTGTGGCTGGCTGGGGGGGGGGGGGGGAAAGGGGGAGCAGGAGGTTAGCTTCTCTGCATCATTTTGTGGGTTCTGCAGCTCCAAAGTTTGTTTGGAGTCCCCTTTTTACATCGACTGGGGAAGGTGGAAGCCAGAGCCGCTGGGAGGTCGTGCTTCTACTCTGCCATCTTGACTTTGCCCCAATTCCACCTTTCTCAACAGAAGACATCACTGTAATATTTATGTTTTCTTTATTGATGATTAAAACATCTTTGGCTCCGTTTGACACTCATGGTTTATTTAAGTATAGTGAGAATACTAGATTATTTGGTGTCCAAATGGAAAATTAGTCTGTGTTTAAAATGTGGCATTAACTAAACACTGTCAGGAAGAATTATTTTAAAATATTGCATTTTTCAGGGAGACAATTTTAAACTCATTATTGTTTTCAATAATCTTAGGTTCATGACCATATTCCTGAAATAGAACTATCTATGGTTTCCAAATTAAAAAGAGTTAAACCAAAGCATTTTATTGATTACTTGATGTATGTGGATGACACCAAGCTATCTGACTCCATCAAAAACACATTCAGTAGTTACTTCAGCTTGTAGATCTTTTGCAAATGGTAATTTGGACTTGATACACTTAAAGTTCTTAACTTATGACAAAGAAAGATAGAAACTGAAAACTTAAAGGTTGAATCTGGAGGTGACGTTGAACCAATGGATAAAGATCATACCTACAAATACCTTGGTCTTCTCTAGGCCAGACATATTGAACATAAAGAAATCAAGGAGAAGGCTATGACTAAATAAGATGAGGCTTATTGTTACCCTGAAATAAAAACTAGATGGGAAGAACACACTTCAAGCAGTTAATATACATACAATACCAGTTTTAACATAAACAATTTTAGAATTTTAATATGGACTTTAACAAATTTAGAAAGTATTCTATTTAATGTTTTTTTTTATTTTTATTTTTTGCTTTTTGGAGGGGAGAGGGCAGGGCAGTTGGGGTTAAGTAACTTGCCCAAGGTCATATGGCTAGTAAGTGTTAAGTGTCTGAGGCCGGATTTAAACTCCAGTTCTCCTGGCTCCAGGGCTGGTGCTCTATTCACTGTGCCACCTAGCCTCCCCTAGAAAATATTCCAACAAAACCCCTTAAAAGGTTAGTGAAACAGAGGGCTCATGACCCTAGAAAAAAGCTGTAGAAAGGTTAAAATTTTAAAAAAAGAAAGAAAAAAAGAAAGGTTAAAATTTCCTAGCCAAGGAAGGGGAAGGAGGAATAAGGTGGATAGATATTCTTAGAACACATGATAAACAGGACAAAAAAAATGATAAAGATACTTTTTTTCGAAAAATAGACATCCCTTCCCTAAACAAAAGTCAAGACTGATAAAATACCATTGGATCTGTTGAATGTAAATGAAAGTGATTGGCTACCAGATGAAACCTATAAAATGGGTGAGATCCAAGAATGGACTCAAAGGGCCCTCGATGGGCTGTATTCACTTTAATTTAGCCAACTATTTATTGATAAAGAAACATTAAACAAACGCCCAAGTCTTGTGGATCTGTTTATGGAAATGGAAGGGGTTATTACGGCATTCCGGATAGGATAGGTCATTAGCACCAGAAATTACAAAAGGGTTAGCCCTAAGGATCCAGGACTTAGTGATCAATGTAGATTGTTGTGGAAACTGTGCAACACATCATTACAGGCTTTAAAAGTTTAGCACCTAACAAATTCTTTGCAAGACATGCCTTAGCGGCTGAAATTATACTTCTGAAACTTTTTTTCTTTCATGGACTGGCAGATGACAAATCCCTTTACTACCATAACAAATCTCAAAATATTTCTTGAGTATACACCCAGATTGTATTAGAACTGGACTACTATCACAGACAGAACTTGACCACAACTGCTTGGATGTAATTTTGACACATAAACACTTGAAAACATTGTTTTCTGGTAGAGAGAACTCTAACGCATTTTATAATCTCTAAGCTACATGGAATATAGATACTTACTGGGGGAGGTCAAATTATAATAGAACGGAATGAGGCTCATCCCATCCTTGTCATTCTGTTTGCTACTGAGATTGCTTTCTCCTCCTCCCCCCCGTCCCCCCCCCCCCAGGATGCTTTCAATGATCCCATAGAGCAGTAATGTCAAACTCAAATAGAAATGGATCCCTGCTGCCTACATATTGATTTAGAAAGCAACAATTTAAACATCACATATGTTTTATTATGTTTTTATTAAATATTTTCCCTTTAACATTTTAATCTGGTTCTGGGGACACTGGGGAGTTTTGTAGGAAGCTTAATATTTTTATTCACTTATGAAAGGGAGTTATTTTATCCACCTGTGTAATAGTCCATAGAACATGAAATATAAAAGAATAATACCATGAATGTCATATTTGAGTCAAAGATGTTTCAATCATCAATAAAGAAAATGTAAATATTATAGTGATATCTCCTGTTGAGAAAAGTGGAATCAATCGATCATGAGTGTTTATTAAACATTTACTATAAATTGCAATAAGCACTGAAGAGACAATACCAGGGCTCTTTTTATCTGAATCTTACAAAAAAATATGAGAAGCACCAGCCAATGATTATGATAGCCAGCAATGACTTAGACTGTATTTTATTATTTACATCTATTTACGTATGTTTGATCCTCATAATAACCTATTGAGGTAAAGTGGAGTGGTAAGTGTTATCTCCATTATATAGATGAGAAAACTGGGCTCAGAGAGGGTAACTGTCTTGTCCTAGATGACTCAGTGTTGGGCTTGAATCAGGAAAACCCCAATTCAAATCTGGTCTCAGAAACTTACTATCTTTCTGACTCTAGGCAAGTCACTTAACCTTCCCTGCTTCAGTTTTCCCAACTGTAAAATGGGATAATAATGACATTTATCTCTCCCAGGGTAGTTGTTAGGATCAAACGTGATCATATTTTTAAAGTGCTTAGCATACTGCCCTGCACTATATAAATGTTATTGTTGTCATTGCTATTGACCAGAGAAATCATGGCTGAAAAATCATGGGGCCAGTAAAGTTAGAGATTATAGTGTTTAATGATACAAGTGAAGATGCAAAAAACAGGAGCATAAATAGGTACAGGTATCATCAAGAAAGTGTAATTAAATAGAATTAAAAGGGATTCATAAGTACAGTAGTGATAAAGAGAATTCCTGTAAGTCAGTGAATCAGCCATCATTTATTAAGCATTTACTATGTTTTGAGTGTTAGGAATACAAAGAAAGGAAAAAAAAGAGACCCTGCCCCCCCAGGAGCCACACTTCCTCCCCCTTCCCCCCATTATTATCCTCACCTTTTCTCTTAATTTCTCTCTCTTCCAATCTATGGGGTCTTTTTCTGCCATCTACAGAGACATCTTTCCTATCCTAAAAAAATCCAACCGTTCCCACTAATTATCATTGTGTGTGTCTCTGTTTCTTTTTATAGCTAAACTCCTCGAAAAAGCAGCCTAGCATTCTGCCTCTACTTTCTTTCCTTTTCACTCTTTTCTAAGCTCTCTGGGATCTCACTCAAATTCTTCATTCAGCTGAAACTACTGTGGAAGCATACATTCTAATGGAGGAAACAATGAGTAAGTAACTAGGTAAATACAAGATAGGGAATAAAAGGAAAGTAATTTGGAAGGGGAAGACACTGGCAGCTGGGGGTAGGTGAAGACTGGGAAAAGCCTCATGTGATGTTGTTGTTCAGTTGTATCCAATTCTTAGCGACCCCATTTGGTTTTGTTTGTTTGTTCGTTTGACAAAGATACTGGAGTAGTTTGCCATTCCTTATGTAGCTCATTTTACAGATGAGAAAACTGAGGCAAACAGGGTTGTGACTTTCCCAGGATCACACAACTAGTAAGTGTCTGAGGCCACATTTGAATTCAAGAAAATGAGTCTTCCTGACTCCAGCACAACACTATCCACTGCACCACTTAGCTGACCCAATTTTCACCTCTGTGGACAAGCAAACCCAGTCAAATTCCTCTTCAAATGTGAAGTCCTTCAAAAACTTAAAGAAGATCCTGCTCTGGTTAGTTATATTCTCTTTTGGATTCTGATTCTGTTGACCAGAGTATTAGTTCTTTCTCACTGTGTCATATGTACACTTGCTAAGCATATCATCTGTGCTTTCAAGATATTGATTAAAAAAATGAACAGAACAGAATCAAGAACAAATTCTGTTGCTACCTCCACTAGTAAGATTTCTGAAAATAATGCTTTTGACCATCCAGAATTTTAATCCAGCAAGCATTTGCTACAGAGTAGGCTCTGTGTGAGGCATCGGCCTAGGAGAAAGACAATTCTTACCCTCAAAGAACTTATATTCTATTGGAAGGATGTAGGATGTAAATAGAGATTCAGATTGTTCCAAATCCACCTCTATGTGTCATTATCCATTCCATATCTCTCCATTTTGTCTAGAATTTCAAGGGAAACTTTTCTAAATTCATTCTTTTTTTCTCCAATGCTGTCAGTGTTTCCTGGTCCCAGCCTGGTGGTATGTAGATCCTGGAATGGTTAGAATATTATTTTCCTCTATGACTATATTTACTTGGTAAATGTCACTGACTCAGAACAGGCAACCCATACCCAATAGGACCAATGGTCATAAACCTTTCCACAATTTACCCTAATGTTCTTTCCATTCATTCCTAATCTGACACATATACTTTTCTTAAATTCACTCTTCCTTCCCCGAGTTAAGTTTTTTCTTTCCATGTCTGGAAGATTTTTTTCTGGGAAAAATCGAGTAGAGCACACCAAGACCAGTGCTTTTGGCATGCAACCCTTTAAAACTGAAGAATTCTGATCAACTCAACAATCAACCATGATTCCAGAGGACTGTGTCTGCTCTGTGCTAATTGCTAGGGATACAAAAAAAGGGAGCAAAAATGTCTAGTCCCTGTCTCATATTTTAATGGTGGAGATGACTAGGAAAATAGCTGTGTGCGTATAAGACATATAGTTGTTCATCCTTTGTTTTCAGAGGATTAATGACATACTCGGTGGTATCTTGACTTGTGCATGAATTGGATTTAAGTCATCAGCCTCACTCTCTTCCAGAGTTAATTAAGTCCAGTGGCAGGACAGAAGTCAGGACAACTGAAAGTGCCTGAGATGCAGTGGATGACCTTGGTGTCTTCAATTTCTGATCAAGCCTCAAGTGCTCTATAGCATCTGCTTTAGCCACTTGATACAAGTTGTTCTCATTCACCCAATTCACCAGGGGAAGTCTTCACATGCTTGGGATAGACCTCCCCCTAACTCACCAAAGAGTTTCACACCTATCAGTTTTCCTTACCCTGGTTTAGCCTGTCTGCCAAGATGGTTTTACTAGGGCGTGGCTGCTTCACATGCTGCTTCTTGGAGCCACAGGTGAGTGTTGAGTGAATCAGGTATACATTAATGGTGGATAAGAAGTCCCGAAAGGGTTTGGCAAACCCTCATACCAGAGGTGCTAGTTTTCACAAACACCGCATACACCCCATATTGAAGGCAATCTCAAAAGAAAGACATGGGATGGGGGACGTTGGTAGAGGCCTGAGGCCAGGAAAAAAAGTCCTCTATAGAAGAAAGTAGGATTTGAGTTGAGTCTTGAAGGAAGAGACCAGGGAAGCCAGGAGGCGGAGAGAAAGTGGGAGAACATTTCATATATATAAGAAATGTAACATATAAGATATATACTGAGTATATGTTGGGTAATCTCGTGGAAGGCATTTGTAACTCTAAATCCTATGATCAGATATTTTGTGGTGCCTTCTTTCTTGTATATTAGTTATAAGATTAAAATGAGTGAGTACATCAAAGAATAACACACCACACACACACACACACACACATATATATATATATACATACATATTCACACACATAGTTTACCAAGTGCTCCATAAATGCTTATGAATTGATTGGAAGAGCATTAGAAATTGCCCAGTCTTATTCTCCCATTCTACAGACAAGGAGGCTGATATTCCCTTGCACAGGTGAAATGGCAATATTTGAACCCTGGTTTCCTGATGCCAGATCCAGGGCTCTTGCCATCACTCCAGATCAGCCACAGTCATTTTGCAAGACAACTTTCCAATCTCCCCTATTTTCTATCTTTCCATCTTCCTTTACTGTCATTTCCCACTTCCCTTTTGCATCTTCTTCCCTTCCAAAGGTGGAGGCCAAGAATGCTCCCTGGCCCAACCTACACTTTCACATCAGCAATGACATTGTATTTCCTTTGGTTTCACTTTATGGTTTTGTACTTTGTTTTGTTAACTCTTGCTCTAGGATTTCTGGCAAACTATTTCTTTTTAGTGCTTGGGCCTCTTGTTTTGTTATTGCCAGGGTGACTTCATCTGCATAGGCTGTAGCCGGGTTCCCTTTTTAATCTTTACCCTCTGAAACTGGATCTGTATTTTCTTAGGAAAGAGTCTATGGGCCAAACATACAGTAAGGAGCTGCAGAGACAGCCTTGCCTGACTTTCCATGTCACTTGATTTTTGTTCTTCATCTACCCATTCTGTTTGGGGATGTGGGTCCCGTTTTTTTTTATAATGAATGCCCTCATATATTTCAATAGCTGATCTGGCCACCATGTTTTCATTTGTTCTTAAAGAGAAAAACTTGGTTTTTCAGTAGTTCCAAACTTACAAAAATGATGATAATAGTTCACATTAAAATTGTTTTATAGCTGTATATGTTTATCGAGCACTTTCTTCACAACAGTCTTATGAAGTCAGTTTTGAAAATATTATTGTCTCAATTTTACAGATGAAAAAAGTGAAGATAAGAGGGGTAAAGGGACTTGCCTAAGGTCATGAAGAAAGTCATGTTTATAGTTGGCTGTCACTGAAAAAAGAGAAATTAGATGTGATTTTAATACAAGAAATAAAACTGAATAGGAAAAGGAATTTTCAAGTGCATAAAAGTAATGGTCATTGAAGGGTGAGGTTTTTACTTAGCTTCCAGGGTTACACAATTAAAAAGTTTCAGAGCTGGGATTCAAATCAGGAGTCTTGAGTCTAAGGTCAGCACTTTCTTTCCAGTCTATTTTTTTTTTTTTAGAGAGAGGGGAAGGCAGGGCAATTGGGGTTAAGTGATTTGCCCAAGATCACACAGCTAGTAAGTGTTAAGTTTCTGAGGCCGAATTTGAACTCAGGTCCCCCTGACTCCAGGGCTGGTGATCTATTCACTGCGCCACCTAGCTGTACCTTCCAGTCTTCTTACGAGAGCCAGATCCAGAGGCTAGGGATGGGGAATGTAGGCAGCAATTTAGGGTGTAATATGGGGGGGGAAGTGCAATGAGTAACTCTTTAAAATATTATTTTATATACATGCACATGTTTTTAAGGCCTGAAAATTCTACTCTCTGTGACACGGAAATATTGATGGCATGAAGTAGTGTTATATAATGGAAAGAGAAGGGGATTTGGAGTCCCCAAAAATGGGTTTCAATCTAGACTCTGCCACTTAACTAGTTGCATGTCTGTGAACATGTCACACTCTGAGTTGCAGTTTCTTCATTTGTGAAATCAGGATAACACTTGCCCTACAGAAGTCCCAGGACTAGAAACTAGTAAGCCTTAAAATACTAGAAAAATGTTCAAAAACAATGTTATCACGTTATGATAGTGAAATCTCAAAACTCCTGTGGTTGGTTGGTTAGTCATATGGGGACACAACTTTCTAATTCAGGTCTTATATCTTTTGAATATCCACTTTGTGTTTTAAGTAGAAATCTTTCCCTTCATTGCCTATTTCCCTTTGTGCACTTGAAAATTCCCCTTTCCTATTCAACTTTATTTCTTGTATTAAAATTATATCTAATATCTCTTCTTCAAGAACCTCGTATGCTTCATCTCTAACTCTCTATGTGTTTTTTAAAATTGTCTTTGCATACATGTTCCTAAATTAAGTTATGCTTTCCTTATTTTTGGGTGGTATTTAGTCCTGCCTCAATATCTATTATTTCTCACACAGATATAGTTTTGCTTGGACTTGGATTCAACCTATAGCAAGCTCCCCTTCTGGTTTTATTTTTTGGAGTTACCAGCAGGTACTATGGACATCTGACCCTATTCAGTGGTGTGAGAGACATGCTCAAACCTATGCCTTGGGAAAATCACATTAGTGATTTAGTCTGATTGGAGGATGGATTGGAGTGGAGAGAAATGGGAGGCAGGCAGACCCCCCAGCAGGCTATGGAACTAGTCCAGCTATGAGATGACAAGGGCTTGTACCAGAATGGTGGCAGTGTCAGAGAAGAGAAAGGGACATAGTGGAGAGATTTATGAAGGTGAAGTTGACAGGCCTTGGCAGCAGATTTGATGTGGGTAGTGAGTGATAGTTAAGAATTCAGGATAATATCTAGGTTGTAAGCATGAGGGACTGGAAGGGTGGTCTTGCCATCTATAGTAATAGGTTACATAGGAAGGGGGGAGGATCTGTAAGGAAACATAGTGAGTTCAGTTTTGGACATGTTGAGTTTAAGATATCGACTGAACATCCAATTCAAAGGCAGTTGGAGATTGGAGGTCAGCAGAGAGATTAGGGTAGGAAAGATTCAGGAATTGTTAGCATACAGATGGTTAAATCCCTGGGAGCTGATGAGACCACCAAGAGGGATAATATAGATGGAGAAGAAAGGAGGGTCCAAGACAGAACCCTGTAGGTCATCTATGATTAGAGGGGTTTGAGTCTGAAGAGCATCTAGCAAAGGAGATAAAGAAGCAGTAAGGTAGAAGGAGAGAACAGAGTCCTGAAAACCTAGAGAGAAGAGGGAATCAAAGAAAAGAGAATGACCAGTAGTGCCAAAGGCTACATTGAGGTCAAGGAGAATGAGTATTAAGAAAAGGCCATTGGATCTGGCCATAAAGAGATCATTGGTAACTTTGGAGAAAAGAATTTCAGTGGAATGATGAGGTCAGAATCTGTAAGAGTTTAATGCTAAGCATCCAATTATTTCATTTCCCATTTTTTTCAGGGCACTTAGAATGAATGAATGTATGAATGAAAAAAAATTCATTAGATACTCATTATGTACAAAGTATTGTGTTAAGTACTAGAGATACAAATAGGAAAAAAAACCCAAACCAAGACAGTTCTTGTTGTAAAGGAGCTTACATTCTAATGGAGACAACACACATAGGAGGTTTTAGTTGCAAGTCAGATGGAAAAGCCCTGTAGTCCTTAGGATGCACTGGCAAGCAAGATGATAATGCATCTTTTTATACATTAAAAAAAATGTTTTCTCCCAGATTAAACCATTTTCGCTTCCAATGCTGAATAATCTGACAGTATCAAGGACTCTGTTGGCTTGCTAGGAAAAGGAATATGCATTTATTAAGTGCCTACTGTGTAACAGACACTGTGATAAAGCACTTTACAAATGCCTTACTTGATTCTCACAATAAGCCAGGGAAGTAGGTACTGTTATTTTCCTCATTTTGCAGTTGAGGAAACTGAGGCAGACAGAGGATAAGTGCCTTGTTCATGGTCACACAAGTAGTATCTGAGGCTGGATTTGAACACAAATCTTTCTGACTTCAAGCCCTGCGGTACTGCACCATCTAGCTGCCTATTACCTTCTGGATCAAATGAAAAAAAAAAGGAGGAAAGGAAACAAACATTAATTGCTTATTATGTATCAGACACTATGCTAAATACTTACCAAATATTGTCTCCTTTGATCCTTGCAACAATAATGCAAAGTCTGAGATTTAAATTTCTTCACAACCTGGCCCCTTTCTATCTTTTTACATTTCTCTCCCTTTCATATATGCCACAATCTAATAACACCCATCTACTCAAAGTTCTTTAAACATGACAGCCCATCTTCCAACTCCATGACTTTTTCTGTCTGTCTCCCATGCCTGGGATACTTTCCTTCCTTCTCTTCATTTTCTGGCTTCCTTCAAGATTCATTTCCAGTCTTGCCTTCCCTATCTTCCCCTGTTCTCCACTACCTTCTCTCTTCTATTGATATTATATATAGTTTACATGTACAGTTATTTTCTTATTATCTCCCCAGTTAGAATATGAACACTTTTGAAGGCAGGGTCAGTGATTTTTTTAATCTTCCTTTGTTTCTCTAGAACTTAGCACAGTGCTTGCTATACAGTAAGCATTTAATAAATGCTTATTGACTGATTGATGGCAAGCATTTTCCAGGTCTTCAGTAGCTGTGGCAGCTGAGGAGACAGGGTCTGCAACACCTGTAGAAGCCATTGCCAAGCCTAGCTGTATCTTTCTCCCTCCTATTACACATGTTCTTTATCAGGTGGAATAGAAATGCTCTCTACCTTCACAAAAGACACACAAAATTATCTTTTTACAAGAGGTATTACTGTTTTTGCCCTCCATACATTAAACACTTTAACAGATTTTCCTTAAGTAATTTATTGAACTATATGTGGATAGTATATCTTTAAGATTATTAATCATTAAGATAATTAAATTAGATCAGACCATAACCACCCCAGAGGGACCCTAGAGGTCATTTAGTCTAACTTCCTCATTTTACAGATGGAAAAGCTGAGGACTAGAGAAGTGGCTCTCTCAGTCATAAAGGTGGTAAATAGTAAAGGCAAGATTTGAGCTTAGGTCCCCTGATGTAACACCAGTGCTTTCTCTGATATGCCATTGTTCTTGATGAGGAAACTAAGGCAAAAAGAAGTGAAAACACTTCTCTATCTGATTCTTGAGGGCTACATTTACCCTACGTAGTCACCAAGCTGATTGCTCCCAAAGTTTCAATCAAACAAAGTGAGTGGCATCCCAGACCATTTCCTTGGGAACCTCAAATATAGAATGAATCTCCCCTCAAACCCAGTGGGTGTATCAAAGAAATACAGAAAACTTATATACAAGTATTGAGATCACTGTGAGTTAGAGAGTGACATGAGTCACTTTTGTATCATCAGTGACTTTCTGCCTAGTCTTAAATATTCTGGGTTGGGTCATCACCAGTTGTCTTGATTTTTGTCTTGCCACTGGACTCCAATGACTCTGGAGGATAAAATGAGGCTGATGACTCTGCTTAGCTCTGCCTCACTTAAATCCAAATCAGGGTTAAGTCAAGATGACACCCTCATGATGTCATTGGTCCCCTTCAGGACTTAACAAACAAACAATAAATATTCCAGGATTAGTTATTGTTCCTGCTTAAATAGAGTCCTCTGGTGGCATTTTTCACTGCCAGACACAGCCCTTTCTCATCCCTGTCAGCTTCTGACATTATTCTGTTTAATCTTGTGAGACACATTTTATTGACAAGCTGTAGTTCTTGTGAGACACATTTTATTGACAAGCTGTAGTACTTCCAGAGAAGGCCCATCAGGATGTGAAGGCAATGGAAACTGTGTGAGGATATTTCTCTTGAAGAGTAGAAGTCTTGGAGTTGAATGGGATTTCGTTTTTCTTATATACTTGGAGGTTTATCAGGGGAAATAGGAATTTGATTTATTCTGCTTATCCCCAGGGACAGAACTAGCACCCCAGGGATGAAAAAAGTGGTATTCTGATAAATCCTTAACAACTGGCTTCCTCTCCTTCCCCCACACCCTTGGCCAAAAAAAAAAAAAAAAAAGGATGCATGATGCATTTTTAGCTTAATCTTAATCATTAATGTTTTCTCCATTACTTTCTTAAATCTAGAGTAGACAATCAGCAAAACAATAAATCAAACCTTAATTTCTAAGTTTTGCTGAATTCCAAGATATACAGGTACTCACTTGTGAACCTCTACAAGCTGGCTGTAGCACAACCTTGGGTGGAAATCACAAGAGGGCAGATATTTTATCTCAAAAGAAGGAAGAATGAATGAAAAAGCATGTATTAAGCACTTATTATATGCCAGTCAGTTAATCAACAAATACTTATTATGTCAGACCCTGCGTGAAGTACTAGAGATACAAATAAGGGCAAATACGTGGTCCCTCTCTTCAAGGAACATACATTCCTTTTCTGAAATTAAATTTTAATTTTTAAAAATTATTTAAACTTTGTTTTTCTCCATCCTACTCTTCACCAATGGGGGAAAAAAAAGAAAACTTGTGACAAATATCTATACGGTCAAGTTAAAAAAAACTTCCCATGTTGGTTATGTCCAAAAACATAATTCTGCTTATGTTTTTGTTTGTCCAAAAACACGAAAACTTCATTCTGTTCATGTCTATGACCTTTCTGTTAGCAAATGGGTTGCATTATTCATCACAAATTCATGATCTTTCTGTTTGGGAATGGGTTGCATTTTTTTTTCCTCATAAGGCCTTTGGAATTTATGGTTTGTCATTGCCACAATCAGCATTTTTAAGTCTTTCAAAATTATTCACTTTTAAAATGTTGATGTAGACATTGTTCTTGTAGATTGTTCTTCTGTATGGGGCTCACATTCTAATGGGGAAGACACTATGCAAAAAATTTTATGCACAAACATATAGGCAAGATGCATCTATTTGTAAGATAGATATGTATAGACATACATATATACATACACATAGTAAATGTAAGTGTGTGTATGTGTATATATATACACACACACATACATAGTAAGTGGAAAGCATTCTCAGAGGAAAGACAGTAGCAATGGGAAGAGCCAGAAAAAAAAACACCTCTGATTGGATTTGAAGGAAGTTTTGAACTGACTGTTCACATGGTGATATTGAGGGCTGACAGGACTCTACTAGTCTGTTCATAATAAGTCTCCCAATGCAATTTTAGTAGGTCCAATATAACAAACTTTTGGTAGGACACGGATGAGAGTAATACAAGATGGGCAGGAGTGTATATGATCTGCATGGCTAGAGGAAACCTCTCAGTTGATATGATCACAGATCCATTTGAATCTTTCAGTAGTCATATTTTTCCCACTTTAAAGAGATCTCATTTTAGAGGACCAATATGGTAACTATACATCCTATCCAGTCAAGCTGAGGTTTAGGAGACAGAAGAGAGTCAATGTTTCTCTGCATGGAATACCAAAATATGTGAGCAGGTCACTGCCTCTCTGTGTCAGAAACACCCAAATGAAAAACTTTCCATTAAAATTGAAAAGTGAAAGAACTTATAAAGAAACAAGTAGGTGGTAGAAATTGATGGTATCCAGTCACCATTCCAGAAAAGGACCCTAATAAGGAAAGAGTAATTCCAAAGTCTCATGAATTGCAAACCCTAGGACTTTCCCCCATGGTCCATTGTAACCCTGCCTGCCCCTTGAAAGCCCACCATCACATGCACATTAAATTTGGAACCAACTTGCTTTTATTATGTGCCACATATGTATGTAGCTTAAGATCTTAATGAGAGGGCAAAGGGACTTGGATCTATGACACCTGAGTCTTACAGCTGTATAGGAATGACCTGCAAAATGAAAAACGATACTCCTTGTCCAAGTAACACAGACATGGCTGTGCTGTGTCCCGTAGGCACCCAACGTTGAATTGGCAGTAAGGCTGAGCCAGAAAGGCCCACCACACCCACATGTCAAAACAAACATGATATCCAGGAGAGGAAAATCAATGTTTCAGTTGTTTCTTTTCTTTCCCCTCCAAATCCCAAGCATCCAGCTAGATTTAATAATGCTTTAAAACTATAGGAGAAGAAAAATAAAAGTTTTTAAAGGGCCAGAAAAGCTTTGGAGGGGTTTTCATGAGTTCTTTTCTACTGTCATTCAGGACTTCAAAGGCCCATAAATGCCCCATTTTAAGAAAACCAAGTTCTGTCTCACTCCATCCCATAACCCTTCTACCAACTCATTCTTAAAAACAAAGAAATTATGGTGTGATTATTCACAGCACAAAAAAACAGCCCCCCCCCCCAACTTTGTGGAAAAAATTGTACTGAAGGTTTACTTTGAACTGGCATCATCTGTAAGCTGACAGAGACAGAAGATACAGAGAGAAGATAAGCCAAGACAGTTCATAAGGTACCTGATGCCTGGCCAGCTGGGGCAGAAGAGACAGAAAAAGATAAACGGTTCAAAGTTAAATTTTGTCTTAAAATCTTCTCGTAAATGTAATGGAGGGACTGGACAAGGAGGGTTCAGTCCTTAGAATCATGTGGTTATTGAACTAATGAATGTTCAATAACCACATGAAGGCTGCTTCCAGAAATGAGTAGTAGAAGATCCTTCTCCCTCTCACTTCAGAGCAGGTACAGGTATTCTCCATGACCTTAGGGGAATGATCTTTAAAGTCCCTTCCAGCCCAGAGTCCTCTGATACTATACTTTGTCTACAACCTACTATTCTCCTTTTTGTTGTTGTTTGGTTGTTTCAGTTGTATCTGACTCTATGTCATTGTATTTGGGATTTTATTGGCAAAGACACAGGAATAATTTGCCATTTCCTTCTCCAGATCATTTTACAGATGAGGAAACTGAGGCAAACAGGGTTAACTGACTTGCCCAGGGTCACATAACTAGTAAGTGTCTGAAGCTGTATTTGTTCAACTGCTGAGACAATTGAATATGCATACAAAAAAGCTTTGAAAGGATGAACTTTTTAAACTCCCTTTCCCCTCCCTTCCCCTCCTCTCCACTCCTCTTTTTCCCTCCCCTCCCCTTTCCCTCCTTGAACCTCTGTTTCTTCTCTCTTTTATATTTATTCTTTCCTGATCTTAGATGAGTATCAGGGACAGAAAAGAACAAGTTGAGACCTTGTAAATTTTGAAAAGTAAGAAGATCCATCAAAGTTCACTTCTGGTAATTAGAACCAATAGCAGTAGCTACTGAGTTGGGTAAGGAGCCAGTCCTATCTACACCCACTTTACACAGGCCAGCCTTAGCCATCTCACAGCCAAGACATCATGTCCTATAAGCAGGTAGTGACTTGTCCATCATATGCTACTCACACAAATGAAGTTGGTTGGAGGGGTGGGAAGTTTTAAAGATTTTAACCCTTTTAAGGCTGAGCCTATTGTCTCCAGGAGTTAAGGTATATGGAAGGAAATATGTGCCTCTGACTTAAGATATTGCTGAACTTTGATCTTTGCTATGCCTTCTAATTTAATATTCTTTTGTAAAAGCTAATTGACATTAATTAGTTGATATTGAGATGATACCATTTGGCCAAATTATATTGGGCAGAACATAATGGATAGAACCTCTGAATGACCGTACTAGAAACTCCCCCCCTCCCCAACCCTTCAGGGTTTCCCCTAGTACCCTGGTTGGGGCAAGAGTAAAGGGCGTAGAGGGAAAGTGTCCAGCTGTCCTCTAGGGCCTCAACTACTGGTGCAACTGTGGGTTGGGAGAGTGAGCTCAGAACTTGTGCTACATATATAAAAGATCAGGGAAACTTTTATTTAAATTAGGATGATAGACACTGAAGAGAGAGCAACTCCAGACCCAGTGCTTCATGAAGATTCCTTATAGCAGCTCAGTGGGATTCTCTCGGTGCTATGGATATAATTCTGAACTTATAGTTAGGTAGCCTTGGGTTGGGATGCTTCCTTTGATCACGGACATGTCAATTAACTTTTTGGAGCCTCAGTTTCTTCATTTGTTGAATGGAGGTAATTTTACCCATAAAATTATTATAATTATATAATAATATGTTAAAATAATGATTATGATTACATAATAACATTATTAGTTATTAAAATAATTATATAATGATATTAATTGATAATTATAATAATTAAAATTCTTATAATCTTATTGAATATTGTGAGGCTCCAGTGATATAATATATCTGTAAAGTGTTGTGCAGATCCTATTAATTCTAGGATCAAATACAATCCCCTCTCTTTGGAATTAAAAACTGCTTCACAACTTGACTTCAACTTTACCTTTCCAGCTTTATTATTCATTACTCAATTTCATGCTCTCTGCAATCTAGCCAAACCAGCTTCTTGCTTTTCCTCACACTTGACCTTCCATATCCTGTCTCCATGATTTGCATGGGCTGTCCCTCATGCCTGAAATGCACTCTCTTCTGACTCTTAGGATCTTTAATTTCCTCAAGAATTCAGCTTAGGTCTTTCCTTGATCCTCTCATTGGCCAACCAAATTACCTAATATTCACTTTCTATATTTTGTATATGTTTACATATGTATATGTTAGCTCTGATTTATGTACATGTAGGCTTCTTGTGGGCATGCATGGTTTTGAATCCCCAGCTCCTAGCACAGTGCCATAATAGGCACCTAATAAATGCTTGATGAAATATAAAATATACAAAAATATAAATGTCAATTATTGTTATTACTGGAGCCTGATATATAGTAGGTGCTTAATAAATGCCTATTAACTGACTGACTGATACTACCATTACAACTCCCATTAATAACAAGTAGACTAGATGTAGCTTGCTCTTGTCTGTGATGGAGTCTGTCGAGAATGGATTTTACGTAAACAGTGTATGGAGTGTGTGAAAGCAAAAAGGTGATGAGTACCCATGTGGAAATTAAGAATGTCGGTTGTTGTGAGTCAGCGTATGTGTCAGTGGGGTATGAGTCATTCACTGTGTGTCTCAGAGGAGGTGCACTCAGGTAAAGTCAGGGAGCCTCAGCTCCATTAAAGACCAAAATGAGCTCAGGGCAGCAAGTTATAATTGGGGAAAAGAGAATGATTAAGGGAAAAAAGAGAATTGTTTGGGATGCCTGGGATATTGGCAACCAATGAGACAGATCCTGCTCTCAAGGAGCTTACAATCTAATGGGGAAAGACCACACACAAAAAGGAAACTGAAAAGGAGAGAGAGGAGAAAGGACCTGAGGATGCTGGGGTACTGTGGAAAACTCAGAGAAGCTAAAAAGTAGACAGACAGGTGAGAAACGAGAGGTTTTTAGCTGAACAAGGTGGGATGAGGTGTTTTCATGAATGAGGTGGTTTGTCTTGTTGTCTTTGGGTATCAGTGGTGTCAAACTCAAACAGAAAGGGATCCCTGCTGCACCAAAGTTAGAAAACCACAAATCAACATTATGTTGCATTGTATTTTTACTTGTTTTGTTAAATATTTTCCAGTTACATTTTATTCTGCTTCTAGTGATACAGGATAGTTTGACTCCTCTGGGTTCATTAAATGAATCTAGTCCCACCAATTCATTTGCCTTTTCTAAGATGACCCTCCACACAGCTCCATTTAAAAAGTGCATTTTTATTATTATCTTTTATTTTTATCTCACCTACATATCCTACTGAATTCCCCCCTGAATTCTCCCAGAAAGTCATTTCTTATAATGAAGAATTAAAAACAAAAAGAAAAAAAGTTTAAGAAAACTATGAAAAATATTGAAGAAGTCTGATGTTACATATGCTGTTTCGTAGCCATAATCCCCTAATTCTGAAAAGAACTGGAATGGGAGGGGGGAGATATTATCTCCCATCTTTTTTTTTTTGGAGGGGGGAAGGCAGGGCAATTGCAGTTAAGTGACTTACCCAAGGTCACAGGGCTACTAAGTGTTAAGTATCTTGAGGCTGGATTTGAACTCAGGTACTCCTGACTCCAGGGCTGGTTCTCTATTCACTGATCTACCTAGCTGCCCCTCCTATCTTTTCTTTAGGGGCAAGCTTTGCCCTCATAATTCTGGTGCATTGAGTTTCATTTGTTTTGCCATTGTTTTTCCCATTTACATTGTTGTGGTCAACCCTAATATTGTTTATCTGGTTTTGCTTCTTTTCCTTTGCATGGTCTTTTTCATGATTCTCTGCATGAATGAAAATCATTGACAAGGCTGATCAAATCATGGAAGGAAGGCTGATCAATTGCCAGGTGATTAATTTTTTTTTTTGCAATGACAAATACATAAACGGGACATGGGAAAAGAGAAAGAAACCTCAGAGCCCATCTAATCCACCTTCCTTACTTCACAGATGAGGAAACTGAGGAATAAAGAGTTGAAATGTCCAAGGTCATATAGGGAGTGAACATCAGAAATGATTCACTATCTGACTCCAGAATTAGTGCTTTTTATACCATACTCTTGATATTTTCATAGCACTTTAAGCTTTGCCAAATATATTATTCATCTTGATCTTTATGATAACCTGTGAGGTTAAGTGCTGTTATTATCTTCACTTTATAGATGAGGAAATGGATTTCTCTAGGCATGTTTGAGTATGGCCAGTTTGCCTAGGATGGAGTCTTTTGTCTCCCCTCCCCCATAGGTAGGGTACCTACTTTTGATTGGTCGCTTGAGTCTTTAAAATTGGTCCTCCATCTTTTGGCTGCTCTCTCTTCCTTGATCTGTTGCATCCATCATGGAGACCATGAGCTGTGTTCTTTGGGAACCTAGTTAAACTATGGATCTAATCCCTTTCCCCTCCCCAGGGACTGAGGTGTACAGGAGAAAGGGAAGTAGAAAAAAACCGGGAAGACCCAGATACAACAACTTGTCCTTCTGAGCCCCAGTTTCTTCATTTAAAAAATGTCAATTTGTAAAACGAGAAAAGTCACATGGACAGAAGTCTACCTCACATGGTTATAATAAAGAAAGAGGTTTGTAAATTATAAAGAGCAATAGAAAGGGGACACATGAGCCATTAGGATAACAGCATTGCACACAACACTTTCCATGTGTTGGGTGCCAGCGGGGAGGGGGGAGGAGAGGGGGGAGTAAATTTGTGTATTTGTGCTTATATCTTTACCAGTAAATACTCTTTTTAAAAGGTCTTGTGTTACAAATGCATACCATAGAATACCAGAAAAACAATTATATTGAAGTATAGCTATCAGAATATTAGCAAAAACAAGGTCACAGATGACAGGTTAAGATAAGGTTCCCTCCAGCTCTAGAACTCCAAGAACTCTCAATTAACTAGCACCCAAGATGAGCAGTTGAGGGACGGAGTTGAGTGGAAACAAAGAATGCACTAAGTTTTATCTCATAGAAGACATTTTCTTCTCCCTTCAACCCAAACTTCCTTCTCTCTGTTCTATTTTCTGCACCTAAGGATGTAGTAAAAAGGAAAGAGAAGAATTAAGTCATGTGCAGATGTACTTTCTGAATAACAAATGCCCCAGCTATACTTGGCTAAGACACTAACTAACACCTCCCACACCCCACCCCTAAGCTCAACAAGCTTTTTACCTCTACTATTGGTGGTGTTATCAGGAGGCTGGAATTGCTTAATGCCAGGGCTAGAAAAAGTTTAAGTAAGAAACATATCTGTTTCCCATTAAGGAGATTAACTCCTCTGTTGGAGTTGTTATTACAGGACTAGGTCGGGGGACTGTGGAGGTGCTGGCTGGTGGCTATACTGACTGGGTGGGCACCCTCCCATCCTGACCTCCCTCTAAGACTGGCCTTCTAAACAGCCTTTTCCTGGCTGAACTAGATTGGCCAGAGAGATCACAACCTTCTCCCAGTCCCTGGGACCCTGATGTTGCAAGAAGGAGATTGTATGATAAGGAGACTTTTGAAAAGGGGAGAGGATAGCACTGTCATTGGTTATTCCATTTTAGGATATCTTATTGATTATTTGGAGGCTTAAGATGGTGTAACTGAAAAAACCGGGAAGACCCAGATACAACAACTTGTCCTTCTGAGCCCCAGTTTCTTCATTTAAAAAATGTCAATTTGTAAAACGAGAAAAGTCACATGGACAGAAGTCTACCTCACATGGTTATAATAAAGAAAGAGGTTTGTAAATTATAAAGAGCAATAGAAAGGGGACACATGAGCCATTAGGATAACAGCATTGCACACAATATATAGATAGGACCATAAAGGCCATCAAGTCAAACACACTTATTTAACAAATGAGGAAACTGAGGCTCATCGAAGTTAAGTTATTGGCCCAAGGTCTCATAAGCAGTAGCAGACTCATCTTGTTCTTGCTGTAGAGAAAAAAAATAATCATATACGGTAACATATATATGTATATATATAAATGCACATACATATACATATATATGCACATGTAAACATTTGTATACATAGCCCATGAGTTCCCACACTACTTAATCCATATCCCCACTTTTCCCTACTGTAGTTTTCTTACCTTGGTAACATGATACCCCTATAATTTCTTTATCTGGTAAATTAATTCCTCCCTGAACCCCCTCCCCCCGCTTCCTCTCTCTCTCTCTCTCTCTCTCTCTCTCTCTCTCTCTCTCTCTCTCTCTCTCTCAATCTCTCTCTCTCCCTCTCTCTCTTCCCCTCTCTCCCTCCTTCTCTCTCTCATTTATCTAAACATATTATGTTATTATAATATAATTATATATTATCAAACTGGGCAGCTAAGTGGTACAGTGACAGAGTGCTGATTCTGGAGTCAGAAAGACTCACTTTTCTGAGTTCAAATCTGACCTCAGACATTTACTAGCTATGTGACTTTGGGCAAGTCACTTAACCCTGTTTGCTTCAGTTTCCTCATCTGTAAAATGAGCTGGATAAGAAAATGGCAAACCACTCTAGTATCTCTGCCAAGAAAGCTGCAAATAGGGTCACAAAGAATTGAACATGACTAAAATGACTGATTATTGAGCTAGCCCCCAACAGGGTCTTGTAGGAAATCAATAAACATTGACTGAATTAAAGAGTGAATAAATAAGTGAATGATATATCTATAAAGAAATAGAAATAGAGGCAATACCGTGCACTATGTGGTACAAATGAAAAAGCCAATAAATAGTGGATTATGAGAGAGGAATGAACAGTGCTGTTAAACCATAGTTAGGCAGCTGAATAGCCCAGTGGATAGACTACTGGGCTTAGAGTCAGGAAGACCTAATCTCAAATAAGACCTTAGACGCCTACTAGCTATGTGACATTGAACAAGTTACTTAGCCTCTTTTTACCTCAGTTTCCCTAACTGCAAAATGGGAATAATAACAGCACCTAACTTGCAATATTATTGTGAGGGTCTAATGAGATAATAATTGTAAAAGGACTTAGTATGGTGCTTGGCACATAGTAGGTACTATATTATTGCTAGCTATTATTATTTATTAATTTCAATATTTCTTTTTCTGTGAGTGTATATTTTATTGTCCTTCACTGTTTCCTTCTTGAAGTATAATCTGTCACACTAAAATGCTGTATGATGTAAATCCCAGTAAAAAAAAAATCCCAGTATGATGTAAAAAGGGGAAAAAAAACCAGATGATTTCTCTCTGGGTTTTTAGGGTTTTCATAATTTACAGAGAAGTTTAACCAACAGGATCGAGGGCGTTCTTTCTTTTTGCTACTTTTAAGCTATATTGTTCATGGTTTGTTTTTTTTTTATTGTTTAACTTTTACTCTGGACTGTACCTTGGGTATAGGGAACTCCCAAATGAGGATGTGTCCTCCATAGCACCTTCTTTTCAATTTATGGTCTTAGAAAGCTGCCTAATGCACAGAGAGGTTAAATTATTTGTTCAGGGTCAAATCGCTACTATTGTGTAACTGAATCCAGGGGAAAGCAAATTAAAATGCCTGGGGATTTTCATTAGGACAGAGTTATAAGACCAACTTAGTAGGAGATCAGGTGTTCTCTCTCCTGTTTATGCTCATGACTAATGCTGAGAAGAGTAGAGCACCTTTAGATTCACTTAACCATAGAGGGCACTGTTTATTCTGAATACAGTCTCTGTCTCAATGTATCTCATCTATTAATACATCCAATATCCACTTGCTCCTTAATCTTTCAGGGCATTTTTTTTGTCCTGGGTTTTTTGCTTCAACAATTTGCTTGGGGGCGTGACAATTATTTGCCACCAAAGATTTTTGCTATTTACTAGAAACTAGAGGTAGTGTCTAATACTTGGGGCGGGGGCGGGGGAGGCAGGGGAGAGGGAAAAGGAAGTAGGAACTGAGATCTTTAAAAAGACAAAAACATACTGATCGTGCTTGATGAAAACAACACAGGGAGAGAGCATTATCATAATTTATGATGAAATTCATGTGGCAAAATGGATTATTCTATTATTTTCCAATTAATTTTCAAATGTAGGAGGAATGTAAAGCTAGTCCTGGGTGTATACAGATAGACTCCTGACATCTCCAGAACCTTTTATTTAAGCCACCCAAATCTTGGCCTGCATTTATTTAATTTATGTCATCTTTTATGCCATGGTTGAATTGACTAAAAGGGCAAATCAGGATGGTGATAGCTCCTTCAGTTTTTCTCAGATACTGTCATTTTTACTGCCTTCCTCTTCTAGTTACATTAATAATTGATTAGTACAGAAGATCGATGAACCAAAGAGTGTTGTTAAATGCCTACAATTGTGCTATTCACTATGCTAAGTGCTGGGGATATAAAGAAAAAAGTCAACAGTTTTTGCTCTGCAGTTTACATTTTATTGGGAAGATAACATTCATGTACACAAATATAGTACTTTCTTGACTGTGTCTCCTCCAGATGGTGTAAAGGAGATGGCAGAAATCTTCCTTTTCTTTGCCCCCAGGAGTTTTGCTCTGACCTTGGGACTAATGGTAAGGTTGACTGTGAATCATCTACTCACCCCTCCCAACTTGGGACACATGGGAAGAAGATGAAAAACCATGGAAGGAGCAGAGTAGTAGAAGTGGGGGAGGGTTTGACACCAAGAAGAGACGATTCAAGGACTCTGGATCCAAAGTTTCAAGGATCAATTATGCTTGAGGTATTCAAGATAGATCCTGTGTGGCTGAAAATCATTTGGATTGTGAACTGAGGTTAGTAATCTTGCTTGGGAATTGGGGATGGCCTGGGAGGAGAAAGTGTTATATTTAAAATTGTTGTAGTTGCCAGAGATAGCTTTCTGGCCGGGAACTTGGAGATGAAAGAGAATTATTATTATTTTATTTATAAGCAATTGGGGTTAAGTAACTTGCTCAAGGTTACACGGCCAGTTATTTCTGGGTGTGATGCTAAGTATCTGAGCCCGGATTCGATCCCCAGGTCATACCGACACTGGGGCTGGGGCTCTTACTCACTGTGCTACCTGGCAGCCCCGTGAAAGAGAATCATTGACTTATTTTTCAACATTCTAGGGCAGGAATGTATTTATAAAGGTTTCTCTGGGTAAATGAATCAGCAACAACAGCTGGGCAGCTAACTAACTGGACAGGCACTGAGGTGGCCTAGGCTGAAATGAAAATTACTGTGAGGAGTGGAAGAGTGGAGGGATTGCATAGAGAGAGTTGTAGTACCTGGGGAAGACCAGTTGGCAATATGGAGGAGTGTGGTTGGGGGCGGGGGTGAGGAATGAGTGTCAACCTTGCCTAACTATCCACCAGTACATAGCAAGCCACTACCACTACAATCAATGTGCACAGAAGAAATACAAAATATTTTGTATTTAAATGTACTTATTTCTAATTTATTTAAATGTATCTAAAATGTTTTATAGTAAAATAGAAGATGGAGGAGGGATAATTAAAAAAAAAGACTTTTAAAAACATGCATTTATTAAGCACCTACCATGTGCCAGGCACTTGTGCTTTACAAAATTATCTCATTTGATCATCACAACAACCCTTAGAAAAAGAATACTATTGTTATTTTCATTTTATGGTTGAGGAAACTGAGGCAAAAAATAAGTTAAGTGACTTGTTCAGGAGCACATAGTTAGTGTCTGAGACCAGATTTAAATTCACATTTTCCTTACTCTGAGTCCAGGGCTCTATCCATTGAGCTGCTGAGCTACAACTAGCAGTTGGGGATGGGGATAAGCAATGACACCATATAGAAGATGGTACTTAAGGGTGGAAGCAGTAGTGGGAGGCAAATGAAATGTATATGTCGGGGGAGGAGGGATGGCCCAGAAACTGATGTGATGAAATCATTGTGCCATGGTTTTAGCCCACCAAAATCTAGCCTATGGTTTAGCACCTCTTATCCTAAAGCTTGATCCTTAGGCTATAAACACATGGGAAAAAAAAGAGAAGGGAAAGAAGTTGAAGAAGAGAGAATAGATATGGGAGGAGGATAAAGGGAAGAAAAGGGGGAAGAGGAAGAAGAGGAGGAGGGAGAATGAAGTGAAGAATAGGGGAATGAGAAAAATTAGAAACAAGTTTCTAACCGCTCATCTTGTGTCAACTCAAAGAGTGTGCCATACATTATTTCTTAGGGAGGATGTATAGTCTTCAGGTCAAGCTTATAAACAGAGACAGAAAACATCCCTAAGAAAGGTTAGGCAAATCCTCAGGATTCCAGGACACTAGACAAGACAAAGGTGGCCAAGACAACAATTAGAGGTCTTTGAGATGATGACAATGGCAAAATTCTTGCAGTGAGTAGCTATGGAGGTCAAAGTTGGATTTTCAGTGGTGCCAATGATGGTAATATGATGGGCTTACACTGTTGATAGCCCTGCTACTTGGAATCCTCTTGAGATAGAAGGAACCTTCAAAAGAGATACACCATTGGTGGGAACACAAGCAATTATAGTCATGTCCCAAGAATATGTACATATATTCATATGTGAAATAAGGAGTTTGGATTTAATGACCTCTAGAGTCCCTTTCCAGCTCTAAATCTATAATCTTACTGTAATAGTGACTGGCACATGATCAGAACACCTCTGAGGTTTGGAAGGAAGTTAATAAAGAGTGGTTTGAAACTGAATAAATAGATTTTTCCTGGACTTTTGGGGATGTGTGTGTGTGTGTGTGTGTGTGTATTTGGTGGAAGGATGTGTGCGTAGAGAAGTGGCTTGACTCTATTCAAAAAGTAAGACAATTTAGACCAGAGAAAAGAAAGCTGAGGGGAGACAAGCCTACTATGATATGGAGGCTAGGATTCAACTGTTGGGTAGAAAGAAAAGCTTGAATGATGGTTGAATATGGCTATAAGGACAATGAAATCTTCCTCGCAACACTTTAGGTGACTAATGACTGTCATTCCTGCTTCCTCAGAGTCTGGTGGATTTCTTGAGTGGGGCAGTTCTGAGGTGTAGTAGGCTAAGCTAGTTGACTGTCTTCACTAAGTTGGGCATTAGTATAGTGAGTTTGTGGGTGCCATCAGATTGGCTGAAGAGAGGCAAATCAATCCAGGTCAGAAACAAGAGCAGATCACAGACCAAAAAAAGAAGGAAGGAAGGAAGGAAGGAAGGAAGGAAGGAAGGAAGGAAGGAAGGAAGGAAGGAAGGAAGGAAGGAAGGAAGGAAGGAAGGAAGGAAGGAAGGAAGGAAGGAAGGAAGGAAGGAAGGACGGAAGGAAGGAAGGAAAGGGGAAAGAAGGAAGGAAAGGAGGAGGGAAGGAAGGAAGGAAGGAAGGAAGAAAGAGAAAGAAAGGAAGGAAGGAAGGAAGGAAGGAAGGAAGGAAGGAAGGAAGGAAGGGAGGGAGGGAGGGAGGAAGGGAGAAAGGAAGAGAGGAAGGAAGGAAGGAAAGAAGGAAGAAAAAGAAAAAGGAAGAAAGGGAAGGAAGAAAAGGAAGAAAGAAATGAGGTAAAGAGGGAAGGAAGGAAAGAAGAAAAATGTATAGGGTCCAGACTGATTTTGATGCAGACATTTGGAAAGGAAAGAAAATGAATCCATTTGGAGATATATGTTAAATTTTGCCGGGCCTCTGGGCCTTGTTCCACACTCCTCACTTTCTAATCCTCCCAGCTCACAGTATCATAAATTGAGAGTTGGAAGGGACCTTAGCGGCCTTGTAGTCCAACCCCTTTATTCAACAGATGAAGAAATTAAAACCCAGAGAGGCTAAATAAGTCATACAACTAATTAGTTGCTGAGCTGGGATTTGAACCTAGGTCCTTTGCTTCCAAATCCAGCATGCTTTCTACTGCACTATGTTGCATCTTGGTTCACCAGAACATGCCTGCTAGTCTGACCTCACAGGTCAATATTCCTCAGGTCAAGAGGTCTTAGGGTAGAGGTTTTCAACCTGAGGTCCATATACTAAGGGGTCCATGGATAGATTTTAAGGATCCATGCACTTGGATGGGAAACATTATATCCTTATTTTTGGTAGCCTCTACTTAAAATTAATATTTCCTTCTATAACAATTAAAAAAAACACATTCTGATAAGAGGTTCATAGTTTTCCTCAGACTTCCAAAAGTATCTACTACATACCCAAAGTGTCTGTGGCACATCCATGCCCTAGAAAGTTCAAGCCACTGGGGACTCAACCTGACTGGCCCACTTTATTGCCTTGCTCTTTGCATCAAAAAGTGACCGGGGCTCAGTATGCAGTCATGGGAAGGTAAATAGCAGGGACAGGAGCCAGGACACACTGACTTAATCATATCTGAATCCACGGAGCAGGGCTGAGAATCCAGCTACAGACATGAAGCAACCACACAAATTGATCAAGTGGAAATACCGTCACCTGCCTCCCCACCTAAATATTTCCAAGCAACTGCTTTCCCTAGAGTGTAGAGAAACCTCGAAGACATCCAGCTTTCTGAAATTAGGTCCATACTTGGCTTCTATCCACAATGTTCTTGAAATCCCTTGGTTGTGCAACTTAAGTTGAACTCGATGTTAAACATCAGCAGGGAAGAGTGTAAGAGTTAACGAAATTAAGCTGCACTTCAGGAATTTGAAACAATCTCAAATTTCTTTTTCTTAAAAGTTTCCATTTTTTTCTGGTAATAAAAACCTATAATACTAAACAGGGGCTCTGCCGTATGGGGTGCAATTATTACTTTATGACCTGCTATAAGCAATTAATTATTCTTCATGATATCAAAGACTTTTGTTTTCCAGCGTGCTCCATCTAGAACCTTAAAACACCCCCAAATGACACATGGAATATTAGATTTTAATTTGATCAATTTCAATAGAATGGTTTATTAAAATTAAGT
The DNA here is from genome assembly GCF_028583685.1 of Petaurus breviceps papuanus. Taxonomy (NCBI): domain Eukaryota; kingdom Metazoa; phylum Chordata; class Mammalia; order Diprotodontia; family Petauridae; genus Petaurus; species Petaurus breviceps. The sequence goes on along the minus strand of NW_027185779.1, from coordinate 3,161,440 downwards.
TTTCTTATACATCTCTTCTCTTTCTTTTTCAAAATGAGTAACACAAGGCAGAGTGTAGAGCTATAAAGTTACTGCAAAAAAAAAAGTTGCACAGCTAAACTGCTATTTTTGGCCTTTAACTCCTTTTAGTTTGCCAAATTGGGGCAAGTTACACTTATCAAGGGATCATACACATTTTCCATCTCGTTTCATCTCGAACCCTAAAATACTAACATAGAGCATGGATGGTATTTGCTTTAATTTGCTAATGTTGCTAGGGTTTGGTCCATCTCCCAGATCTAAGTATCACCAAAAGTAAGCTTCCTTTGATTCCAGCTTTTAAGTGACATAAATTGTATTCACAGGAGAGAAAGCATTACTTAAGTTATCCATAATGCATCTGTTTATATTTCCAACTGGTGTACTTTATCACCCAGCCCTTGGTTTACATTATAGAAGGATGGCTGTGTAATAAGAAGTTAGCAGAAACCATAGGCATTCCTTTGAAACAACTCTTAATGGTAATGCTTTTTGGGGGTGGTGGGAGATATATTTGAACTCTGAGGAAAATTACTTTTTAAAGAAGACATATCACTTTTTCACTCCCCATACATTTTGAGTCATTGAAATTAAACATCTTTAACCTATAGTGCACAGGATGGCTGCTGCCATCTTCCCCCCCCCCCTTTTGTTAGAAGGTAGATATTTTACTGAGTAATCAGTTAGTAAGACAGATTACCAATACCTTGGGATCAAGGCAATAGTGTCCCAAACTCACATTTCAAAACTCAACAGGACATGAAATAATATTGGGGAAAATATGCAAAGTTTAGATTTATTTGATCAGCAACATTCTTTGCAGGAGAATAAGGCTCATGGAGGAGGGTGTAACCTACATCATGATTGGAAAATTTCCAACGCCCAAAGCAAAGTCCTCTTCTAAGTGTTTTGTCAGTAAGAATCTAGCCACTTGTGTGTTCTCAGCTGCTTCTAAGTCTAACTCAAAAAAAAAACCCTGATATTTTGGACTTATAATGAATTTGTCTCTGAGGTTTTAACTATGACAGAAATGGCAAAGCAGCCTCTGTGGTCCTACTAGAAATGGCTTAAGAAAGTTATGATGAAATGCTTGTGTGTATATATTTTGGGGTTTGAAGAGAGTCTTTTTCCATGGCCTTTTGGGGCTATGAAATGCTGATGCCTAGATTAGACTAGCATGTAGACAGAACAGAGCATGAGGGTGTAAAGCAGTGGAACTGACTCAATTTGTAACAGAAAGCATTCAGGTTAGATGTATATTTAGTTATTTACTAATTCATTGATCATTCTTTAGTGTCAGATGTGGGCAGAAGACCACAATCAGAATCAATATGGAGTAGTGGATAGAGTGTTGAATTGGTAGTTAAGAAGATGTGAATTCTAACCCCACCTTAGAGGCTAACTAGCTGTGTGACCCCTAGCAAGGGACTTTACTTCTCTCAGTATCAATTTCCTCATTTGTAAAATGGGAATAATAAAAGTGTCCTTTCACATTGATCTTCTTGTGAAGATCAATGAGATGGTGTATGTAAGATGTATTGAAAGCTGTGAAGTTCTATATAAATGTCAGCTATTATTGCATATCATCATCTTCACCAGCGGTTGGTATTTATTATGAGCCAGGTACTGGGTTAAATGCTGGGGACACACACAAAAAGATATTATGCCAGATCTCAAGGAACTCAGATTCTAATGGGAGAGACTATGATGTATGCATAAGATATATACAGTGTATGTGGGAAGTAATTTCAGAGGGAAGACACTAGCAGTGGGGGTGTGGTAGGGAGGAAGGACAAGTGAGGGAAGACTCAGAAAGGCCTCTTGTGAGGTGGGATTTGGGCTGATTCTTGAAGGGAATCAGGGTCATGAGGAAGTAGAGGAAAAGAGGCAGACATAGCCAGTGAAAGAGCACAGTGGATGGAGTGTTTTATGCAAGGAACAGCAGATCGACTAGTGTCCCTGGATCGTATATTATATAGTGGGTCATGAAATGAAAAAAGCCTAGAAAGGTGGAAGAGGCCAGATCCTAGAGGGCTTTGAAACTAAACAGAGATTTTTTTTAATGATTAAATTTAATTTGAGATTTGATTCTAGAGTTAATAAGGAGTCACTGGATTTTGTTGAATCTGGGGGTGACATGCTTAGATCTGTGCATCACAGAAGATCATGTGTGGGGAGAGACTTGAGGCATAAAGGTCAACTGGAAGACTAGGGCAATAGAACAGGTGTGAGGTGATGAGGAGGATGGCTGTGTGAGAGGAGAAGAAGAGATGTATATGAGAAACATTGTGAAGGTAGAAAGGATAAGACTTAGCCACAAAATGGAGCTTTGGATTCCTGAGAGTGAGGATTTGAGGATGAAACTGAGATTCTGGTGGGAACATGGTGGTGCCCTCAATATTAAAAGGGAAATTGACAAGAGGGGAGAGGAGTTTGGAGGTAAAAGAGAAGACGTTCTGTTTCAGACATGTTGGGTTTATTATTGCCACAGTCTCAGGGTTTTAAAATGTTAGAATATGTTTTCAAAGGTTATGGATTTTTAAGAAGAGGGTAGCTCTGTGGCACAGAGCACCAGTCCTGGAGTCAGGAGGACCTGAGTTCAAATCTGGATTCAGACATTTACTTGCTATATAATCCTAGGAAAGTCATTTAACCATGATTGCCTTAAAAAAGACTAGGATAGAGAACTATTTGTTTAAATGGGTGATTCAGGAATAAGGCTGACTGCTATCCTTCACATTTGGTCCACTGATTTCTATCTAACAAAATATTTCAAAGAGGATGGAGCAATGGACTTAAAGTTGGGACATCCCAGCTCCAGATGCTTCTCTGACACTGTATTATATGGCCAGGAGCAATCCATTTAACCTCTCTGATCCTTCATTTCCTCATTTCTAAAATGAATATAGTAATACACTACCTAACTCAAGCATAGTATATAGAATATAGGACCTACTTCAAAGGGCTATTGTGAAACAGTGATATGTAATGCATATAAAGTATTTTAAAGTCAAATCAACAGGCATTTATTAAACACTTACAAAGTGCTAAGCTCTCTACTAAATGCAAAATATTGTATAAAGTGCTAAACCTTCTGCAGACATGTACTACCTGTATGAACTTATGCAAATCAACTAACCTTTGTCTGCTTCAGTTTTTTCATCTGTAAAATGGGAATAATAATGGCACTTATCTCCAAGGGCTGTTGTGAAGTTCAAATGAGATATTTATAAAGTGTTTTGTAAGCCTTAAGGCACTCTATAAATGTTATTGTTAATGTTATTGTTATTCTTCTTATGTGGTTATTGCACAGACTGGATCAGGTTTCAAATCTTGGCTTTGTTATTTTCCATTGGGTGACCTTGGACACATCCCCTGGGGACTTGCCCAAACTCCCTCTGGGTAACCTCTCTGGCTATTTTTTTCCTCCTCTATAAAATGAAGAGGTTGGAAAAATGACCAATAGAATTATGATCTTATGAATTCATTGAACCTAAAACAACTTTCTTAGAAAATATCCCATAGTTTCTTCATCTCTGCAGTGCAGGCTACTTTTCATTTGCCTTCTTGATGTTCTAAAAGTATTTAGAATGACTCAAATCAAATATAACCCTTTGCATTATTGTCATTCACATGAAAATAATACTTGAAGTGAGAGCAAAAACACAATTGTTGGTAACCCATTCAAGTGTCTCAGAACCTCACACTTGGTGCTTGATGAATGTTTGATTAATCAGTGAATGAATGAGTGAATATCTAAACTGAATACTTCCTATCATAGATCAAGCCAATTCTATTTTGAGCCACCATTAGCAAAGAATAGCTGGCATACAAATACAGAAAATAAAGACAGGGAACACAATACTTTTATTTAACATCATTTCAAGGCTCAGGACCATCACACTCCATAGCAGAAAGATGTGGAAATTGAGGCCAGGGGAATCCAAAGGACCATGGTCCAATGATCTGGGCTCACAGAATTTGAATGTGACCTAGGATTTCCTGAGATACATTTCAAGAAATTATGAAGGTCTGGGTTAGATGAAGAAACTGGAAGATGGGTAGGTACTGATAAAGAGTTATTACTAATGAGTTATTGAAGGAGCAGTGTCAATCAGGAAAGGAGGATGAGATTGAGTGGGGCCATGCTAGCTGGCTTCCAATATTTGAAGGGGTGTCACGCAGAAGGTTTAGTCTGATACTGTTGGCCCTAGAGGGAGGAACCAAGAGTGATATGTGGAAGTTGTAAAGAAGCAAATATAGGCTTGATATAAGATTGAGTTGCTCAGGACCTAGTGAGTTTTAGCTCACTGGAAGTCTTGAAGTAAAGGCTGAAAAGTCATTTGTCAGGTATGTTGAAGGGAGGATACTCATTCAAGCATGGGTTGGGTAAGATGACCCTGAAATCCTTTCTAATGTTAAAACTTTGTGCAAGTAGTTCCACTTGGTCCTGGCCTAGAGCAGCACATTCCAGCATTGTTATTCATGACCAACATGATGGAATAGTGTATGCTCATTAAATTTGCAGATGGATGAGTTGGCTGGTACCTTGGAGAGCTGAACTAAAACTTAGGATGACAGTGGCACTGCTAACAACTTGTCTACAACATATGAGATGCAAGAAATGTGCTGGCAATTAATTCACTTCAAGTATTTATTAAGAACCTACTATGTACAAGGCTCTATGTTAGGTGCTGGGAGATATAAAGACAAAACAATAAAAGACTAATGTGTTTGCCATCTGTGGACCTGGACTTTGACAGTTCCCTCCCTAAGTAGGTTGAGCAACCTTGAGAAGTTGTCCAAGACCTGGAAACTTCTTCACGATGATGCGGAATTATGATGGAGTTGATGGCATTTTAATTAAGTTCCTTACAGTGTCTTTATTCTGATCAATCAACAAGTATTTATTGAGCAGCTATTATGGGCTCAGTGTTGGACTGAGGACTTCAGGGAATGCAGAAAATATGACATGGTCTCTTCCCTTTGAAATTTATTCTATAGTTGCCAATGGAGTAAAACAAGGGATTATAATATCAGCCTTCTTCTGTTTTATAAAGGCATGGATAAAATTAAACTTAGGACACAGCACTTGGAAATCAATCTCAAGATTAATATCTGGTCTAATGTGAATTTCTCTTAATTCAAAGGCTGCTTTCATCCTAAGATGTCATTCAGAAGCTTCTGACTGCTGGTCAGAAGCTGTCTTTCCACTATGTGATACAGAAAAAATATATTATCATTAAATATGCAGATGGATAAGTTAACTAATACCTTGGAGAAATGGTTTAAAAATAAAAATTACCATGGCCAGGAGAGTGGTACTATCTAACAAAGTAACTACCTTCATGAAGAATATATTCTATCAGATTAATCTAATTTCTTCTATTGACACTGTCAAACTTTTTTACTTCAGAGAAAGGAAGGAAGGGATCAAGCATCTGTTTAGGGCTAACTCTATGAAAGACACTGTGTTAAGCATTTCCCAAATATTATCTCAGTTGAAGCTTACAACAGCCCGAGATGTATGTGTTATTATTATCCCCATCTTACAGATGAGGAAAATGAGGCAGACAGAAGTTAAGGGACTTATCTAGGAATCATACACTACTAAGTATCTGAGGCTAGATTTGAACTCAGGTCTTCCTGAGCCTGGGCTTGGAACTCTATCCTCTGTACCACCTAGAAACAGAAACACATAACATATATGCATATATACACATTCATATAAGCATGCATACATAGACATATATGAATACACATACACATGCTGTAATGTAATGCCAAGGAAAGGCAACTTCCCAAGGTTCAAAATACCAGCATAGGTGCTCTCCATTTTATTCAGTGACCAACCAAGAACAGAGAAGATCAAAACATGACATCATTCCAAATACAGCATTTACTAAGTGTGATTAAATAATCTCCAAGTACTACCCCACCCCAGGACCTTCCAATCATTCAATCAATTACAAACTCCCTGTTCTAAATACTACTCCACCCCTAGGTTGTACCTTCATTTAGTCCACCACAAAGCCCCTCTTCTCAAATGGAGATTAGTTTCCAACCTAAGTAAAGTACCTTCATTTGTTCAACCATAGAACACAAAAAGGTCAAAAGTTCCCCACCCCTGGATCACAATTGAATCTACCCCAGAGTTACATCAAGTTTAAGCACAGCACTTAATACCCAAATGGAGGTCTTTTCTTCATCTTGACACGAGGCAAGTTCTCAGCAATCTTAGTTCCTGGGGAGACAAGGCTTAGCAAGGCCACAAGATACATTGCCAGTCTCTTCATTAATTCATCCTCTGTCTGTAGAACAGTCCTAGAACCCCTGAAAACATTAGCAAAACCCTCTCCCAGGATTTCTGTAAACATACAACAAGAAAATCCTTCTTCAGGGCTTCTGAACCAACAGAAAGGTTCCCAGACCCCTGCAACAACAGCACTGTCCTTCACCAGTGGACAGTATTCATTCTCTGTCTGCAGGACAGTCTCAGGGTTTCTTAACCAAAAGCCAGGTTCCAGGACTTCTTCAACAACAGGACTGTCTTTCACCAGTGGACAAATCTGGCAAAACAACATCAAAACAGACAGACAAAGTACCAGCAAAACAGCCATGTCCTTGACAGCTCAGTCCTTGGCAGCTCAGGGGGCAGGTCTCAAAAGTCTAGGGCAATTCAAAGTGGCCCCCAGCAATTCTCTCAGTCTCTCTCTGCCTCCACGAGGTGCTGCTTCCAAAAAGTTCTTCTGCCTCTCTCTCTTGTCTCTCCAAATCTAAGTCACCAGCCCCTCCCAGTTCAGGACTCTCTTTTCACATCAAGTCCATCCCACAGGTGGGATTAACAAGCTCTGGGTTTTAACACAATCAGTTTGAAAACCAAGCCAATACAGGGGAATATTTAAATGCCATTACTATCACACATGCATACATGCATATGTATATACATGTGTGTCTAGATACATATACACACTTATACCATATTATGTCACATCAAATCATATTATATCATGTCATATTTAGAGTGCTGTGCCTTTGGAGTCAAGAAGATGTTCAAAGTTGGCCTCAGACACTTATTAGCTATGTGACCCTGATCAAGGCATTTAACCTTGTTTGTCTCATTTTTTTTCATCTGTGAAATGACCCAGAGAAGAAAATGACAAACCAGTCTAGTGTCTTTGCCAAGAAAACCGCAAAATGGGGTCACAAAGAGTTGGACGTGATTTTAAAATGATAGAACAACAACCAGCAAAAAGTACCTATGGCGTACAAACATACATACATATATACAAATATATAGATGTATATATGTGCATGTGTACACACAGATTTATACACACATTGCTTCAAGTAGGATTATGACATTTAATGTAGTGGATGCTGGATAATATACATATCAAAACATTGAGAAGATTCTCTTTACATCAAAACAGTTTGTTGATAGGTTAAATTGACTAAAGGGACATTCACATAATTTTGGTTGACAGTTATGTCACCTCAGTGTGAAGAGTGATTAGGAGAAATAGGCAGAATATCTTGGCTTGGACAACTTCACTAGAGTAAACACACACTCATCAAATGACAGAACTGGAAAGATCATAGAAATCATGCTTCTCTAACCCTTCTGTCACAGACATAAGGAAACTAAGGCCTCAAGAGATTCATTAATGTGCTCAAAGTCAGAAAACTAGGTAGTGACAAAATTATATCCAGAAACTGGTTTCTTAGTGTCTTTCCACTACGTGATACAGAAAAACATATTATCATTAAATATCCATATGGATAAGTTAACTAATACTGTGGAGAAATGGTTTAAAAATAAAAATGACCATGGCCAGTTAAAAAAGGGGGGATCTTGTCAGCTCTAGGGTTACCTCTACCAGTATGCTTGATCTCTTCTGAATCCTTCTGTCTCCTCAATTACCTTGTTCCATTAATCACCAAATTTTAGAATTGGAAAGGTCTTTGGCAGTCATCTATTCCTATTTATATCCGAAAAGAGAGATAATTCCTCTTATGACTTAGAATGTCATTTCATCTTTTTCCCTTCTCTCTTCTGTTCCCTCCTTTTTTCTTTTGCTTAATCTTCCTGCTTACATTGTTATAGTCCTTATGCATATCATTTTCCTGATTCTGCTTACTATACTGTCAATCAGTTCATCATCATAGGCTCATAAATCAGGAAATGAAAGAGATTTCTGAGAATATCTAGTTTCTGAGATGATCTCTCAGATGCCATCTTTATTTGACAGATAAGAAATCTAAAGCCCAAAGAATTTCTTATGGATGTTGAAATTCCATTTCATTCATGTACCACAATTTGCTTAGTTATTCATTAATCAGTAACTACTGCTTTCCTTGAGGTTTGGAGGCACTATTCCTCCTTGATTTCTACTTTCTTCATGATTTCCTTTGAGATTGAGATTATTTGGTCATTCAAAAGAAAAGTGCTATTATTTTATCTTGCCCTATAAAGTATGCCCTTCCTAGTTTGATAGGTTTAACACTACCTATATAAATAAATGTAGGAATTCTCGATATTGAGGGAGTTTTGGATAGAACATTGGACTTGGAGTCAATAAAATAGGTGTAAATCTTGCCTTAGACACTATCTGTGTGACTCTGGGCAAGTCACCTAACTCTCCTGGACATCAGTTTCTTCATCTGTAAAATGAAGGATTTGGACTCAATGACTTCTAAGGTGACTTCCAACTCTAAAACTATGATCTTATGATAATTTTCATTATATTGGTATGTCTCTACTATGAGCAATGACTATTCTTCCAAATGCATCAAATTTTTTTTTTTTTTGCTTTTTGGAAGGGGAAAGGTAGGGCAATTGGGGTTAAGTGACTTGGCCAAGGTCACACGGCTAGTTTTGTGTTAAGTGTCTGAGGCCACATTTGAACTCAGGTCCTCCTGACTCCAGGGCTGGTTCACTATTCACTGCGACACTTAGCTACCCTTGCATCATTCTTTAAAGAGTTTTTTTTTGTATATTTTTATTGTCTTCAGCATGTTAGGGTAGATTGAATCCCAAATATTTAATGCATTTTTTGTAGCTATTTTGAATGGGATATTACTATTGTTTCCTCCTGGATTTCTTGTTTGCTATATAAAAATGCTAATGACATTTTAGGCTCTATTTTGTTTTCTACTTTAATGAAAATTTTGTCTTTTCTTCTTTCTTATTGTCTGGGGTTCTCTAAGTAAATCATCATGCCTTGTGCAAATAGAGGTTTTGTCTTTATTTGTGAAAATTTTGTCTCCTCTTTGCCAAAGTTTACACCTTTAATTTTTTTTCCTCTTGTCTTATTGCTACCTGCTAAGATTTCTAAAATTATTATCAAATAATAGTAAGGAAAAGGGGGAATCCTTTCTTTGATTCTATAATTATTGGGAAAGAATCTTAAGTTTTCCCCGGAAAATAATACTAGCTTTTAGTCTTAGAGATATACTTTTTTTATCATGTTAAAATGATCACTCTATGACTTTGAAGATTTTTTTTTTTGCATAAATGAGTGTTGTGCTTTGTCAAAAGCTGCATTTGTCAATACCAAGAGCTTTCAGGTTTTTTTTTCTCCCAAATATAATTAGCTACGGTAATTGTTTTTCTAATGTTGAACCAATTATGCATCCTTGGTATAAATCCAGCTTGGTCAGAATGACCAAGGTCGGGTGATGGTAGTAGGAGGGTAGGGGAAGAGAATATGTTGCTGTTTCATTTTGTTGGGATTTTGTTTAAAATTCCATTACCGATATTCATTAGATATTGGGTTGTAGTTCTCTTCATTTGCTTTTTACTTTCTTGGATTGAACATTAGCATTATATATGTCTCATAAAAGGATTTTGTTAGATTTCTTCAGATTATTGAGAAAGATTTGTGTCCATTAAACATTATATCAAATTCATTTTGCTAATTTATCTGGATCAGGTTTTTTCTTTGATAATTCCTTTATGATTTGTTGAATTTCAATTTTTTTTAAGTTGAGTTGTTTAATATTTGCAATTTATGTTCTATTAACTAGAATATTTTTATATATAATGCTATTTTAGATTCTTGATTTTATCAGCATAGAATTAAGTATAGTAGTTCCAATAATTCTTTTAAGGTTTTCCCCCCTTTTTCTTGGGATTTCACCTTGTTTTTATTCTGGCCATTTGCTTTTTCCTCCCACATTCTTTTCAGATCAGCTAAATTTTTAATGACTTTTTAAAAACTATTTTGTTTTTAGTTTTGTCATTTCTAATCTTCTAGGTTATTTATTTTTCCTTTAATCTTCAAGAATTTTTTGTAATTATTTAGGGTTTATTTTCTGATTTAAAAATTTTAAACTGATTTATTTACTTCACTAATCATTTCTTTTTCTATTTTGTTAGTGTATGTTCTTGAGAATATCATTTTCGCTTTGGGGACTTGTTTAGCTGAAAAATTTTGATATGTTGCTTTATCATTGTAATTACTTTCACATAGTTGTGTTCCTATGATTTATTATTTGACCCCACTCATTGTTTGGCATGTTGTTATTATCTCCATTTAAATCTGTGTCTTTGGCTTGTGTTCTCTTTATTGATAAAAGTGCTTAGGGAGAGGCACAGACCTGAGGACTTGAGAAGAAACTGCTCCTCAGATAAATGTACTGAGATGATCTGTTTGAAGGAAGAGCACTGTCTGCTGTGCGTTGTGATTCATCAGCTTAATTATATGTGACTGTTTTTAGAGTTTTGAAGTATAGAGCTGATAATCTATAAATAAAGTAACAGTTTGAGGGAGAATGTGGGATGATTATGAAAGGGCTGTTGAGTTCAGACCTGACAGAAAGGTGACACATTTTGAGTTTCACATCATAAATTAGGGATGGATCACTGCTTATAAAGAAACCCTGATATGAGGCATTGGAAGTCAGAGATCGGGGTGGGAGACAACCAGGAAAATAGAGGCTGACAGGTGCTGAGCTGCTTTGCAGATGTTTTACTAGGAGCCATGCTGATTAGAAAAAAGGCATTGCTCTGCTGAGAGGTGATTGTTTGGGGAAAGGCAATATTGCACTCTAACACTATCTATAGCCTAAGAGAGTGGAAAATGTCTCTCAGGTTTGTCAGTGTTCCCCCTTATTGCTTTATTGATTTCTATAGTTTGAGAGAAAGAAACAGGGTGGTGGCAGGCTTTGAACACACACACACATGCACTCTCTCTCTCACACACACACATATGTATATATTTTCTATGAGCCGTGTCAATTGGGAATGAAGAGTAGTTTTGTTGACCACTGACTAGGAAAAAACAAACAAACAAAGAATTGCTATTGAAGAGTTAGCTGAGGAAAGGTTATATGGTCCCACCACTATCTTTAAATTAGAGGGAAAACCTCATCACAACCACAGAGCAGATCTGTAGAGCTTGATAGCTCTCCAGTTTAAAGAAATTGCTTGACAATGAAATAGCTTGACACTCTATTAGCACCCTGACAAGGGTGGCAATGTGCTAAATGAGCCTGATACTTTGGCTACACTAGAGTAGAAGAGGAACACTTTTGCATAGCAGGAGATCTGTAAAGACCTGAAGGGGAACAGCTAGCAGAGAAGCATTTTGACCAAAAATTGATATATGATACAGGCTATTCCTTAAAGAGATCAGGGACTTTAAAGCTAACTGTCTTGAAGCATAAGTTGGCTTATATACATAGATTTCCCATGCCTTACCACTAAGTTTCTGTAAAAATGCACCTGGTGCATTTTAATTATTTTTGCCTTCAGCACTTTATAGGAGAAATATTGTGATTTTTCCTGCTTTTGCTAATTGTGATTTTTATAGCATTTGCCTTCTTTTTTAGTAAATATTTCATCTTTAAAAGTCAATAGTGTTATTTTGATTGATTTTGAGTAATTGGGAAGTATACCAGTGAAGACTTAGGAGCTACAGTGTCAAAGAGGTCGTATCCTTTCACAATATGGTTATCCCCAGACCGCTGAGGTGACTCAAGTGGTGGTAGTGTGGTTATGTTCATGATTCCCTAGGGGGAGTCTGGGAAAACCTCACATCCCTGCCAGCATGAGGGCAGGTCAAAGAGAAATGAACCAGCCCAGAGAGAAGAGGGGGAGTGGGTTCTGTACCCAGGCTACACTGAAATATGCAAATGTTCAAGGCGAAGTGGGAGGAAGGCAAGGGAATGAACATTTATATGAGGCCTTTTGTTTGTACAACAAATGTTCATCCAATCTTTACTCCTGGGAGAGGTAGCCTATCCTACTTTTAGAGAGCTCTAGCTGTTAGGAAAGATGTTTCTTTCTTCTAAATTTGCTTTTTTTCATTTTTTACTTCTTGTCCCTCATCCTTCTCTCTTGGAGCAAGCAAAATAAATATTATCCTTTGTCTGTATCATCCTAGAATGCATCAGATCCTTGAAGACAGGAATCACATCTCTCCCACCTCTCTTTTCAGGCCAAACACATCTATTTCCTGCAATCATTTCTTATGAGGCATAAACTCAAGTTGCTTCACTATGTTCACCTCTTCCCTGGATATTCTCTAATTTATCAATGCCCTTCATAAAATGTAGCAATCAAAAATGAATGTGATGCTCCAGATGTGGTCTGTCTAGGTTAGTATGCAGTGGAATTATCAACTTGCTAATCTTGTATATGCTCCTTTTAAAGCTGTCTAAGATAACCTTAATTTTTCTCCCCCCCCCCTTTTTTTCTGCTATATCATACTCTTGAGGCTGTGGCCCACTAAAGTCCCCAGATTTTTTTCATACCTGATTCTGCCATTTACTCCCTGTGTGACTTTGGACATGTTACTTGACATTTCTGGGCCTTGATTTTCTCATTTGTAAAATAAGGGGATTGGATTAGAGAATCTCAAATGTCCCTTTCAAACTAAACCAATGATCATATGATACTAATAATGCTGCTTTGTTTAAGATACAAAGATAATGCTTCTTTCATTTCTTAAGAAGCTAAGTTTGATTTTGTAAGTAACTTTCAGATCACCTAAAGATTTTTAAGAAGGAGCAGGTATTTACCAATTGTCTGCTATGAGCAGGACCCTGTGCCATAGGCTGTAAGAGGTACAAAAATGAGTAGAATCTGGTCTCTGCACCCAAGGAATCAAGAGGTTGTCATTTATGCAAATAGTTATTATGCAAAATAGAATGAAATGAGCCCATGAGAGGCATAAGCAAAGGGCTATGAAATTCCAAGGAGGGAGAGATCACTTCTGGCTGGGACAATCAGGGAAATTTCGCGTTTGAGCTGGGGCCTGAAGAATTGGTAGGATTTCAACAGACAGAGGGTAAAAAGTGCGTTTTAGGCTTAGGGAATAAGAATTCCTGCTTCATTTTCACATCAGAGCAGAGAAATAGCAATGTGGCAGGAAGAGATGGGAGGGGCACAATGGGTACTCTCATTTGGTTGGAGAGTAGAGTGTAGGTCAGAACCAGATCATGGAGATCTTTGAATGCCTTCTTTTCTTTGATAGAAAATACAGAGCTATGGGAAGATTTTGAGCGGTATATGGATATGTTCAGAGCTGAGATTAGGAAGGTTACTGTGGTGTCAGACTTCAGCAATAGACTAGAGGACTAAGAAATTGTTAACAGGGAGATCAACTAGAAGTCTGTTACAATAGTTCATATGAGAGACTGAAACATTTAAGGACAAGTTGTATATGACCCTGATGCATAATGAATTTGGAGAAATGAATTACAGTGTTATGAAAGAATTCTAGACTAGCAGGGAAGAGAATTAGGTTTTAGACACAAATCTACTAATGAGTTAGATGGCAATTAACAAATCATTTAATCTAATTGGTCTCATGTTACTTATCTATAATAAGAGGGAGATTATATCATATGACTTCTAAGGCACCCTCTAGATCTTATATTTGGCACTTGATAGGTTTTTAGTAAATGTACATTATCGACTGACTCCATCCTGTGATGCTAATGACCTTGAGGCTGCAGGTTCCTCACCCATGGCACTAGGCTATTAAGTCCTAAACTATGATAGTGAAAGCAGAAGGGGTAAGGAAGGAAAGGATGGAGACGCTCCATTCCTTCAGACGCTAGCCTGAATTTCCTACCCAGGCCTTTGCTTTTTTTCTACTCCTAGAATATCATGCTCCCCCAGGATAACACCTGAAAGTTCATCCTCAAATCTGTAATTGACTCAGCTCAGGTGCTTAACACCTTTTTAGCTCCCTAAGTTTCCTCTCCCCTCTGATTAGAGGAGTGAAGGGCAGAGCAATAAACTGCACCCAAAGCCTCCCTTTATAAAAGGTTCAGATCTTTCCAGGTAACTTTCCATATTCCATCAGTGGTGCTGCTTGGCTTCCACTCTGTGAAAGACTAGGCTTCCCGGGTTTTACCTTCTGCCCATTCAGCTTCCTTTTGTGTGTTGTCTTTAGCCAATAGATTATAAACTCCTTGAGGGCAGGGATTGTCTTTCTTTTTCTTATTTGTATCTCAAGCACTTAGCCCAGTGCCTGGTGCATAGTAGGTGCCTTTAAAATGTTTATGGACTAATGATTATTGACTATCTCCTACTAGAGGCCTTTCCAGATCTATCCCCGCCCTGCCCCTTACCCTTCCCTGTGGGGTACCTCCCCCTTCCCCTTCTCCTGGGATAGAGAAGTAGACTTGGAATTAAGAAGATTTATGCTTATGCTACATATGGTCTGTAACCTGACCTAGTTACAACTCCTCAGTGCGCCACATATCTCTCAAGGACAGGACGGCAAGTAACAGAGCAAATGCCTAGTTATATTGTTAAAGGGAGTTTTCTTATTAGGAATTCCCTACACTCATGAAATCAGAGATTAAATTCAAATTCCCGTTGAATCTCTTCATATAACCTATCTCTTTTATTTAAGTCTCCATGTTGGTTCCCTCATTGTTTCATTCAATAGAACATCTGCTCCTTGAGGGAAAGGGTCATTTCATTTTTGCCTTTCTGTTCCCAGCGCCTAGTACCAGTGCCCAACACATGGTAGGCAACTAATGAAATACTTGTTGGATTATTTAACGGATAGGAGAGAGATTGTTTGGTAGACTTGATACAAAATTAGTGATGGGTTATATGTGATATATGTGGTATTGAGCACTGGACCTGGATTAAGGAAGACCTGAGTTCAAATCCTGCCCCAGATACTGATTATCTGTGTGTATCTGCTTTAATTTCCTCATTTAAAAATGAGGAATACATATGTATGTTTGTATATGTATATTTATGTTTATATATATGTGTGTATTACATATATTATATTGTTCTAAGGAAAGATTAGGGAAGAAGAGTAACTGATTTGTTTTTTTAGAAGGGAAAACTGAGCACCAAGGACTCTGGATATTATACACATAAATATATACTTACATATATGCAAGTATACATATTTGAACATATGTATATGTGTGAGTACCTATGTATACAAATTATCCCAGAAGTCTTAAAACTAACTGCCTTAAGATCTTTGGGACACTCTGTATATCACTGAGTAGTTCAAAGTGCTACATTACTGTTAGCTATTCTTATTAGAAACATAAAGGAGTCTAAGATGATTTCTAGGTTTTGAGCAGGAGTAATTGTGAAAACAGTGGTACAATTAACAGAAATATTAGACTCATGAAGTTCACAAGGCAATTTTTAGAATTGTTTGGTCCAGAATTATTTGGCTTTAAGTTTAGAAGGAATGTAACTGCAGCCAGGGCTATAACTGGGGTGAGATGAACAGGTATTTGACCTAGGGTGACAAATTTCAAAGGCAATAAAAGCACTTGCAGTCCTTTAACCACTAAAAGAAAAGAGCTTATCATTTAGTTGGCAAAAATAACCTGAGTAGTTGAAAGAGGAAGCTGCCCAAAGGCAGCCTAGGGGGAGCTCATCTCCTAGGCCACCCTCCTCCTCCCTAACATGCTTGCCTCACATATTGTGATTTTTTTTTTTTACATACTTGTTTCAAGTAAAAAAATTATCGTTCTGAGTGCAGCTTAGTGAATCATGTGAAAGTTTAGCCCTATGCCAGCCTTACTCAGTTACTAAGGGTAAGTCAAGCAGTATGGAACTCAGTTTCTTCAATTGGGACTTCCCATCATGTCTTGGGGAGGAGAGACTTCAAATAGTTTTAGCTTTGTAAGATTATAAGATTTGAGGTAAGGGATATACGCCACTGATCTCATGGTAAAATAGGAGATTTGGTAGAGAAGTAATAATTCCAATTTTATTGGAATTTAGGAGGATTTTTTTTGCCAGGGATATGGCAAACCAGAACGTAGGACAATTTGCACTCATCCAATGGGGACTGGAATGGGAGTGGGTCCAAGAAAAAAAACCTGGCTGCTTTCTGTGAAGGCCATACTTGTTCAGACTACAATATGGTCACAAGGTTCTTATTTTCCCTCAGGAGTATGGTGGTCCATGCCAGGAAAAGATGGATGGACGCAAGGTTGCAAGAAGGAGAGACAGCAATCTGGATGCAGGGAGACCAGTGAACACCAACAACAACATAGAGCCCATCTGGCTTTGCTGGGGCTCCAGAGAGGGGAACACATGCTGCATGGCAGCTGGGGGGAGCTTGGAGCAGGCTCAGGGACTGTTTTGCCAAAGTTCACAAACCAAGATCAAGTTTCGGCTGTGTTTCAAGGAAGCTAAGCCAAATTCTGAAGGAACCTGGGCTATGTGGAGTGTCAGGTACAAACTATGAGAAAGATCTCTTAGTTCAGCCTTGTTCATATGAACAAGCTTAAAATGTAAGGGGGGAAACTCAAAGGGGAGAAAAAAAGCAGGAAATATAAATTAGTGGGAAATCTTCCCGAATAATACTTTTAAGTGTTTACATGAGTTTTCAACCAAGTAAAACCATAGCATAGCTTTAACTTAGATGGGGCAACTGAAGTATTATCTCAAGGTGCTGAAATTTGCAGAGCAGTAACCCTGCTGAAGGACTCCTCCTTCAGTAGCAAAGAAATAATGAAGCTGAGCATCTAGTTAGCAAGACTGCTAGTTAATTAGAATAGAAGTCTGCCAGACGCCATATTTCTACCCCTCCCAAAGTACTGTGGACTCCTTGTGTCACGGGGTGTAGGTCTAATCTGCCCCTCTCTGCTCCCAATTGATTTTTTTTTAAGTTCATTTGGAAGCGTATGTTATACTGGTCGTCCTGTATGTGCATTGTTTTTTGAAACTTTCCTCAGCCACCAAAAATGCAGATGATAGCTCTCAGTCTTAAGATTTTGCAGACCATAGTGCAGCTTATACCCCAAGTTTTCTAATTTATAGGGATCCAAGAAATTGAAATTCAAGCAGAGAAGTTGTGGCAATGCTGAATCTAGAGCTAAAATATCTAAGTTAGGATCATGACTGTTAATTACTACTTCTGTCTCAGTGGTCTTGGGCAGACCTCTTTCATCAGTCTTTTGTCTACCTCAGTTTCCTCATCTGTAAAATAGGGATCACAACAGCATCCCAATTTCAGGGTTGTGGTGAAGATAGACTGAGATAATATTTGTAAAGTGTTTTGTAAACCTTAAAGCATGAAATAAATGCTACTTGCTATTAGCACAACTCCAAACTTGAACAGAAATTCATTCTTTGCATCAGTGCAAGAATAGGAGACAAACTAAAAAACAAGAATAAAAAAAAAACCCACCCAAACTCTAATAGACTTCAGTGGATATGTGATCTCACTATGGACATTCCCTCCAAGGTCAAAATTTCATCCTATCCATGCCTGCCCATCCTATGTAACTCCACCCCCCTAGCCCCATGGTTTCCCACAAATCCCACAAATGAGGATGCCATTGAATCTAAAGTAACCTGACCTTTCCTCTGGACCACTTTTTCCAGTCATACTTCTTTCTGATGCCATCCTTTTTTTCTTTTTTGACATTCCCCATGTAACTCCCTATGGCTATAATGCTGTAGCCTACTTGCATCCACCATGCACCTTTCCATGACCCTTTGCATAAGATGCTGTCTCCAAATATAGCTTGCTCATTGCATCTGTGATTCATACAATGTCATGAGGCATATTCAGTATCAGGAGCATAGAAGCATGCATCCAGTGACCAGAGGTAGAGTGAGAGGGATGAGTACTCCATTGGCATGCTCATGCTACTGGGAGACCTAGAGGAAAGTTCCTAGTACCTTAGGTGGAATCCCTGTGGGTAATTTGTGGGAAGCCATATATAAGAAAGGCATAGTATGGGCTGGTATGTGTGGCTTGAAAATTCTACCTTCTGAGGGAGTGCCGACAAAGACGACAGTGCAGATCAAAGTATTGAAGTATGTTAAAATCTGGTCCTTTCTTTTGGAGCACTCCTGTTTTGGTACTAGCCCATGCAAAGAATGCCTGTTTCAGGTTGGTGTTGGACTACCCAGCCTGAGCTCTTTTCAATCTGATTCTAAATCTATCAGAAGTCCAATAAAGATAGTGTAGCATATTGTAAAGGAGCTATGGGTTGTGTATTGGGTGATAATGGTTTCAGACCTTTTTCTCTACCTATTTTGTTGAGAAACTTCAGGCAAGTTACTTTAACAATCAGGTCCATTAGAACTAAGCTCCTTGAGATCAAGAATTGTGTTTCTTTCTGCTTGCACTTGTATTCCTACTGCTTAGAAGACAGCCCCGCACACAGCAAATAAGTGCTTAATAAATGCTTGTTGACTGACCAGTCCTCAGTATTCTCAAATGCAAAATGGAAGAGATGATGTTTAAAGTTCCTTCTAACTTTAAATTTCTTGTTCCATGTTTCCACATGGCATCAGGAACGATAAAGCAACCTCTGTAAAACCATCTGTAAAATGGGGGAAATAATATCACCCAACTCAAAGGGCTGTTGCAGGGATCAACTGAGATAACATATATTTTATGTTTTTATTAAGTACCCACTATGTGCTGAGCACTGTGATAAGCACTTCACAAATGTTATTTCATTTGATCCTCACAACAACCCTGGGAAGTAGGTACTATTATGATCCTCATTTTACAATTGGGGAAACAGATGCAGTTGAAGTAACTTGGCCAGAGTCACACAGCTAGGAAATGTCTAAGGCTGGATTTGAACTCCCATCTCCCTGACCCCAGACCCAGTGTTCTATCCACTGTGCCATTTTTGCAGATCTTAAAGAGCTATGGAAATGTGAGCTATATCATCATCCTCATCCTCATTCTATCATCATCATCATCATTAAACATCTTCTAGTAAACTAGAGAACAAAAGAATGTTCCATTCCCTAGACTTCCAATTTGCCTACCTACAAGATGGCATTATGACTAGTTTATTTGTATTGTTTGTCCATTGAATTGTTTATCCAAGTAGGTGGCCGGGTGATGGAAAAATGAAGTCCAGAAAAATCTTCCCGAGTTCAAAGCTAGCCTCAGACACCTACTAGCTGTGTGATCTTGGGCAAGTCACTTAACCCTATTTACCCTAGTTTCCTCATCTGTAAAATGAGTTGGAGGAAGAAATAGCAAACTGCTACAGCATCTTTGCCAAGAAAACCCCAAATGGGGTCATTGAGAGTCGGACATGACTGAAAACGACTGAACAATAGCAAACCATTGAATTGAATCCATTATCCCTGGGACTTATCCCTCCCTTCCCTCCCCCTTCATTCCCCAACTCTCCAGATGTGTGTTTATAAACTTCAGCAAGATCTGGACCCCAGTGAAATCATCTTCTCTCAGCTAAGTGTATTGGTTGGTTTATGTCCACATACATATATACATATTACTTTTTTTTTTAACAGTGGAACAAAACCATAATCCTCAACTTGGGATACAATTCTTTAACAGTAACAGCTTGTTATGTCAGGCTTCATTACATGAATAATTCCAAGGTGTGAGGTGAGTTACTGTGGACAGGAGAGTGTCCCTTGCTGATGTGCAGCTGCTGAAACTGTAGCCCCGCCATGGCCTCCTGGAGCTTCAGGGAGCATTGGGTTGAGTCTTCATTGGAGAGGAGAGAAATACACAATGCAGCCACACATTTTTTCTGCAATTCCTTTTTTCTCAGTCACAAAGCATGAGTTCAATAGAAAATTTAGAAATGCAATCTGAAAATGGAAAAAGGTCAAACTTGCAAGAAAAAATAATGGACTTATAAAAAACTACTTAAGAGGTTAACAGGAGGGTAGAGGTAGGAAGTCTTACAGGATCTCAGTAATGGTCCCTTTTTGGATGAGCCCAGGATGAAAGGTTAGGAAGTCAATGGAGAGTTGACAAGAGGGAGAAATATCTTGCACTTTGCCTCTTACCATTAAATTCCTGAGATGGTCTATTATTATTTAAAGGACCCTAAAGCCCCATCAGTAGTTGCAAACCAAATTCTAAGTATCAAAATTCTCCTCCTTTTGCCTCCTACTGGGTCCTGGAAATTGAATAAGGAAACAGAAATAATGTAAAAGAAGTCATTGAACTGACATTTAGTTTGCAGATTGAAAGAATTCTATCAACAATGCTCACTTCATGAAGAAGTCAATCAGCAAATATTTATAAGGTATCTACTGTATATCAGGTACTGTGCTAGGCACCAAAGACAAAGATGAATCAGTCCTTGATCTCAAGGAGCTCAAGGGGAGATAATATATAACACTGTGGGGCATTATGGATAGAATACTGGATTTGGGGACAAGAATACCTGGATTCAAATCCTATGTCTCACATTTTGTAGCTGTGTAACCTGTGGGTAAGTCACATGACCTTTCTGGGTTTTAGTTTCCTCATTTTTTCAAATAATTATGGCTTCTAAGATCCCTTCTGGCTCTAAATCTATGGTCCTTTGATTCTATGGACAGTATGTACAGATATAAGCATAGGAAAAAATCCAGTATCATTTTAGGCCTTATGTTGGAGCAACATTTGAACTGAGCTTCAAAGAAAATTAGGGATTCTAAGTGAAGGTGGAGGTGAGGAGGCAGCAGATAGGAGAGAAAGCCTGTACAAAGGTCATGGAATGTATGTGAGGAACTACAAGCCTGCCAGTTTGGCTGGACTGAAAATTTCATAAGGGGGAAAAATATAATAAGGCTATGAATGTCTTAAGAAATTTTATATTTATGTATGTGTATATATATATATATAATCACATAAAATTTATTATGCAACTACTTTGTGCCAGACACTTTGGTTTATATACATAATATAAATTTAATTGTGTTTTTATTATTTATTTTATATAAATATTTTATTTGTAAATTTATTTGTATTATATGTGTGTATATGTATATAGAACCAAAGTGTCTGGCATATAGTAAGTTTTAATATAGTATAAATTTAGCATAAATGTTTTATGATTTGGGATTTATCTCATATATATTACCAAAGTGTCTGGCACATAGTAGGTACATAATAAGTGTTTTATGATGTATATGTATATATATGTACACACAGGGCATCCAGCGTCATCTCTGGTTGTCCTGCCACTGGATGCAGAAGGCTGTGGAGGAGAAAGTGAGGCTGATCACTGCACGGCCCACTCACTTAAATCCAATAAACTTGCAAATTATGGCATCACCTTCCTGATACCATGACCCTCTTAGAAAATGAAGGACAAACAACAACAATAAACAATATACACACATATATTTTCTCAAGTCTTTTGTAGCATATTTTTTTCACTTAACTTTTCTGTTCAATGTGACTGTGCAGTGGGTGCTATTATCCCTATTTTACAGTTGAGAAAACTGAGGTAGGCAAGGGTAAGTGACTTTCCCAGAGTTCCATAGCTAGTAAGTGTCCAAGCCTAGATTTGAATTTGGTTTTTCCTGACTCCAAAGCTAGCACTCTATCCACTGTACCACCTAGCTACCTAGACATTATAAATTTATTAATGTAAACTTATATTAACCACAAGCATTTATTAAATGCCTATAATATTTCCAGATACTGTCATAAGTACTGAACATACAAGACAAAAAAAAAACCAAAACAAAACAACAAATCCAAACTTTTCTCCTCTCGAAGAATATACGTCCTGAGATAATATATGTGCATCTAAATTTTGCTTTTAACAAAAACTGAGGAGAAAATTTGGCTCCCCAAATCATCTGTTGAGTGGAAATAGAGATTAGGAATAACTATACTGGAAGGTGTCCCTAATAATGTTTTGCTTGGCATTCTGGGGCTGTTGGTTTCCTATGGATCCTACATCATGTTTCTGAGTTGATACCATGGACTTTTCTGCCTAAGGGTACATTTTTATACCAAGCAAAGGCCAGTTTTGTTCTATAAAGATATCACTAATGGAAAATACACAGTAACATGCCTCTAGCTTTGGGGAAATTTATCTATTTTCTTCTGGCTACATTGCAAGTAGCTATAGCACTAAAAAGCTATAGCCTCACAATCATCAGTCCTTACTAATGATTAATTGGTATTTGTAACATCCCATAAGTCTAACAATATAAATTATGCTGAGGACAGTGATTTTACCACCGATGATCACACTCTTCTCTCTTTTTGTCCTTGACTATTTTCTAGAAAAATGATTCTTCTATCTTCTCCAAAATTCCCTTTCTCCCAGAGTAATGTGATCTTGAAGCCCACTTGGATTTCCTAATTACTCCTCTACATTCTACTGGGTTAGTCTCATTATTCTTGTTCCTGAGAGTTTCTTCATCATTCTCTCACTCTTTCCCATTGTATTGGTTTGCTGTCTGGGAAATGAACTTAGGTCAACTATTTGGAAAGTGATTGTGTTTATTCCTGTGTGACCCTGCTATTCCCTTTACTCATTTGGGAGAATATGTAGGCCTTAAAATGGCCCTCCTTTTTTCATGGACATCATGAAGTCATATGTAGTCACAAAAGCAGATTGATACACAGTGTACTGTCTACAATCTACTGTAATTTGATATCTCCACTTTCTATCAGTAGCTCTGTTTCGCTTGGACTCCAAATCCCCTCTGTCCTCCTTTCCAGCTTCCTTTTTACTTAAGGAAAGTGCCTGGCACTTTATTGTAGGAACTCTTATAGCAGGTACTTTATCGATTCATTGTTGTCTTCCCCCACTATATTGTAAGATCTTTGAGGGCAGGTACTGTCTTTCTTTTTCTCATCTGTATTTCTAGTACTTAGCACAGTACTTGGCATATAGTAGGCCCTTAATAAATGTTTATTGAATTGAATCCAATCTCTAAATTGTGTTCCTGACACTAATTTCTTAGGATCAAACAAATCAGGTAATTCAGTATTTGATCCTGATACTTCACTATCAGGGTCATGTTTTCTTAGTTTCTATCATAGTTCTGACTCCTTAAACAGAAATTTAGTCTATGAAAGGTTTGTGATTTGTGAAAGGTAATATTTCTTGCCTAGAGAAGAGCCTATCTTCACTATGAAAATCTTTTAAACTTTCATTTATGTTGTATTCTTCCTTTTATATTAGAGGTTCTTAACCCAAAGTCCATGATTTTTTTTGGTAATTGATAACTGTATTTCAATATAATTGGTTTCCTTAGTAATCTTTTATATTTAATTTTATGCATTTAAGAATATTCTGAGAAGGGAGTCATAGATTTTACCATATTACCAAAGGGATTATCATTGCTCATACAAAAAGGTTAAGATCCCCCGATCTACAGCCATGACTCTCATCTCTAGCATCATGATCACTTTTGATATCTCTAAATTATATTTTATTCCCTACTCTAAATTCTCAGGAAAAAAAAAACCAAATCAAATACTTTAATACCTTGTGATATCTTATTATCTTAGCTTCTACTCCTTTCCGCTGTTCTTGGTATTCACAGCAAAAAATTAAATTTTATTCCCAAATCATGGAGATTTCAAGCTGAGATGGTCCACAAAGATCATGATCTGTGCATTCAACAAGTAAAAGGTTCTTCCTATAGAGACTAGCTTTGGACCTTCTGAGGAAGAAGCAGCATCCTCTTCTCCATAGGATGAATGGTAAGGAGACTTTGCAGTCAAAAGCAGTCTTCAACCAACTATTTGCTGAACTAAAGAAGAAAAAACAAGTGGGAAGTGTGTGATTCTTTTTGGGGGGATATATGACTGGCCATATATAGACTTGATATGACCTATTATTTTCCAGGATATGTTGCTTTTCCAGAAGTCTATATCCAGGACATGACAAAAAGTCTGTCAAAATTTGTCACACTTTTTGAGACCCTACCTACTTTTTAGTAATTCACATAGGGACAAATAATACTTCCCAAGATATCTAGAAAGGATATCAATCAACCAATCAATAAGCATTTTATTTAGTGCCTACTATGTACCAGGAACTCTTGATAGATACGAGACACAAAGAGACAAAAATGAAATTGTCCCATGAATGTATATTCTATTATATATGAATATATCCAAAATGTATGCCAACCAAAAACAACTTAATGGGGAGGGTGGGCACTTGCCATGGTGAGATCAGAAAATACTTCGTATTTCTTAAAGGAAACAAGAAATTCTAAGAGTTAGTAGTAATAAAGGAGTGAAATCCAGGCATGGAGGACAGCCGATGTAAGGTATACAGACAGAAAATATACTGTCATGTGTAAGAAACAGCAAGAAGTCAAGTCTGGCTAGACTTCAGGGTATGAGAAAGGTGTGGTGGAGAGGGAGAAGTAAAGTATAACAGAATAGAAAAGGTACATTGGGGCCAAGTTGTGAAGGGTGTTAAAAACCCAAAAGAGTTATATTTTATCCTAGCCGTAATAGGGAATAATTAAAGTTTATTGTGTAAAGGAGTGACTTGGGGACTTTACCTTAGAGAAATGACTTTAGCAGCTATGTGGAAGATGGATTAGAGTGAGAAGAGACTTGAGGTATAGAGACAGATTAGGAAGCAATTGAAATAATCCAGGTTAAAGAAGGTAAGGGCCTGAACAAGGGTAGTGGCCTTGGGAGTGGAGAGAAGGGGGTGTGGGCAGATATGAGAGGTGTTATGAAGAGAGAAATGCTAAGATTTTTCAATTTCATATATAAATGGGGGGGGGGCAGGAAGAGAATAAGGAATCAAGGATAGTTTGTTTAACAAAAGGATAGTAATGCCCTTGACAGAAATATTAAAGTTCAGAAGAGGGGCAGGTTCTAAGGGAAAAGTAATGAATTCTACTTTAGACACATTGAGTTTGAGATGTCTAAAGGACAGACATTTAGGTGACTTAGAGGATAGAGTGCCAGGCCTAAAGTCAGAAAGACTCATCTTCATAACTTCAAATCTAGCCTCAGATATTTACTAACTACAGAGTCACTTAACCCTGTTTGCTTCAGTTTCCTTATCTGTAAGATAAAATGGGATCATTGGGAGCCAGACATGATTGAAAAACTATTGAACAACAACAAAGGGGGTTAAAAGGAAGGAGAAATGTCTTTTTCAGATCATACTTGGACCTTTAGATTCTATTTTACCACCTTATAATACTTTCTCTTTCTCTCTGTCTCTCTTTCTGTCTCTGTCTCTGTCTCTCTCTGTATTTCTCTGTCTCTGTCTCTCTTTCCCCCTCTCTCTCCCTGCCTTGTCTCTCCTCTCTTCCAAATAATCCAGCCTACATGGAGGCAACAACTAACACTAATTATCATTGAGAAAGCATACAGGTAAGCATTAAATAGTAGTAATCTCCTTTCCCTGTTTAATTTGGTTGAGTTCTATGCCTTTAACAGATAATAGATATTTAGAAGATATTGACTGATTTTTTTTTTGCTTTTAGTACTTTTCTGTACATTCCATTTATTTAAAGAAAAATAAAAAACCCACAATGCAATGTTGTTCCTGTTTAATACTCAAAAAGCCTAGTCCTATAGAAACAACATAACTATTGCTTACATAATAAAATATAAAGCCACTTGATTTTTCAGTGTTTGTGGGAAGATGTTGACTGTCTGGAGAGATCTGCTTCCCAAGGAAACATTTCACTTCCTAGATTTGCTCCCTGGGAAGGTGGACACACATTTATTTGGTAATAACATCCACAGTCAGGTTGGCTACTTGTACAGATAGTTTTTCTGCTGATTGTGATGACATTTTACAATAAATTTCTAAAGTAAAGAAAAACATATTAAGAAGAATAAGATATGTCTTAAACAAGATGGACTACTAAACCTTATGATAATCTTTATTACTTCATAGTCATAACCTGGGGGGTCAAGAGTAGTGTTGGCCTTGTACATGGAGGAATGCTCGCCAGAAGGTGTGAGTTTAATACAAAGCATCATTACGGAAGCAAGTTCAAATCTCTTGAACATGAAACGTTAGCAGAATGGGTAGATGTCTTAGTTACTACTAGAGGAGTCTGAACTATCAGAATGTTTTTCCTTTTTTCTCTTCTTTTTCTCCTTTTTGTTATGTTTCCCCTTTTTTATTTTGCTTTTTTCCCCTCCCTTTTCTTTCTTCTGGGATTTGTTTCTTTTGTTTTGAAGTATCTTCTTTGGTAGAAGTAGATGAAGACCTTTTCCTTTTCTTTTTCAATTTAAGGTTCTTTTTGTTCTTTTCTTTTTTCTCATTTGTATTTTTCTCAGGTAAAGTCTACAATTTATTGAGTTCCTCAGCATATTCCTCACTGACTTCACTACTTGTGCTGCAGACATCCCAAACTATGCCCCTTTTGGGGTCTACTCGGAGAAAATTGTGGCATTCAAAAGTCAAGTGACCAGGATAGCCACATTTTTTTTTTAATTTTAAATTTTATTTTGCTTTTTGGAAGGGGGAAGGCTGGGTAACGGGGTTAAGTGACTTGCCCACGGTCACATGGCTAGCAAATGTTAAGTGTCTGATGCCGGATTTAAGATCCAGGGCTGGTGCTCTATTCACTGCACCACCTAGCCACCCCAATAGCCACATTTTTTTACATCCAGCTCTGATATTGTCTTTGTTGCCACCTGACAAGGCCATGGCCCAGGTAGAAGCAGACTCTTGGCCTCAGCTTGTGTTACCACTGCCACCCTGCTGCTTTTGCTCTCTGGATACCACTTCTGGTGGCTCTCACTGGGCCACCTGGAAACTTTTAGCTTACCCGTCCAGTCACTGCCTCCCTTTAGGGACAGGAGTCCACCTGATTTCTTTTTAAAATAGATTTCCCTAACTAACAGGAACCATTTTATTTTTAGTTCTTTGCTACTACAAAAAGTGATGCTTTAAATCTTTTGCATATGCGGTAACTTTTACCATCCTTTGCAGTGGTACAGCTTGGTTGAAGGGTATGCACAGTTTAGTAACTTTTAAGGTATAATTCTAGTATTTTCCCCCAGAACCGTTGGAACAGTTCATAGCTCCACCAACAGTGTATCAGTGTGTCTGGCTTCCCATAACCCCTACAATATTTGCCTTTTTTGTCTTTTGTCATCTTTGCCAACCTGATGTATGTGAGTAAATGAAGATGATGAATGATAAAGCATTATTAAGAGCTTACTATGTACCGAGCACTGGAGATATCAACACAAGCAAGCAAGCAAGTCCCTACCCTCAAGGAGCTTACATTTTAATAGGGAAGACAACATATAAAGTGGAGCTAAAAGGGTCAGGAATGGGTATTTGGAAATGTCTGAGAAGTGATGTGAAGGCCTAGTTTCAGGCAAGATAAGACAAAAGCTGACCTGAGTCTAGTGTTCTAGGGGCCAGATTTTCTGGTAGGATTGGGGTAAAAGGTTGAGGAAGATGGTTGGAATGCAGGCAGCATGGTTTAGAAATGTCAAGGAAATCACAACTTCCAAAGCTGTTTTAATTTGCATCTATCATTAGTAACTTGGAGCATTCTTTCACACGGTTGTTTCATTTCTTTTTCGAAAATTGCTTGTTCATGTCTTTTCTTACCTATTTTTTGATAGTCACAGTCTTTTCAATATAAAATTTGTTGAATTGACCTGTTCTCTTTTTACTTTAGACTCCAGCAGAAATACCCTGCTAAGATTCCTCACACAAATAATCTGAAA
>NW_027185779.1:3115140-3133528 GCF_028583685.1 Petaurus breviceps papuanus | reverse complement strand
TGCTTACCCTCAAGTCAGATTTTCCTTAAGTTTCTTGACCTTGACCTGAAGAAAACATTCTAACTAAATTTTGGATTGGGTTCCTTCAAGGCAAGGGTTTTTCTTCCCCAAACAGACCTTTTGAAATTGGGAGAAAGAGCTTGCTGATAAATGTTTCAACACCACACTTTATTAAAACAAGTTATTTCTGTTGTTTACTATTCAGTTAGGCCCTGATGAAAAGCAGATCTTCACCAATACATTTTTGTGCGAATTCCTTACCTTTCTGTTTACAAAAGAAAGTGAAGTACCTTTCAGTGGTGTTTGTCACAGTGTGCTAGTGGCGAACAATGCTCGCTGTCAACTGCTTATGGTTTCACTTCCTAATTAACTTTCCAACAGGCATAAGAACTGTCTAAAAACACAAAATTCTCACATTTTAACCTTTGGCCATTTCAGGCTATTCAGCTGCAGTCACATGGCCGTGGTCATGTAGAACAACAAAGCAGTGTCTGACCTGTCCAAAACACTAAGGTTGTAATGGGAGAAGGCTTTCTACATGACAAATTAGTTATCTACTTCATTTAGGACCTTTTTAAAGGATTACAACTTTAAGGCAGTCCCATCACAAACCCATGCACATTAAATGTTGAAGCTATTCTCAAACATACTTATTTCCTTCAGTCCCTAGGTGAGATTCATTTTCACTTAATCACTGAAGATATTCTCCAGTACTTGGCTGAGAGATTCCAGATCACACATGCATATGATATTTCTACGCATTTATAATGGGAAACTTTAAATACAATCACTGTTATTAGAGGTAGTTTTTTTAAAAAAGTGTTTAATTTTTTTTTTTAGCATTTGTAGTAGAATTATATAATGATCCCAATACACTAAAGAATTAAATAATTTCTCTAAGGTCTCATCATTATTACTTGCTACTGTCCTTTTTAATTGAGAGAACTTTTCTTGTCAAAAGTCTTTGTCTCTCTGCTCTCTCTCTTTACCCCCTTCCTTATTCCCCTTCTCTGTCTCTCTCCTCCCTTCCTTCCTCCCTTTTCCTCTCTCATCCTCCTTCCCTTCCTCTCATCCTCCCATCTTTCTTTTTCTTTGCATTTCCTTTCCTTCCCTCTCTCTTTTTTTTTTTTTTGGCTTAAAATGTACTTCTACAGTGCTTTCATATATAATTTATTCTATCATAGCACTACCCTTATTGAGATAGGTATGTTTCTAATGTAAGAGAAAAATTAAAAAGAAAGAAGCTAAGGATCCAAACAGACTATTAGATGTGATAGACCACTGACTGTCATTGAATGGAAATCTTAAAGAATAAACTCTTTTCAGCGTTGCATGAAATCTTTACAAAACTTCACTATACACTAAGACATTTGGAAGTCATAAATAAATAGATAGAACTTTGCTATATAGTAAGACATTTAGAACTCATAAATAAAAAGGCAGAAATAGCCAACATATTCTTTACAAACTACTTTGTAATCAAAAAAAGGAAATGTGAAGAAAGGATTCAAATTAAAAAATCATCTTACAGAAAGAGTGGGTCAAAAACAAATCACAAAATAATGAACTATTATGTTAAAGAAAATAATAACAATGAAACAACATACCAAACACTTTCATCAAGCATAGAATGTGGTAAATAGTGCTAAACAAATTCTTGTTTGTAGCGTATATCAAAAGAAAAGATAAAGAAAATGTCAGTGAATTGAATATGCAAATAAAATGCTAGAAATTCAACAAAGTCCCCAACAAGTATAATAAAAATTCTGAAAATTGAATGAGATGAGCAAAATTGATAGCTGTTATTACAATGAGAAATAAAACTGACCACTGTTTTCTTTTTGAAAATATCAAGAAAATAAACAATCTATTGATCAAAAATAAAAATAAAATTAAAATATTTAAATGAAAATGAGAAGGAAATGATTCAAATAAATGCAGAGGAAATAAGGGAAATTGTAAGAAATAATTATGCCCAATTATATGCCACCAAAACCGAAAACTTAAATGAAATGGAAGAATCTTTTCCCAAATATAAAATATCAAGGTCAATAGAACAGGAAATAGAAAATTTCTTCTTCTATTTATCTAAACCATTTTATGGGGGAATAAAATTTGATGCAGTTATATGAAGATATGTTCCCTAGAATTCATTTAGCTTCGGTTAGTGTTAGAATTTATTTCTCCTGAATTCCAGACCATAGAATGCCTTGTTTTAACCATTCTAAAATGCTCTTCTTGCCTCAGGGAAGAAACTCAAGATAAGTAACTCAAGTTTCAGAAACACTGTACTCAGTTTTTAAAATTTCAAATAACTTGACATAGTTAAACTAGTGTAAGAGAGTCATAAAAAGGCATTTGAGTGACTTAGTACCATTCTGATCAGTGTTATTAAAATATCAATTCTTTCCTTACAAGTTGGACAGCTCTGAATAAGAATTTCTTATAAACTTATTTCTAGCAGTCTCATCATCATAGATTATATTTTCCAAACCAGTGACAAGCAGCTATGTGTTTTGAATAAGCCTTTTTCAGAAAACATCCACAAGCATACAGTTCAGAGTAAGTTTCCAAATTCAGAAACATCCCTGACTAACTCTTCAAAAATGCAAAGTAGTAATTTCCCTACCAGATCATCAGTATGAGTTCTTTTTTTTTTTTTATGGCTTAAAAAAATGCTTTAAATGGAAAGGTAAAAAATTCAAAAGTAGCCTTACCAGTCGTTCCCCGCCCCCCCAATACTCTTACAACCTATATGAAAGAGGGGGAAAAAAAGGGAAAACAGGGTAGAGAGGGAGATGTAGACAAAGAACATTTAAGCGTTGAGTGATTTCCACTGGCTCTTACTGCCACCCAGACTATTGAGAACAAACACCCAGACAGGAATTCCAGCAGAGCTTATCACTATCCCATCAACTTAAGCTTGGAAAAAGAGAATGTTCATCTTTGCAAAGCCATTGCTACTGTGGGATAAAGGAGATTAGCACGTAAAACCATTTGCCAGGAAAAGTAGTCATTTAGTATTATTACAATGTATTGAGTGGGAAAGGACAAAGATGAAATTAGGTCATTCAACCCAGTTAGGTGGGCTAATGGTCAAATCCAATTTGGTTGGCCACAGTCCTAAAGCTGTACTTACAGGAGGGTCTTACTGGTGTCTCAATGTGGCCTGGTTGCCTGCTCATAACACATCAGTTCTTTTTACAGTAAAAGAACTGATGTCGCTAATAATCCCAAATTCTCCAAAGACATTTTGATCCCTAGACAGGTCAGCTTTAATTGACTGTGAAAGAAAAAGGAAAGAAAAGAGAACTTTTAAGTCAGAGCAAGTAATCTGTACTCCTGGTTATAATCTTTGCAAATGTTCCTGGCCTCCCAGACGAGGCTGTCTTGAACCACTCTTCGTCTAAATAGGTTCTCATTCACACTATTAGCATTGCTTCAGAAGTCATTGCCTGTTAGGATTTCAGTTCCCAGTCTTGTAAAGATACTCCACTGGGTGAGGAATAGCATAAATATAAAGGACATAATGGGGAAGATTTGAGAAAATGTAGGAGAGGTGCTTCATGGTCCTAGAATCTGGGAGACTCTCCATTCTTATTACAACCACTTCTGGAGAGAGTCAAATGTATTGCACCAATGGAGCCCCAAACTCTTCAGGAGAATGGATGTCTTTAAGTCTAAGATAGATCACCCTTTTCCCTCAGGAGACTTGTCAAGGGATGCTGAGTTTCTTTGTTTAAAAATCATACTTTGTAGCAGACTGTTGAATCCACCTGTCCTCAGAGGAGGATTTTGCTTTTGAGTACAAAGTCAGTCAATAGGCATTTATTGACTCTATGCACCAGATGCATTCTGTTACTATTTTCTCCCTCATCCCTATCTCACATTGAAAAAAAATGGCCCTACTCCTTACTAAGGCAGACCCCTCTGCAAGAGATGCCATTCCATCTTGTCTGGTCCATCAGATTGCTCCCTTAGTTATCCCCACCTTCTCTCTCATATTCAATCTCTCTGTTTCTACTAATTCATTCTTCTTGACCTCTCTGCAACCTTTGATACTGGTGATGATCCTCTTCTCCTTGACATTCTCTTCATTTCCTCCTGGTTCTGCTCCTCTCTATCAGACCACTCCTTCTCAATCTCTTTTGCTGGGTCTTCATTCAGATCATGCATTGTAATCATAGGTGTCCCACAGGGTTCTTTCCTGGGCCCTCTTTTCTTTTCCCTCTAGTCTCCATTAGGTGGTAATCTCATTACCTCCCATGGAATTAATTACTATCTCTATGCTGACAGTCTCAAATCTACCTATCTTAACTTCTTTGCTGAGTCTTTTACCTCCAACTGCCTTTCAGATACCTATTTGGAATAGGATGTTCAGTATCATCTTAAACTCAATATGACCAAAACTGAACTTTTCCCCTAAATCTTCTCTCCCTCATAAATTCCATATTACTGATGAGACACCACCAGCCTCCAGGTTCACAGCCTAGGCGTCATTCTCAACTCCTCACTATCTCCCATCCCTTATATACAATCTGTTGCCAGGACCTGCTTATTTCACCTTTGCAACATCTCTCCCATACATCCATTCTTTCTTCTGACACTGCCACCACTCTGAGGCAGACTCTTACCTTCTCAAGCCTGAACTATTGCAATAACCTGCTGGTGGGTCTGCCCACCCCATTCCTAGTCATCCTCCATTCGACATCCAAAGTGATTGTTTTAAAGTACAGGTCTAATCAAGTCATTCCCTACTCTATAAACTTCCCTGGTTCCAGGAGCAAGTAAAAAAATCTTCTGGTGTTCAGCTGTTCAAAACCCTTCTATAACCACCACCTCCTTTTCAGTCTTATACCTTGTTTTTTTTTTTTCTTTAAGCAATTGGGATTAAGTAACTTGCTCAAAATTACAAAGCCAGTTATTTCTGGGTGTGGTGCTAAGTATCAGAGACTGGATTCAATCCCATGTCATCCCAACTCTGGGGCCGGTGCTCTTACTCACTGAGCCACCTGGCCACCCCTAAGCAATTGGGGTTAAGTAACTTGCTCAAGGTTACACGGCCAGGTGTTTCTGGGTGGGTGCTAAGTGTCTGAGCCCAAACTCGATCCCAGGTTATCCTGACTCTGGGGCCAGTGCTCTTACTTGCTGTGCTAGCTGGCCGCCCCTCAGTCTTATACCTTAAACCCTTCCATAGGCTCTTTGATCTAATGACACTGTCTTCCATGCTGCTCCAAAAGTAAGACATTCCATCTCTGAGTTATGGGTGTTTTCTTTGACTGTCTTCCATGGCTGGAATGCTCTCTCTTTTCAACTCCTCTTCCTGGCTTCCCTGGCTTCCTTGAAGTCCCAACTAAAATACCATCTTTTATAGGATGTCTTTCCCAATCCCTTTTCATTTTAGTATCTTCTCTCAGTTAATTATTTATTATTTATGCTTTATACATGTTTATTGGATTTTCGTCTCCTCCATTAGACTGTGAGCTCCTCAAGGACAGGGACAGTCTTTTGCCTCTTTTTGTATCACCAATGCTTAACACAGTACCTGGAATATAGTAGGTATTTAATAAATGCTTAATAACTGACTGTATGCCAGGAACTGTGCTATGCTAATGGATTTGTTACCATTTGAAATCATTAGTAACTTTGGAAAGAGCTGTTTGGTGGGATGATGAAGTCAAAAGCTGGATTGTAGGGGACTAATATCAGTGTAAAGTCTTGTCTTGCCACTCTTCACTTTATCTGATTTTGACACTCAGACTTCCCTTGGTGGAATGGCTGATGAAAGCAATTTCTTCCAACAGTCATGAAGGTGGCTGAAGGTTGTGCTGTGGAGTGTTTAGAGCTTGATCAGATGTCAAAACTGCCAACGCCATTCATTGTGTCCTGAGTCATCTCCAGTAATTTTGACTTTTGTCTTGCTGTTGGGCTTTAATGACTCTGGAAGAGAGAATGAGACTAATGACTTTGTGCAACCCTGTCTCCATTAAATCCATTTCCCACCAAGTCAACACATTACCCATGATGTCATTGGTCTTCTAAATGAAGGATGAACAACAATAATATCCAAGTGTCCCAGATAACACTGAGAACATGTTACATGCAAGATGCTTATCTGCATAGGTGAATGATGTTTATAAATCAGAGGTTCTCCACATCGATTAAATCACAGATCTTGATTGTTAAAAGTTTCATTAATGTAGACTTAATAGTTTAAATAATTTCATTATTGATTTTATTTGATCTATTTGAATATGTTGGATCCCACTGACACTTGGAACTTACCTCTCCAATCAGCCTTCATTGCTTGATTCTGATGGAACCAAGATCTCTGGGGACCTTTGTTGTTCCAAATCACCTTTGTTCATCTCCCATGGAATGAAAGTGAACCTTATTTGAGATATGCCCTCCTAAAGTATCAAACAGTGTGACTGGTAGAAAAAAAGAGATATATACACATACATATATATACACATATGTACACACATATGTGTACATATAGATTTATGACTGGATAACAAAAATTGGCATCAGTAGTAATGCTTCAAATAATAATCTCTAATTGGACTCAATCATGATCAGACTCCACTAATGAGAGGCAGCATCCTGTAGTGAAAAGAACACTGGATTCAGTCCAAGAACCTGGGTTCAAAACCTCACTCTGCTAGTTACTGCCTATAAGACATTGGGCAACTCACTTAACTTTAATGGATCATATGTATAAATGTGTATAAGTTGAGAAGGTTAAGATTAGATGCCTTCTAAGATAATTTCTAACCCTAAATCATGAACTGTTTGACTGGTAATAAATATTCTACTGGAAAAGTGAAACTCTAGAGGAATCGTGGCATAGCAAAAAGAGACCTGGTCTTAGAATCAGGAAGACCTGGTATCAAATCCTGCCTCTGACACATTAGTTTTGTGAACATTGGAAAGTCATTTAATCTCCTAGTGGCTCAGGTAACTCTAAAACTGTCAATTGCAGAGAAGGTATCAACCTGCATTGGTAGAGGGAATTTCTACATAGGTATTCCCTATGTCAGTAAAATCACAAGTCTGGTTTCCTTTCCCTCCTCAAAATAGAAATTCATAGTATTATAGATCTAGAATTGGAATGCACAGCATAGGACATCTAGTACAATTCCTTTATTTTGCAATGAGGAAACTGGTGTGTAGGGATGTTAAGTGACTTGTCTAAGGTCATCAGGTGGCCAATATTACCAAAGATAGTATCTCAACTTTTGTTCTCTTATTCCAAAGCTGGTGTTCTTTCTATCACTTTGATTTGCTATTGGATAATGTGCTGATTGGTTAAAATATGCATTATTCTAACAATATCTGCATAATACTTTTTTCTTGCAGTTTACCTCTCCTTCATTTAACAGACCTATTTCTAGTATTTAGTCATTTCCTCACCCAATCAATTTTGTACTTCATCTTATATTTATATATCCAAGTTAACCATTTAAAAAATTTAGGATTTAATTCAACAAATTTTATTAACCACTTACCATATGCCAGGCCCTATGGGAGGAAGGAAAGGAACAAGCATTTATTAAATACCCAGTATGTTTCAGGCACTATGGTAAGTACTTTACAAACATTACTAGGGATACAAAAATAAAATGAAAAACAGTCTCTGCCCAAGGAATTTAAAATTTACTGGGATATAGAATATTTACACAGACAAGTTAAGTACAAGATGATCTGAGGAGGTAGGGAACGATAACAATCAGAGGGGTCACGTGGGCTTCCTCTAAGAGGTGGTGCCCGAGATAAACCTCAAAAGAAGCTAAGAATTCTAAAAGACAGAGGTAAGGAGTAAGAACATCTCAAGTTGAAAGGATAGCACGGGGTAGTGTCAAAGAGATGAGAAGTAGAATACAAAATAATTCTTTTAATCATCTACCCCGCACTTTGGTAAAAGCTCTGCTTTGTGTTCCCCGTTTGTATGAGAGAACTTTCTGCATTCTACCTCTCCATTTCCCCTTTTCCCCAATACATTCCCTTTCCTCACCACTTCATTATTTTTTTTGGAGAGCATCCCAACACAATTGATTCAAGTTCATGCCCCATGTATATATATATATATATATATATATATATAGGCTTTTTCTAACTGTCCTAATAATTATACAGTTCTTAGGAGTTACATGCACCATCTTCCCATTTAGAAATGAGTGTATCATTATTGAGACCCCTTTTCCTTATTATCTTTTTATTTTTCTCTTGAGTCTTATGTTTGAAAATCAAATTTTCTATTCAGCTCTGGTCTTTTCCTCAGGAATGCTTGAAAGTCCTTTATTTCCTTAAATGTTTATTCCCCTAAAGGATCATATTCAGTTTTTTTTTCTAGATAGATTATTCTTGGTTGTAATCCTAGTTCATTTGGCTTTTTAAATATCATATTCCAAGCTTTCCGATCTTTCAATGTGGAAGATGCTAAACCTTGTGTGATTTTGACTGTGGTTCCATGATATTTTAATTATTTCTGGCTGCTTTCAATATTTTCTCTTTGACCTGGGAGCTCTGGAATTTGGCCATAATATTCATAGAAGTTTTCATTTTGTCATCTCTTTCAAGAAGGAATCAATGGATTCTTTCCGTTTCTACTTTGCCTTGTGGATCTAAGGTATGGGGACAGTTTTCCTTCATAATTTCCTGAAACATGTTGCCTATGCCCTTTTTTTTTTATGATGAACTTCAGGTAGTTCAATAATTCTTAAATGATCTCTCCTTGATCCATTTTCCATGTCAGTTGTTTTTCTAATGAGATATTTCATATTTTCTTCGATTTTTCATTCTTTTGACTTGTATTGTTATTTCTTGATGTCTATAGCACACCCAGGATGGCTGCTAGCACAGGTTCTTTGATCTGCTTTACTAGGAAAGATTGCTGTCTAGTTCAGGGGAAAAGTCAGCACCCTGAACTTCAGAGAAAATACAAGCAGAGAAATAAAGACCAACAGACAAGGCTCTGACTGCCTGAATCAACTATATACTTTACATACATCCCTGGATTGAGAGAACCTTTACATCTGGGCAGTCAGGGAGCTCTGAACATACAGCCACTCAGAATCTTGACCAGGGAATCACAATATCCTTCTCATAAGCGAGCCCCCAAAGCAAAATACCAACTCAGAGTATATATACATTTCGCAGAACCAGAAGATATCACAACCCTTATGATTCAGTGCCTAATTAGAAATTAGCAAAAGCTTTCTTCCTACAAGTGAGCCTCCCCTAAGCAAACTTCCCTTAATGGGCTCCATGTGAGGCCTATTAATGGGCAGGGAAGATCTTAAATCCCATTAATATTACGATGTCTCATGGGGTCATTAGCTTTCACTTGCCCAATTATAATTTTTTTTTGCTTTTTTGGAGGGAAATTGGGGTTAAGTAACTTGGCCAAGGTTACACAGCTACTTTCTTTGTGTGGGTGTTAAGTGTCTGAGGCCAGAACCAAACTCGGGTCCTCCTGACTCTGGGGCTGGCACTTTACTCACTGTGCCACCTAGCCGCCCCTAATTATAATTTTTCAGGAATTATTTTCTTCAGTGAATTTTTGTACTTCTTTTCCCATTTGACCTATTCTGTTTTTTAAGGAGTTCTTTTCTTCAGCAATTTTTTTTGTGTTTCATTTACCATTAGGCCAATTCTATTTTTAAGGTGTTATTTTTTTTCCAGTATTTTTTGGACCTCTTTTACCAAGCTACTAAATCTCTTTTCATAATTTTCTTGTATCACTCTCATTTCTTTTCCCAATCTTTCATCTACTACTATTAACTTTTTCTTTAACCTCCATACAATCTTATTGGGCTTGGGTCCAATTAGTATTTTTCTTTGACACTTTGCTTGTATCTATTTTCATATTGTTTTCTTCTTCTGAGTGTATGTTTTGTTCTTCCCTGTCACTGTGGTAGCTTTTTATTGTAAAGTTCTTTTTTGTTATTGTTATTTGCTTATTTTCTCAGTCTATTTTGAATTTTTTGTTAAAGTTGGGCTCTGTTTACCTGGGGGTAGGGAGGCATTGTCCCAAGCCTTAGACTTTTCATGCTGCTATTTTCAGTGATAGTTCTGGGGACCTGCAAGTTTTTGGTTCTTTCAAAATGGAGTGATCCAGGGAAGGGTGTGGCCACTGCTCTCTGATCTTTACCTAGGAAGGGCCCCTGCTCCCCTGTAGCCACAAATGCTGATATTCCTTTTGTCATTGGAACTATGACCCTGATCTCCTGAAGCTACCAGTGCTAGTGCTCCTTTCTGCCTTAGAACTGTGACTAGGGACCCTGCTCCCTAGTGGCTGACAATAACACACTCTTTACCCTGGAATTGTTCTTTCCTGCTCCAGAACAATATATTAGCAATAGACATATAAGTTAGTGTCAAATACACCCATTGACAGCAAAGAGTCCCCTATAATCTCTTTCTGAGCAATTATCCTTACCCTTACCATCTCTGGGCTGAGAGTTCCTGAAGCTGCTGTTGCTGAAGCTCTTGTACATGCCTCCAAAGCCTACTACTAGTGCTGCTGTTGTGCTTCAGGCCAGCCCCCACTCTGATGTCACAGACCTCTCTTTTTAAAATCTTAAGTTGTCTTAGACTGGAAAAAATATCTCACTCTGACATCTTGTTGGTTCTGATGATCTAACATTTTATTAGAGGAGTTACTTTAAAGTTGCTGAGAGGTCAGATGATTTGCTGCCTATATGCCATCATCTTGGTTTCACCCCATCCCATCAATATATATGTTGAAGACCCTTAGTAGAAGGCAGAAGTTGGGGAGGAGAGAACTATTGTGAGACAGGTACTGAGCTAATTGAGGAAGGAAGGGAGATGTTCTGGAAGTTTTCAAATGACAGCTCCAGGATTTTGATTGGGTAGAAGATGTGGCTTATATGGGTTTCAAAGGAGCAAATGTTATTCAGTAATATTGGTAGTGGTAGAACCTAGAAGTGACAATGGGTAGCAAGGAGTATTCCAACTCCTCCACCTAACTAGTGAGATGAAGGGGAATGAGGGAAATTGCTGCAAGTGTTAAAAAGAATGGGAAGAGAGGCTGAATTGTTAGAGCAGGAGAGAGCTGACAGGTCTCAGTGGGAACCAGAAGATGAAAGGAGTAGGAAATGGAAACATTTAAGATGAAAGGAAGTGTGTTGCTTATGGAGCAAATGGAAGAGGTAGAAAGTTATGTCCTTGGGTCTTTGGGGTAGGTGGGTTGATAGGGATTCAAATAAGAAACCAGGATGTGGAAATGTGGAGGGAGAGAATTCTAGGCACGAGGACAGTCAGTGAAAACACCTGGAGTCAGGAGACAAAGTATCTCGTGCAAGGAATAGCAAGGGAGTCAGTCACTGATTTGTAGAGTATGTTTTGTATGTTCATGACTGTGCGTGTGTCTGTGTGTGAGAGAGAGACAGAGACAGAGAGAGACAGAGAAAGAGATGGGGAGAGAGAGAGAGAGAGAGAGAGAGAGAGAGAGAGAGAGAGAGAGAGAGAGAGAGAGAGAGAGGGAGAGAGAGAGAGAGAGAGAGAGAGAGAGAGAGAGAGAGAAAGAGAGAGAGAGAGAAAAGAGAGAGAGAGAGAGAGAGAGAGAGAGAGAGAGAGAGAGAGAGAGAGAGAGAGAGAGAGAGAGAGAGAGAGAGAGAGTTGGGTTGAGGCAAGGTGTAAGAAATCTGGAAAGGAAATAACACAAAATAGGTGATCATAACCACAAGCACATAGAGAATGATACCTAGATAACAAGGTTTTCTAGGGCTACTCTACTCTGTCCCAAGGAGATCTCACTGATCCTTTCGTTCTCTATCTTGATAATCCACCAAACTCTGTTCCACTGACATAAGACCAGCAGCATGGGCTACTTTGGTTTTAGAAACTTCCTATAGGCAAACTCAAGGGGCAGGGTGTCTAGCTGATGCCCCTGGTTGGACAACTGGCAGCAAATGCTACCTTCCTGTCCCAAACATCAATTGCCCCATCTTCCTGA
Source organism: Petaurus breviceps papuanus (assembly GCF_028583685.1). Lineage (NCBI taxonomy): Eukaryota > Metazoa > Chordata > Mammalia > Diprotodontia > Petauridae > Petaurus > Petaurus breviceps. Next base: position 3,121,545 of record NW_027185779.1, on the reverse strand, counting down.
TTGTGGTAATACCAGTTTCTATTTTTGTTAAATTGTTTCCTTAATTACTTCCCCAATTTCTTTTTAGACTAAGCATCATTTTTTTTTTTTGTTTATGCTCACAACTTTTTTTTTCCGGTATCACACTCATCAAAATAACTGATATACTATTTCCATTTCACTTTTACTTGTTCATTCATGAGAAGAAACACAGACAATCTTAAACTTATGGATGGATTATACAAGAGTTCATTTGTAAACTGTTTGTTTAGAAGTTGCTCCATGTTTCTCCAGGGAAACAATGTTATAATTGGAGGTTTAATTCTTAAGTCAGCCCACAAAAACCTACCAAACCTATAATGTACTTGAATTGTAACACTGTACTAAAAATATTCACATATAATGGTATTTCCATGAGGAAATGAATTTGCAGTTCCAGCTTAGTAACTAGGAAACCATCTCCCCTACCTGCTGGGCAATGCAGATGGAGTCTCTCCTACTTCAAGCGGCTGGTAGTGGCTCCTAGAACTTGGGGAAGGGGTTGAAGAGGTAGAGGCAGGGTGTGGTGGGGGAACATAGGAATGGGAATATGGTTAAGAGGAAGATGGACTATGAGACTAATTCTAAGAGGAAGGTACTCCAGAGACCCTTGGGGATCTGTGGGAGGATGGAATATTTCCCAGTATGCTAGGGGAATCCCTTGGGGGAAGGTCTCAGTTCTTATTTGGTCCTGCCAAGAGAGTAGTCATTTTTCTCTTTCCATTACTGCCAACCTAGTTTCTTTCCCCCTCCACATGTCCATACCAGTTGATCCAGTACAGAACCTTTTATTCTCCTGTCCTAAAAGCAAGTACAAAATCTTTGAAATGTTTTCTAAAGATTCCTTACTGTTAGCATAAGTTTATTTTTGATAGGGCAATGTTATTCTAGCAGCTGACTCTATTCGCTGATGAATGCTGGGATTGGCAGTCCCTTGTTCACCTCAAAGGTTATGGGTTCCACCCAAAACTAGAGAACATTTGACAGAAACACTAAGCTCTGTGATTCTCAAAAAGAAGATTACATCTATGAATGGCAGTACTTACTGATTTAGCTGTGTGGTCTATAAAGATCTGTAATGATAATTGTTGTTCATCCTTTGTTTTTGAAGAGGAACAATGATATCATGATGTTGAGTGATTTTGAGATACCTGTGGGACATTCTGTTTGAAATATGTAACTTTTGGGATTTGGTGATATGGAAATGGAATTCAACAGAGACACCAAAGAATTGAGAATCATCTGAATAGAGATGATAAGTGAATCCATGAGGAGTTGGTGAGGTCTCTTTGGGGTTATCATTTATACCCTTCTCTCTCACCTCTCCTTTGCCATCATCCATCAAGTCCTATCTGTTCTATCTCTATGATAGCTTATTTGTTACATTATCTCCTTATGTATACGTGTGGTTACATGACTCCTCTGCTTAAAAAATCTTCAGAAAATGGAAGAATGACTTGGAAGTACTGTGGACAATGCTAGCCATGGATATGAAGAAGTAGCAGAAGTAATAAGATGCTGGATATATATATATATATATATATATATATATATATGCTATCCCCAGTGCCATGATCCTCAATCTCCTGAGTTACTGCCCTGACTCTATGACTGACTAGGCCATTCTTTGACTGACAAGCTAGCTCTCTTATTGTAAGTGAAATGAAAGGGCAGAAGGTCTGGAATAAAGAGCTTAGGAGCATGAACTCCTGCACAGACTGGCAATGTAGCCATCATGACAACTGGCAGCTCTATTAGAGACTGGAAGGTGAGCAGGAGGGAATCAGTGGAGCAGGTTACATATTGACAAGTCACACAGTGGGAGACTAGGACAGGGGAGGCCAAGAAAGAAACAGTACCATGGACGCAGGAGTGAATCTGCAATGATGAAGTGAATAACACAGGGTGCCTGGCCCCCATGTAATATCTGGGTGCTTCCTTTTTTGCTAAACTCATTCAGAAGAGTAGACCTAAGACTGATGATTCCCACCTCTTCATTCCTATATATCTGACTTTCTAAGAGAAGTTTGTTCTCAGAATCTCTGTTTCTCAAGGGTTTGTTTAAATCTATATACCTATTATTCTTTTTAAAGATAAATGTGGTTAGCCATTTCATTACTCATCTAAGTATTTCATTTCTCAAATGCAGTAGAGAAACGGCAATAAGGGGATGTGTGTGTGTGTGTGAGAGAGAGAGAGTTTTTCAATTACAAAATATATTTTTAATTATAAAATATATTTTTAAAGGCAGTTTTCCTGGAAGGGGGCTCAGAGCTATAGGCAAGAGAATTAGTGAGTTGGATTTTATAACTTTTCAGAGCAAGGTGAGGAACTTGGACCTGGTTCTTTCTAGACAAATAATAATTGATTCTGATTTTGGGTTGTTCTGGGACTAATGTGAAAGGTGAGTTCTTGAAATTTTCTCTTTCTATTATTTTCTCTTTCCCTTCACCCCCTTCAGTTTGAAATATTATTTCTTAGGAGTGGAATTCAGTGACTACAAAGGAAAGCCATACTTGAGTGAGGAAGTCAACTGATGGAGTAAGGAAAATAATGCTTGAACCACATCAGAGTGGGGAAAACAATAGCTAACATTTATATAGAGCTTACCATGTGCTAAGCATTGTACAATTATTACCTCTTTTGATTCTCACAACAACCCTGGCAGGTAGGTGCTATTATTATCCCCATTTTACAGATGAGGAAAGTGAGACAAACAGAGGTTAAGTGACTTGCCAAGGATCACCCAGCTAGTAAGTGTATGAGATAATATTTTAACTCAGATCTTCCTGACTTAAGGCCTGGAATTCTTTCTTTTGTGCCACCTAGCTGCCTAGTAACACAATACCCCCATGTCTCTTCTAGATAGGGATGAGGACAGAGAGAAAGAGAGGTTTTTATTTTCCCTCCATCTAATCTCTCCTTCTTTCTCTCTACCCTCCCCAGTCTGGTCACTGAACCCCTGGCTATGGGACTGGTTCAGGGGCAAGGTAGGATGCAAGGTTATAGTAGAGATTGGAAAGCAGTCCCTAGTAGTGGGGAATGAAGGTAAAAGAGAGGGTGACAATGAGAATATTTAGCAGATGAAGTGAGAAAGAGGAATCCTGTGGCCATGATTCCTCCCCTACTTCAATACGTGCATGTCAGTTTCCATTTGTAAGGGATAAACTAGAAAGCACCTAGAGGACAAGGAATGACCAGATGGTGAAGGGACTCAAGCTCTCACCATATGAAGACTGGTTGAAGGAAGGGAGGAAGTTTGTCTTGGAGGAGAAAACATAAGTTCATTTATTTACAACACATGCATCCTTTTCAGATGGGCACTTAATGGGGGCAGATCTATTTATAGTGTTTATAAAGCTTTTAAAAAATTATGTGTGTTTCTGGTTCCAAAGTACACAAATGTCCATTTGCCACTTTAGAAGGTCAAAGCACAACTTTTGAAGCAGTGAAAGCTTTTTTCCTTATTTAAAATTTATTTTAATTTTTAAAAACTTTCTTATTTTTTCACCATTTTTGCTAATACTTTATTTAAATAACTATAAGATACAAAGCAATTTTCTTGGGAAAGGGCATTGACAAAGGGGGATAGGTAAGTATCAGAATAGGCTTCCTATAGTAAGTGCCATTTGACCTAAGCTTTGAAGGAAGCCATTTCTACAAAGAAAGTCAGATCTATGAGAAGTGCTTTGTCTTCCTTATACTTGTATTAATAGACTTATAGCATTCCATGCTATTAATGCAATAAAATTGAATCATTCTCTGTAGTCAGACATTTAGTTGCTTTCATTTTTTTCTTTGTTTTTGCAATTACCTGTAATGTTGTTATGGAATCTTGCACAAAGTTTTTTTTTAATTTTGATAACATTTTTAGGGTGTTTCCTAAGAAATTATGGGATCTGGATAATCATTGTCATATAGACACCTACCAGAAAGGAAACATGGCATATAGAAAACAAATGTGAATTCAGAATCTGAAGGATCCTGATAGAAACATCAAGGTATCATGGAAAATGTATTCAATTTGGAGCTAGGGCGACTTGAGTTTGAATCTTGCTTTTGACACTAGTCATGCAACCTTTGAGCCTCATTTTTCTCTTCTATAAAATGGGTACAAAAATTTCCCCTTTGAGCTGTTAGGCTCAAATAAGATCATGATCGCAAATGGGGGTGGGGTGGGAAGGAAGGAATAAGCATTTATTAAACATCTACTTTGTTACAGGCACTGTGATAAACACTTTATAAATATTATCTCCTTTAAGAGCTTTGCAAAAAGATGTGTATAAAAGGACTCCAGTTCCAGTGCAAGCACTCACAGTAACAATACACATATACTATAGGTCAGTTCTCTTTGTCTTAGAAATTGTTCTGGTCTGAGCATTTATTTTTACCACTTCCTTCCATGACATGGATGATCCCCACATAATATCTCAGCAACTCTAAGCTGGTCAACCATAATCTACTTCTGGTGATACTTTGACTTGCCTGACAGCCCAACACCCTTCCCCACTCAAACAATGGCTGCTTATTCTGAAGATATTCCTCATTTTCTGCCCTGGAAACTGTGAAAGCATGGCCACCATGGCTTGTTCCAAGCTTTTACGTATCACCATGGTAAAACCTTTCTTTCCAGTTTATGATTCATGTATTAGAGATTTATTGATCAGGGGAAGATGATTAACTTGTGTTTATATGAAGATGTCTTTATTTCAGACTTTGTAGGCATCTTCCTAAAGAGATTATAGATATATCTGTTAACAACCACAACAATATTAACATTAATAATGATAACTACCACTGATGTAGCATTTACAATGTGACAGGCACTGTATTAAATGTTATACAATTATTATCTAATTTGATCCTTGGAACAACCCTGAGAGGTAGGTGCTATTATTATCCCCACTTTACAGTTGAAGAAACTGAAGCAAACAGAGGTTAAATGACTCATTTAAGGTCATACAACTAGTAAGTGTCTGAGGCTGTATTTGAATTCAAATATTCCTGACTCCAGCTCAGCATTCTATCCAACTGCATCACCTAGATGCCATTAACACATAATTGAGAGGGCGGAAAACATCTCCTGGATCTGGATGAGGAAGAAAGCTTATGAATTTCTTCTGCCATAAGGAAGTTGCTCATGGCAGTCTTGGAGAAAAAGGGGAAGAGGGGCATTGTAGTTGCAAAAGCACTCAAGGGGATGCTAGGTGGCACAGTGAATAGAGCACTGGCCCTGGAGTCAGGAGGACCTGAGTTCAAATCCGACCTCAGACACTTAACACAAAAAACTAGCCATGTGACCACGGGCAAGTCACTTAACTCCAATTGCCCTACCTTTCCCCTCCCAAAAAGTGAAAAAGAAAAACCCAACACAAAACAAAACAAACAAACAAAAAAAAAAAACCACTCAAACCGTTGGCTGCTGAATAGCACGAAGCCAGAGTCCTAGATAGACGATGGAAGATTTCCTGGACAGTGCAGAGATTTCCTGGACAGTGCAGAGTTCCTGAAGGTTTCTCAGATTGAGCTTCCAGGGTATAGAAAGGGATATTTCTCAACAGCATGAACCTTTTAGAAAGAAAAGGGTGGAGTATGTCATTCTCTGCCTGGAAAAACAATAAACTAAGCCATGATACAGAAGAGCAAAAACCTGGACTTGACCCTCTTCTACTACAGTAAATTATTTGTACAATGCAGGTCTGACTGAAGGGGAGTACCACTTTAGCAATCACAAGAAAGAGGTACAAGCCTATAGTTTGTAGGGCTATGAGGTTACTTACTAGAAAGTAGAAGAGAAATAGATGAATTGTTTATGAGCTACTGAGTGTTGATTTGCATCTTCTGGGTGGAATGAAATGAAGGCAGTTGCCTTAAGACAAAGATAGAAGAAACCCTTAAAGAGGTATCCTCCCCATATGGTTCCCCATTGCCCCCTGGGTATCCTCTCTCCTTTACAAGAAGCCCAACCAAAAACCTTTGCCTCAAGCTTATCTGAACCATAACTAGGCAAAAATATTCCCACCACGAAAATTCACAGGCTTCCCTTAATTAACACCTAGAGATCCTCATCCAGGTCTGGGAACTTCACCTACCTGCCAAGTATAAAAAGAAACTCTCTACAAGCCAAGTGGTGGTTCACCCTCACTAGCCTGCTGACATCTTTGAGAGTGACCCTCAAGTTCTTCCAAACAAGTTTCCTCTTTCTTCTATCTTTTCCATGCCTCTGATGGGTAAGCCCCTTGCTCACCACATCTTTTGCTCATAAAGTCCTTCAACCTCCCCACTGAGTTATACTCGATAAAAATTTGTAAATCACTTAAAAAGAAACAAAAAAAACCTGTGGTGATCTGATGCCTCTGTTTTTCTAGGACAAGTCCTAAGCTGAAG
>NW_027185779.1:3060841-3115130 GCF_028583685.1 Petaurus breviceps papuanus | reverse complement strand
TTACTCACATCTGGGGTGATGTAGACATGAACTATAGTCTGAGAGTTAAAAAAAAATAGAAACACACACACACATGCATGTGGGCATGCCTGCGCGCGTGTGCGCACACACACACACATACACACACACACACAACTCTACCAGTCTCTGGGCAAAATCGGTCAAAGAGATATGATTTTCAGAGGAGCACTGAAGATTAAGCTTAGTCCATATAAACCTTTAGCATAGACTAAATTTACATGAGTTACAGAAACATTACCATTTGTTTCATCATAATAGAATGTTTGGTCTAATTCAAAATATGTACAATTTAGAATTAGGGGGGACCCGGGTTTGAATCCTGCTTTTGGCACTAACTAGATGTGTTATTACGAATGACTCATAAACTCTCTGAGTTTCATTTTTTTCTTGCATTAAATTAGGTTAATAATTTCTCCTTTCAATTGTTAGGCTCCAGTAAGATGCTGATTGTGAAGAGGAGGAAGGGAATGAGCATAAAGTGTCTTCTATGTACCAGGCACTATGCTAATTGTTTTACAAATATCTCTTGCAAATCTTAAATGCTATGTAAATAGAACCTATTATTATACCATTTGAATAATAAAATGAGAATCAACAACTTACACAACATGTACTAGTATTGAATATTTTCTGAAAATTTGTTTCCTTAAAAGTATATATCTTCTTTAAAATTTAATTTTCTGGTATCTAGTAGCACTAAGAATTGTTTGTATTCTTTTATACACTTTAAGGGTTCTATTCTATTATGAAAGTCAGTCACTTCATAGTGAAACAAGAGAAGAGACTGAGGAGATCAGTTTCTTAACAAATGCAAGTTTTGTTTAATCTTTAGAGTGAATCACAGAGAGATATGAGGGTTAAGAAAAAGAAATCAGAAGCCGAGAGATAGACTTGCATAACTCTCTGTGACCCTGGACAAGACCCTCAAGAATAGAATCATTTCAACCTAAAATGCTTACAAATATAAAATTGAATTTGGGGGAGTCTTTTTTTGGCCAACCTATAAAACTATTATTTTTGACACATACTACTGATTTCTTAAAAGTTCAAGCATAAACACACGTGGCCATGTAATAGAGAAACGATCATTTAAGTTATTTAGCAGCTACTTAAATGAAATAATTGAGAGCTGTTTCAAATCATTTTTCACTTTACTTTAATGCTCTTCATGTTAAAGTTTCCCCATATATAGGGATAACAAAAATGTTAGGAGCTACTGATGAAAAGAAAATGGGGAAGATTTAAATGTATTCCATGTGAGCATTTAATTTCAGGGGACAGCTTTGGGTGGCTTGGTGGATAGAGTACCAGTCCTGGAGTCAGGAAGAATTATCTTCATGAGTTCAAATCTGCTCTCAGACAGTTACTAATTGTGTGACCCTTGGCAAATCACTTAACCCTGTTTGCCTCAGTTTCTCATTCGTAAAATGAGCTGGAAAAGGATCAAATGCTATAATATTTCTAAAGTGCTAGGTCATCTCCAATTGTCTTGATCACGTCATTACCTGGTTCCTTTACCCATAGCAAAGGAAAGACGAGAGAGGTCTCTTGATTTTTATTAATAAAGCAGAGTTGGCATGTTTATTGAACTTGTAGATGACATGAAATTTGGAGGGAATAGGGAATAAGTATTTACTAAATACCTACTATATGCCAAGTACTGTGCTAAGTACTTTACAAATTGTTGTGGCTGTGGTTTTATCCTTTGTTCTTGAAGAGGACCATGGCATCAGGAAGATGATGCCATGACTTGTAAGTATTGAAATTGTATAAGAATAATTATGAATAAATAATTATAATAAATAAACACAAAGTCTTATATTTAGGTTCAGATGATCTATAACATAAGTTCATGGATAGAAAATTGTTCTTGTATCACTTAACACCAATTGCCCTACCTTCCCCTCTGAAAAAAAATATTTTTGTGAAAAGGAATTGGAGATTTTAGTGGATTATAAACTACATGTGAGACATCACTTAATATGGTAGCCAAGATACTATTTGGATCTTAAACTGCATGTTTAGAAGCATGGTGTTCAGAATGAGAGAAGTTATACTTACATTGCACTCTTCCCTGGTTAGACCATACCTAGAGTATATTGTATTTAGATATATGTATCATATTTTAGGAATAATATAGGGGAAAGGAGCATGCTATGCTAAGCACCTACTATGTGCCAGATACTGTTCTAAGCACTTTAAAAATATTTTCTTATTTGTTCTCATTTGACATGGGGCAGGAGGAACATGATAGCTGTCTTCAAGTGTTTGATTGTCAGAAAGGGAGATTCACCATCTTGTGGCTAACTCTGGCAGAACTGAGAATAATAGGGGAAAGATTAAATGAAGCGTTTTAATGCCATATAAGATGAAACTGCATAACAATGAGAACTGCTCCCAAATGAACTGGAATTCTTTAGTAGGTAGTGAGTTCCCTATCACTAGAAGTCTAAAAGTAGAGTCTGGAAGACCATGTGTAGGAAGAATTCCTGCTCATGTATGGGCCAAATTAGCTACTGGATGAGACTCCTTCTAAGTCTCAGGTTCTGTGCTTCAATGGTCCATCTTGCATTCCTAGATTAACTACTTAATCTCTGTCTTGTTTTTCATTTTATTTTCAGATATCCTTCTCTGTTCACACCTCCTCTTCTCCAGCCACCACCTCCAGCTCCCTGCTTCTCACCTACACCCTTTTGTTCTGTTTCTTGTCAGTCAATGTCTTGCCTAATATGAACTTACATGTGCAAGTACCAACATTTACACTAAACACACATAAAATGGTTTTGGCCTATAGCCAAAGGGTGTATACATGATACATATATATATTGGGAAAGTAGGGGGTGTAATTTATCACACTGGTCATTGGTGATCTTAGGGAAAGAATTTTCTGTGACATGGTAGGTCTAAAGGATATTATGAGAAAGAGAGGAATAGGTGGGGGGATAGAGGCAGCAAGCATTGACAATATGTTTCAAAAGCTTGAAGAAACAATAATCGTATAGGGCTTGGAATGGAGTTGCAGGGTCAAGCGTAAATTTGTGGGAATTTTGAGGGTAGAGGATACTCATGCATTTTGGAAGGAAGAAGAAAAACAGTCAATAGAAATGGAATGATACAAGTTGGAAAGGAAAAGAGGTAAATGTGGGAGCAAGCAAGAGAAGACAGAGCACAGGTGACAGGAATGGACTTTGTCGATAGATGGGACAGTTCTTCCTCTGAGATTCAGGAAATGATGACACAGTAGATATAGAGATAGGGTCAAATTCAATGATTCTGTTCTTTTAATTGCTTCAGTTTAATTGTTCTTTTGATTTCCTTGTTAGCTGGGTTGTTTTTCATCTCAGCAGCGAGGAAAGGTTTTGCTGAAACCTTCCAAATCCCGAAGCTCTTCTGTGTAAGGCAGACTTATGCAATAAAAAATGGGCCCTGAACTCACCCTATACTTGAAATGGTTCAATGGATTCACCACCCAGGGCAGAAAGTAGGTTGAGGACCTTGGTAAAGTATTCATGTGAATTCTGCTTAGATTGGCAGAAACCCTCGAATGAACAATTTTGTGAAGAAATGGACAGTAAAGAACATGTTATTCCTGTTGTTTCCATGACGACGGACATGCTTCATGGAATATATCCATCATGCATATACTCCTCAACCATCTGGTTTCTAAGTCCTTGGTGAAAACCCTCTAGGAATGAAGTGTAGGTAAACTTTAATCAGTTTTATAATTACTGTAGTCCTTGCAGAAATCATTTAACTTGGTGTTGCAGCTGCTTCGACACAAGGCCCAGAGGTCTTATTAGGATTTTATTGCTACTTTTAAGGAGCGGGGTAAGAATCATTATTGTACTTTCTCCGCAGATGCCACTGTTTCTGTTTGGTGTTCTGAGACGAGGCTGTGGTGACATCACGTGAAGACGGAGAAAAGGTCAAAGTTATTTTTTCCAACTGACTCTGTCAAATATAAAAATTAACCATACCAAGAACTGGGTTTTATGTATTGGTAATGTATGTTTATGTTAGAGTTTCTGTCAAAACAGGGATTAAAGATAAATGTAGCTAATTAAAAGAACATTTGCTTCGTGCTCCTGGTAATAGATCCCTCATTGTGAGGTCTCGAGGTGTATGGCTTTCTTTAAGAATGAAGGCAATTTATGTTATGGAAGCTGCACATTATAGGGGGGTGATTCTGATTTTGAGGAAAATAAAATATGAGTCTGAGAACAACCCGGTGAGAGCTTTAAGGAAATATGAGAAGTTATGAATAGGTAGAGTTTTCAGTCCAGAGTGAACAGCCCTGGTGTACTTCCTATACTTTAGGAAGCTGAGGAATGGTTCCCAGCAGGGTCTCTGATACCAGCTTGCTTGTTCAGAGGGAACATATCGTAACTGGCACTGGATAAGTCAACGTGTTCCAAACAAGAGCTTTGTGGTTTAAAGAACAAAACAAAACAGTCCACTCTCTAGATCAAACTAAGGAATCATTGCTTTTTATCTTACTGGGCTCTGCCAAGCAGCTATGCCCATAGGATTAATGTTCCCTGTTACCTGGCATCTGTGTTTTCCTTGGTCTTCTTTTGGTGTGGAAAAATAAGAAAAACCAAAGAGAGAATACATCAAGCTTCCATCACCTTCCAAAGCTAAATAGATTAGAGAGGCAGTGTGGTTCAGTGGAAGGAGCATTGGACTTTGAACCAGAAAACACATGGGCCCCAGTCTTAGCTCTGCCATTTAAGATCATAACAAGCATAACAAGATAATGTACATGAAAGGGATTAGTAACTTAAAGACACGAAGATCACACATGTTGTCAATTGACTTTGGGCCTGCATCATTACTAATTGTATTTTTTGAGCTGGAGAGATTATAGGCTAAATCCATGGAATGATGAGATTAAATTTGTATTTATAAATGGCATTTTGCATCTCAAGAAACACATTGAGTTTTATGTGTGTTTTAAAAATAAGTTTTATTGACATCTTTTGTTTTTACATCATCTAAATTTCTTCCTGTATTCCCCTTCTCCCCCTCCCAGAGAGCTATCCCATATAACAAAGAATTTTTATATGTGTTTTTATGTGTAATGCATGGTGGTAGACAGAATTTCTTCACCTATTAAAGAAGTGTAATTCATTTTCAATCCAGTGTTTCAATTCAACAAATACAAATTAAACTCCTACTGTAGTCAAAATACTGTGCCAGAGACTAAGGGACAGAGGAAAGTCAAATAAGGCATGGTTTCTGCCTTCATAGTTCATACAGACTAATAAAGAGAGATATAATACACACACAATGATAAAAATAAAATGACAAGCATATTAAATGTACAGCAATAAAATAAAGTGATAGACACAAGATTAATGCATTAGACATGTCCAAAATTAAGTACTTTGTGAGGTCCAAAGATGAAATGGTTATTACTGATTACTTGCATAGGAAAAAACTTCATAGAGGAAGTGATATGTTAGTTGGATTTTAAAGGATAGGTAATTGAATGGGAGAAAAAGAGGACATTCCATGCAAAGTTAACAGTGTAAGTAAGCAAAGGTACTAGGTCAGGAAAACTCAGGGCATAATGGGGTAGGATTAGAAGATGGAGAGTAGTCCAGATGGTCTGGAGTATATAATTTACAAAAGGAAGTACTAGGGACATGTAGAAAAGCAGTATTTTGAAAAGCCTTGAATGCAAGGTATATAAGTCTGAATTTGATTTGTTAGTTTACAGGAAACCATTGAAGTTTTTTAGAAGAGGAATAATATGATCAGATCTGTGAATATAGATGAGTCTTTTAGTGGCAAGAAGGCTATTTTGGGAGAGTGTAAAAAAATCTGCTGTTGCAAAAAAAGTTAAGGTGCTTAAGCTTTTATGTGTTTTGAATGATTTTGACAATCTGATGAAACTTATGAGTCCCTTCTCAAAATAATTTTTAAAATGCACAAAATAAAATACGTAGAATCACAAAGGAAACATTAAAGTATAGTTAATCTATGTAGACACATACATGCATGTCCATGCATGTATATCTGTATGTGTCTAAGTTCACAGACTGAGTTTATATTTCTGAAGAATTGTATTAATGAAACTTAAAAGGATACCAATGAATTGTTCATGCAGTTAAAAAAAACCATAAAATAAATCAGCTAACAATTTTAAAACAAGTTCCAAAGCAGGAATTATGAAAATTAAGTAGAGAAACTGGAAAATAAAGACTATAAAACTTATCAACAAAACTAAGAACTCTTTTTTAACAAAATCAATAAACCAGCTAACTTGATTAAGAAAAAGAGAAGAGAAGTCATGACTAAAAAAATGAACAAGGTGAATTTACAACAAATAGAAGAAATGCTAGAAATATACAAATAACATGACAGTAAAAGTAAGAGTTGAAAGGAAGTCTATGAGTACACAAGGATAAGATATCCATATGATGGAAACAAAAAATAGGATTTTAAGCAACACAGTCTCAGAAAACAAATAGGGAATTATTGTTTAGTCATGTCTAATTCTTCAGGATCACATAGACTTGTCCATGGAATTTTCTTGGCAAAGGCACTGGGACGGTTTGCTATTTCCTTCTCCAGTGTTATCCCATTTTGCAGATGAGATAAATGGGAGCTAAGTGACTAACCCAAGTTTGTATAGTTAGTGAGTGTCTGAGGCTGAATTTGAACTCAGATCTTACTGATTTCAAGTCAGTGCTCTGTCCACTGCACCACCAAAACCATAATAACTACCCAAGATAATGGAAAGGAAATCCCGAAGTCATGAATTTACAAATGAATTTTATAGAATGTTTAAAAAGCAACAATGCCTATGCTAAAAAGAATATTCTTTGATGAGATAGATGTCTCAATCAAACTTCTTTTTATGAAGCAAATATGGTATTGATATCCAAACCAGAGAGGCAAATCAGATGAAAATAAATACAGAACAAAATTTAAAAACCCATTAAAGAGAGTGTAGTCATATAGCTAGAAAATAATTTATATGACCAGTCATCCAGTAAATCAATAAGAATCAATTTTTTTTTTGTTTGCCAGGTGGCAAGTTGAGTTTATACCAGGGATACAATGATACTTGAATTTTAGGAAAACAGTAGAATAATCTTTCAATGAACTATAGCAGTCATTTATATTAAGAACCCTATAAAGAATGGGCATGAAAGGAACCTTCTTCAATATGAATGAAAGTATTAATTTAAAACTAAGAGCTAGCAGTCTTCAGTGAAATCTCACTAAAGACTTTCCCAGTAAAAACAGGGACAAAGCAATGATATCCCTTTTCTCCTCTATTATTTAACATAATTCTAGAATGCTAGCTCTATGAAAATGATAAGTGAACAAAATTAAAGGCCTAAACATCATTAAAGAGGAAATAAAATTATCCTTAATTGCAATGATATGATTATGTAGCTAAAAACTCAGGAGAATAATCAAAATTTAAGAGGCTTTAATAGCTTCAATAAAGTGTCCAAATGCATGAATTCACAAACCATTAGTGCTTCTACACAGTACAATAAAAAACCAGGAAGAAATAATAATAAGAGATATTCCATTCAAAGAAGGTACAAAACGTAAACTAGCTGGGAATTAACCTGTTAAGATATCCACAAATTAAAAAAAAAAAATAAACATACTGCAAATCCCTCTTTACAAAAAGACAGAAATATTTTAAAAAATTAGAGAGATACTGACTATTCATTGCTGGGCTGTGCCAATATAAGAAAAATTATTATTGTGCTTAAATTAGTTATAGATTTTGTGCTATACTAATCAGATTGAAGGAATACTTTAAAGAACTAAATAAAACCATGACATTCATTTGGAGGAACAGTGGGTATAGAATTTTAAAGGAAATAAGGAGAAAAAAGCACAAATAAAAAGGGGACATAGTGTTATACAATTTTGAAAAACTATTTGTTACTGGTTAGAGACCAGAAAAATAGATAAGTAAAATACCCTGGATAAGAAAGAAACAGAAACAATAAAAAATAGTAGCTTGGTATTTGGCAAATGCATGAATATATATTATTGGGGCGGCTAGGTGACACAATGAATAGAGTACTGGCCCTGGAGTCAGGAGGACCTGAATTCAAATTCGGCCTTAGACACTCAACACAAAACTAGCTGTGTGAACTTGGGCAGGTCACTTACCGCCAATTGCCCCACTTCCTCCCAAAAAGCAATACACACACACACACACACACACACACACACACACACACACACATACACGCACACATTATTTGGAGGAGTACTCCCTTTTAAACATGAATTTGTAGGGAGACTGGAAGGCAGTTTGGCAAATTTATTTTTGAAAATCATAAATCTAGTCATAGGTTTGCAACTGGAAAGAATGAATTAAGAGTTCATTGACTCCACCCCTTCATTTTACATATGGGGAAACTGAGACCCAATGAGATTAAGTGATTTGACCATGGTCACATAGTTATTGTGTAAAAGAGAATTTGCTCCAGATCTTCCTAAGTCTAGCACTCTATCTGTTATAACGCCTCCAAAATAGATGGAGCCTTAAATGAAATGATTTGCTCTAAGTCACATAACATTTGAAGTGGGATTTAAATCAAGGTTTTCCTGACTTCAAGTCCAATCTTCCAGATATTACACCATGCTGCCTTTCTATATCTTATGCCATACAGTGAAATAAGCTCAGAATTCACACCTGATCTGATTTTAAGGGATCATAACATTAAAAAATTAGGGGAGAATGGAATGAGATGTCTTTCACAACTATGAAGGGGATGAAATGTTGGTCTTTTTTTGCTTTTTGGAGGGGGGAAGGCAGGGCAATTGGGGTTAAGTGATTTGCCCAAGGTCACATGGCTAGTAAGTGTTAAGTGTCAGAGGCTGGATTTGAGCTCAAGTCCTCCTGACTCCGGGGCTGGTGCTCTATTCACTGAGCCACCTAGCCACGCTGGGAGATGAAAATTTTTAATCAAATAAGGGATAGAAAAAACCACAGAAGAGAAAATGGAAAATTATAGTCACATAAAATTTTAAAAAGTTTTTACACAAGCAAAATCAATAAAGACAGAATAAGATGAAAAACTTTTGGTGGAGAAAATGTATTGAATATCACTGATATTTAAGGAATGAACATAAAAATATATATATGGCCAACCCAACATGTGTCTCCTGGAGGAGAGGGGTATAAGAAATCATTTAAGAAGTTATACCTAGCAAGGTGTTAGCTTACACGACTGAAGTAGTAGTATTGGAGTTCTTAGTATACACACAGACACAGATATACAGACACACGGACACAAACTCCAGTTACTGTTCTCAAGAGCATCACAGTCGAAAAAGGGCTGTTGTGATCCTTTTCTTCTTCTACTCACTCTCTAACTTTTGGCTTCACCACAGAATTCTTTTTAATACTGACATACCCTCTCCTCCCACATAAACACGCAATCCGTTTGATGTGAGATTGTCATAACTAGGGAATGGGCTGGGAAATGTTACCATGCTGCTAAACTACAATCATGGTTAATGAGAAATCTAATTTCCTGAGAGGATATGTCTATTCCCCTTACATCTTCTTGAAGTGTCTACAGATTATACGGGACACAATGGAACTGTAAATATACATAAAAAAACATCTATTAGGATGGAAAGGTCATTCAGAAAAATGTCAAAAATTTATTCTGTAGACAAAGGGGAACAATTGAAAGGTTTTGAGAGGGTGAATAATGTGATCAAAGATGTGCTTAGTGTCATCAAATCATAGATTTGGAGCTGGAAGGAAATCTCTGAGGTCATCTAGTTCAAGTTCTTTTAATAGCTGGGGAAACTAAGTCAAAGAAACTAAGAAGTTTAAGTGACTTAGCAAAAGTCACACAGATAGTAAATGGAAAAGCCAGAATTTCAATGCAATGAGTCCTTCTCCAAATCTAACATTCTGCTTTGCCAAGGAATCATAGACCTGGGGACTAGAAAACTGACCCTATTGGTAACCTGTCAACTTCACATAATGAAATAGGAATTAAAGACATGATCTTTATCTAGTTTAAACAGTAGGACAGTCTGAGATCATCCATTACCACTCAAATGCAAAGTAATAGCAAATAATAAAATAAAATATTCAAAAATAAAATAAGCTTCATAGAGTAAATCAATTCCATTCCTACCATGGTTTTTGTTTATAAAACAGCATCAATCAATCAACAAGTTTTTTTTTTAAGTATCTACAATATTCTAGAAACTGTGTAGGATATAAGTACAAAGAATTAATCTATACTAGCCAGGAACTTACATTATAATCACAGATCATTTTTGGATATAGGCCTGGCAGTGATATAGCTGGGTCAAAGGGTATATACTAAGTTGTTGTATATAATTCCAAATTGCTTTACAGAATGGTTGTATCCATCACAGGTCTACCAACGTACATTAATGTTTTCCTGCAGCCCCTGTAGCGTTTGTTATTATTTTTTGCTAATCTAAAGGTTGTGAGTTGGAATCTAAGAATGGCTTTAATTTCCATTTCTTTAATTCTTAGTGATTTGGGACATTTTTAAATATGGCTACTAGTTTTTTCATTTGGCCTGGGTTTCTTTTTGTAAAAACTGTCTATTCAGCTATTTAGACCATTTATCAACTGGAGATTTCCTCTAAGGCTTATAAATTTGAATCAGTCCCTATCTATCCTGGAAACGAGACCATTATCTAAGAAACTTGTTGCAAGATTTTTTTTTTTAACCAGGAAAATATTTCCCTTTCAACTTTGGTCATATTGGATTTGTTTGTGCAAAACTTTTTACTTTTATGTAGTTAAAATAATCTATTTTATATTTTGTGATCTTCTTTAACCTTTTGTTTTTTGGTGAACTTTTCTACTATCCAAAAAAAAAGTCACAGAAACAGGAAAAGGTCCTGTATGTACAAAAACATTTGTATTTACTCTTTTGTGATGTCAAAACCCTAGAAACTAAAGGGATACTCACCAGTCAAAGAGCGGCTAAATAAATTGTGGTATATGAATTTTGGGCTATAAGAAATGAGGAGAGTTGATTTCAAAGAGATACACTTTTATGAAAAGATAAAAAATAAAGCAAACAGAACTAGAGGAACAATGTATTATATTAATATTATAAAAACAAACAGTTTTAAAGACATAAATCGATAAAGTATGACATCAACACAACTAGGAGAACAACTAATTTAGTAGTAACGCTGTAAAGAAAACTTTGAATGGTCTAAGATATATAATCAATATCATAAGCATCCAATAGTCAAGAGTCCAAACGATTAATGATGAAACATGCTATCTCTCCTGATAGCGAAGTAACAGATTTAGGGTACAGAATGAGACACACACACAGAGCTATATATGTGGTATATATTATACACACATGTGTGTATATATACAAATGTAACCAAAGATGGAATTAGTTTCCCTTGAAAGTAATGTTTTGGGGCGTCCAGGTGGCTCAGCGAGTAAGAGCACTGGCTCCAGTGTTGGGATGACCTGGAGATCGAATGCTGGGCTCAGACACTCAGCACCACACCCAGAAATAACTGGCCGTGTAATCTTGAGCAAGTTACTTAACCCTGATTGCTTTAAAAAAAAAAAAAAAAGAAAGTAATGTGTTTTGTTTTTCTCTTTAATGGGGTGGGGTAGAGAGAGAAAAAAATGTTTCTCTTAATTAAGAAAAAACAATTAAAAATAGAAATAGGGAATACTACTACTGATGTGGGATGTTGCATGTGATTCACACTGGGGAGCTCCTCCACAGGTTACTGTTATTCCACCACCAGAGGGCTCCCATATTTTCCCTTAAATGTACTCAGTGACCATGGATAAAAAAAAAGAGTTTTCAAGTAAATTTAGTTACTTAATCTATGATAAATCGATGCTTTTCACTTTCTTCTTACATCTGCCTTATAATATCCCAGCCCCTACTCTGCAATCCAGTGATACTGCACTCCTTGCCCTTCTTCCAACAAGACACCCTATCTCAACACTCCATGCATTTTCATTGGCAAATGTCTATGTCTCTATGTCTGGAATTCTCTCCCTCTTCATTTCCTCCTCCTGTCTCCCCTGCATTCCTTCAAGTCCCAGCTAAAATCCTACCTTTTTACAAGAAGCCTTTCCAGATCCACCTTAATTCTAGTGCCTTTTCTCTATTGATTATTTCCAATTTATCCTGTATGTAGCTTGTTTGTACATAGGATTAGGGTTTTTTTGCATGTTTTCTCCCCAGTCAGACTGTGATTTTTCTTGAAAACAGGGACTGTCTTTAAACTTTCCTTGTATCCCCAGTGCTTAGCATAATGCCTGGCACATACCATGTGCTTAATAAATCTTTATTGACTGTTTATTGACTGGCTGGTTCACTCAAAGGCAAATAAATGGACATTTCTCTACTCCCCTTTCCCCAACCAGGTGAGAGGAATGACTTTAAAAACCATGAATCTGTCTTGGGATAAAGTTGTTTCCTAGCCCCTTGTGTACCATTCACTCTTTCTTACTGCAACCTCTGTGGTAGAGCATTACAGACCACCCTAAGACAGGGGTCCTCAGACTCTTTGAGGGAAATTGCTCTGTATTTGTCTGAAACCTCAAGATCATCAGGGACAGAGGAAATAACATTTAGGTCAAGTCCCTGAGTTGTGGACAAGCCAGGGTCCTTCTTCAGATGTGGAATTCAAGAAAATTACTGAAAGAAGAGCAGAGTAGAAAGAAGAATCTGCCATCAGAAAATAGCTTAGGAATTTACCATGTCTGGTTCAAGGATCCACTGTGATATTCTGATAGGCTAGGGACCCTTACTACTAAGTATTTTTTTTTACTAAAGTCTCTTTTTTCCTTACTCTTTTTTTTTTACTTTACTAAAATCGAATCATAAAGTGACTAAGAACCAACAAGACCTCTTGAATCACACTGGATGCCCATAAAGGGGAGCCACTGAAGGCTATGGAGTACTATCACTATTAGAGATCAGTCAACCCACAAGTATTTCCTGAGTATCTGTTAGGTACTCAGACCTTGGACTTAGGTGACTTGTAGAGTCAGAAGTATAAGAAATACCTTGAAGCAACTTATAACTATATGAACTTCAAGCTACAAAATCAACACACATGAAACAACAGTCATAGAATGGTAGAATTGAACTCAGTAACCATATATTCATTATCTTCACCTGAAGAAGAATCCCCTCTACAACTTTAGTAATATGCAGTCATCCAGCTTGAAGACCTTTATGAGTGGATATTCTATATCTTCTTTTTGACAATTCTAATTATTAGAACATTTTCCCCTTAAGCCTTTCCGACTGTTTCTTTACCTATAAAATGCATATAAAAATACACAAGCTATTTTATAATCTGATCATGAGGGTGGAGTTTTCTTATGTTTGTACCTCTTTTTTGAAGAGGACTGTAGCATCAGGGAAATGGTGACATGACTTGCAGTTGACTTGGATTTGAGGGAGGGAGGACTGTGCAACGTCACCAGCCTCACTTTCTTCTCCAGAGCCATCTGGATCCAGTGACCAGATATTCATCAGGATGACTGAAGATGACCCAGGATGCCATGGGAGACCCTGGCCCTTTTAGGCTAAGGCTTTTTCATGTACTCACTTAGAGTGAGTTAAAGTCCCATTCAGTGAATAGACCTCTTTAAGAGGTGAGTCAAGGGATGGCCCCTTTAATTTGAAAAAAAGAAAAAAAATCAAGCTAGAAGGGGAAGACCCTCAGGGTTGCTGTTCCAAAGAGAAACAGTTACCATTGATGTTCACTCTGAACCAGGGGTGTCAAAAATTAAGTGGAGCTTGGGCAGGAACTGGTCCAATCTATGAACTTCAGAGTCAACTGGGTTTAAAGTTTTGAGGAAGAGAGGAAGAGAGGAAGGGAGAAAGGCAGGAAGGGAGGGAGGGAGGGAGGAAGGGAGGAAGGAAGGAAGAAAGGAAGGAAAGAAGGAAGGAAAGAAGGAAAGAGGAAGGAAGGAAGGAAGGAAGAAAGGAAGGAAGGAAGGAAGGAAAAGAAATCTAGCTAGTAAACCTCAAGTTTAGTGGACAGCTTCCGGTCATCAAAATTTACCTTCCTTTGGAGAGGAGAAGGAGAGGGAGAGGATGAGTTGAATTACCCAACTAGTTGGAGAGTACGAAAAGGCTTTAGACTAATGAAATGAAATCAATCATGTAACTCTGTTTGCTAACTCTAAAATACCTTATAAATGCTGATTTTTTTTTTAATCTTCAAGGCAGCTTGATCTACTTTTGATGGCTAAATACAAGTGAATTTAGTTGTTTTTTTTTTTCCAGTTTCTCTTGAATTGTCTTAGGAAGACCCTGAAGATTACCTGCCAAGATAAGGTACCCACCCGGACATTGTGGTCCTCTCTAGAGTTGAACTGCTAAACATTCAAAGTCTATTGCAGAAAGCACAACCCAGGGGCTGGACACATAGTTCAAATGCCAAAGGACTGTTTTACAGAGAATTCAAATAAAGTAAACACTCACATGATGGTCAGAAGAAGCAGTATAAAGACACTCTCAGGTGTCTCTGAAGAACTTAATATTAACTGTGAGACATGGGAAATGCTGGCAGAGGACCATCTAGCATGGCATTATACTCTATGAGCAAAGCAGAATCATAAAGCACAAAGAAAATGGGAGCTTTGCAAATCCAGAGCCACTTCTGCCATAAATGTTCCAATGGACTACTTGTGCCTGATTTGTGGCAGTACCTTCCAAACTCATATTGAACTGATCCACTACAGCTGAACACACCAGACCCTGATTCCAATATTGTGATGTCCTTGGTCTTCTTCAGAAACAAAGGATGAATAACAACAGGTGAATAATGTATAAAAAAGAATAAAGGTTAATTTCCTTGTGTTATTAACCTTGGGTACCATCTTGTAGGAATACTTTTTCCAAAATCATGTCCAAGAAATACCTGAATTCTACTTTATAATAAACAAGTATTAGCAAATCATCGAAATTTAGATCTTTAGGGGCCTCATTTAGTCCACCCTCTTTATGTTACATATTAATAAAATGACCCAAAGAGAGTTAATTGACTGACTCTAGGCAATGTAGCTAGTGACAATAATAATGCAGCTTTATATAAGCCCTGTAAGCTTTAGAAAACTCCACCCCATTCAGGCTGCTTGGTCTGTCCTCAGGTTGTGCGTGTCCTTTTTCAAAGAGAACCATGACATCAGGGAAATTACTGACAGTTGACTTTGATTTGACTGAGGGAGGACTGTGCAAGGTCACCAGCCTCACTTTCACCTCCAGAGTCGTCTGGATTCAACAACACTATGAAACAGATACTATAAGTGTTTTATTCCCATTTTTGTAGAATTATGGATTTGGAGATAGAACTTCAGAGGTTGTCTAAAACAACGATTTTATAAATAAGGAAACTGAAACTCAAAGATGATAAGTAACTTATCTATGATTGTACAAGTTGTGTGATAATACTAATTATCCTTTGTCTTTATGTGATACTTTTCAGTCAAAGAACTTGAAATATTTTATAATGTAATATGCTTCCCTTTTGTATGTGGACAACTTGTTTACTGAAAGAGGAAGAACAAAAAGCAATCAATTAATAAATATTTTAAGTATCCACTATGTGCCAGGCACAGTGCTTAAACACTGGGGATACAAAAAGAGGCAAAAGAAATTCCCTGTCCTCTAGGAGCTTACAATCTAATGGGAAGACAACATTTAAGCAAATATATACAAAGCAAGCTATATATAAACAATAAGAAATCACTAACAGAAAGAAGGCACTGGAATCAAGAGGGGTTGGGGAAGACTTCATGTAGAAGGTCGAATTTTAATTGGAACTTAAAGGAAGCCAGAAAGGTCAGCTGTTGGAGCAGATGAGGAATAGTATTCCAGGCGGGGGGTCAACCAGTGAGAGTACCTGGAGCCAAATGTCTTGTTCATAGAACAGCCAGGAATCCAGGGTCACTGGGTCAAAGAGTACCTATGTGTTGGAGAGTAAGCTGTAAGAAAACTGAAAAAGTAGGAGACAGCTAGGTTATGAAGGGCTTTAAATAACAAACAGTAGTTTATATTGCTCTTGGAGGCAATTGGAAGCCACTAGAATTTATTGGTAGTTTCTTCCACGTGGAAATATTGCACATTGGCAAGAAATGCACAGGTTTATGGATGGACTATTATGTTATGATTATTATTGCTTTGAATTATGTTTAATACATATTTCCTGATCCAATGCTATTGATATCATCTTTGATGATTTGTTTCGTACAACAGTAGGGGCTTAAGAACTGTGATGGCGAAGAGTAGATGTCCACACCATGATTACCCTTAGGACTCTCTGTCTCTCTCTCTCTGTCTTTCTGTCTCTCTCCATACACACTCACACACACACACACTCACTCACTCACATACATATTCACTCACTCACTCACACACACACACACACACACACACACACACACACACACACATATAGCCATCTGACCATCCTCTTCTGGAAACTTCTACTTTCATTTCCAACCTTTAAATATGAGGGCAAGTTGTGGTGAGTGACCCAGCTCACAGAAAAAGTTCATCGAAAACTGGGGTTGACATTATGCTAATGTATAGTAGACCTACCAGGGGAGGGGTTGAGAGGGACCAATGGGACAGGGAGCTATTTATTACCTGTAATCCATTCAAAGAATCATGGAAATGGTCATTAATTAACTAATTGCCCATAGTGTGCTAAAGTTGGATCTTATTACCTTGTGAAAGACTTTTGTTAAATTTTCAATGTGAGCATTTAAACCTCAGGAACTGGCCAATGCTACAAATCAGGATTTGATTTGTTATTTTATTGATTATCTAGATTTAAGAAAAGTATTAGAGAAAATGTTAATAATATTTATTAAAACGTGTCCCAAAGGATACAGATATATGTGTGTACGCACATACACACATATGTGTAAGTATGTAAGAAAGCTGGATTCCTGACCATTTACTAGCACACTCTTGTTCATTGCTATATTAGGTTAAATGTTAAGGGAAGATGGGGCGGGTGAAGAAACGGTTAGCTGAAAGGTTTCCTTTCCAAGTGACTGTAGCAGGTGTCTTCTTCCAGTGGCTCTCCTCTTCTCCTTTACGCTGATCCATCTGTGCTCTTCAAAGGAAGAGAGTCCAAGTGACAGCTCCTATGTCTGTACCCTTATGTTGTAAAGCTGTAGAAGTGCCGTTACTGATAGATTCTTATTCTATAATCTATTCCTCAGGAGAATTGCACTGGGAACTTCTTACTGTTGTTCACTCATTTCTGTCATGTCTGATTCTTTGTGACCCTACTTGGGGTTTCCTTGGCAAAGATACTAGAGTGGTTCGCCATTTCCTTCCCTAGCACTGGGGTTAAGTCTTGATGCAGTGTGGGTCTGGAGCCTGAGGATCTGGATTCAAATCACATTTCTGTTACTTCCTTATGATGTTAGACAAATTGTTTAACCTCTCTGGCCCTCATATTTTTCATCTGTAAAGCAAGGTAATTAGAAGAGGTGATCTCTATTGGTTCCCTTCTAACTCAAAACCCTATGCTATTTTTCTGCCCTCTTCCAGCATGAGTCCTGGAGAACATTCCCCTAAACAATTAGAAGTGATATCATGTTGGACTGAAGCCCAAGGGAGTTTCTCCACTATGACAAACTGGCAGTGCAGACAGGAAGCTGCTTTACCAACTCTCCCATTTCAATAATAGTCCCTTCCTCCCACCTTTTTGGGAGAGATTTGAGAGGTTCCCAGCCCAGGGCTGCTGTGAGGAAGGAGGGAGCACATTTTAAAGTGACAGGTAGACAAACTAGCATTCTCTAGTGGCCCTCCCCCTACCAGCTGCAGCCGTCTACCCCCTTGTCATCCTATTCTGAGCCTCATCTAATACATCCATTTCAAAGGAATAGGACCTAGTTCCCTTTGCCCTCCATTCCCCAGCTGCAAATTCCCACCCTGGTTCCTTACTTTGTGCAATGATTTAATATAAATATATTTAAAATAATAATCATGTCCTCCAGCTGCCCTCCCCCTTCCACCTGCAGTTTCCCACCCCAAGGCCTTATTTAGGGTTGGGATTAATACATATGTTTAAAATAAAAACTATTTTTCCTTGTTTTTTTTCCCCCTTTCCCAGCTGCAGTCTCCAACCCCCATAGTCCCTCTCCTTCTCATTCCCCACTCATATTGTTAGCCTCAGATCACAGAAATAGAGGGAAAAAAAAAGAGCAAAACTGAACTTCTATCAGGGTTTTGTTCAAGCTGACTGAGGTTCTCCATTCTAGTCTGATTTGTCAATGATAGTGCAGACCAGAGATCTCTTTGGCATCCTTGAAGGATCTAGGAGCAAGGAATATAGACAAAGAGATAAGTAAGCCACACGTCACAAGTAACGCTCATGGTCCTGATAGTCAAAATAAACTGATGGAAGACAATTTTCAGAAATTCTGCTCTACTGAGACAAAACCAATACTTTTCATTGCCCAGCTAAAGAGAGTTCCATGGTGGAACAGAGATGGCCAGAATTAAGTCTCCCTATGAAACCTCTCTTCTAGCCCTGAAAGTGCCAGATTGTGACAAGATTTGGGCTACAGATTTGGACAGCCTCAGTACTTTTGATTAAAATAGTCAACCAAGACTAAAGAGAAAAGTCCCTTAAAAGTCCCTCTCTAGGCCTTTTCACTTTCCTTTGTCCTCCAACAAATTCTCCTAGGTCAGTGTTTCAGGAAAGGATTGGTCTTGGGCCTATTTCTCCTTCGAGCTTTTTGTTATAAAATGCTCCTGGATTTGCTTTCATTGAGTGCTCTGTATAAACCATTCATCTTGATCTTACAGTCTGATCCTCTGTTGCCAATAACCCAGGCTTTTCTTTTTGCCAAGAACCCTTGAAATTCTAGTGATGAGTATGGCTGCCATATTGCAAGGAGTGTGCCAATCATTTCACCTTATTGCTGGGCAACCTATCTCCATGGTGATGGATCATCCTCATTTTCCTTTTGCTTTTCTAGGTTCTGGCTTCCTCATTCATTTTTCCTGTTCAGCTTCACTGGCATCATGATTTCCCAGTGGCTAAACATGATTATTTTTAGCTGGATATGCTTAGGGGTTTTAGTTTTGACACTTTGATCCCTGGTTTTCTCCTGTGTGGGGCCAGACTTTTTTGATAGTGAAAACAGTGCTCAGTCAATCAATCAACAAGTATTTACTAAGCACTTACTTTTTGTCAGATACTCTCCTAGGTACCAGGAATTAGACTTGTAGTTTTATAAAGGTAGGGAGCTCCCCATGAGAAACTCCTTCTACAATACAAGTACTTCATCTGCAGCTTATAGTCTTTAAATGTTGCCAGGGACACGGAGAAAGTAAGTGACTTGTCTAGGGTCACATAACCAGACAAAATTCCAACTCAGTTTTTCTTGCCTATTGTTGTCTAGCTACTGGGTCATTCTGGTTCTCTGAGGATAGATAGGCAAAAATTAAATGACCCTGGCATTCAAGGAGCTTGCCTCTTATCAATAGGGAGATAACAGGTCCAAATATATGTATAGACAAAATAAATATATTTATAAAATATATTCTGTACATTATATAACATGGACTATGTAAATATAGCCTCTACACATAGCTAATATGGATACTAGTGTATAAAGATTATATATAGTCTATACACTATTGGCAATTAATTGATGAGTGTCAGTAAATTTGTCAAAAGTTGTTCATAGAGGCAAGACTGATAACTGTGCACCTAATGAACTTACAAGAAGACATAGGCTAATCATGCCTATCAACCAATCAATTAATAAACAGGCATTTATTAAGCTTCTGCTATATGCCAGATGCCATGTTCTAGATGTTGTGGAAACAAATACAAAGAATGAAATAATCCTTACTACAAGGAGCATTCTAACTAACAGGGGAGACAATAAGTACATATATAAGCATAGTGAACTGGATTGGGTGTGAGGGAGATCTGGGTTCAATTCCCCACTTAGACACTTACAAGCTGTGTGACCCTGGCAAGTCATTTAACCTTTATTCCTCACTTTTCTCATTGGCAAAATGAAAAGGTGTGACTCCTTGGACTTTCAGCTCTCCTCTAGCTCTAAATCTATAATCCTATGACCCTATGATCATGTCATCCAAAGTATAAGGCAGTCATGAAGGGAGGGTGCTGTAGAGGAAAGTGGGAAAAGTTTCCTTTAGATGAACTGAAGTAAGAAAGTAATTCTGTGAGGCAGAAGTGAGAAAGGAGTACATGTGCAGTGGATGAACAAGACAGTAAGAGGTCTTTACAATTTGACGTGAGAGACCAACCTCTCTCCATTTATCAAACTGCATAACACTATACTAAACACTGGGGGAAAGGAAAGAAAAGAAAGGAAAGGAAAGGGAAGGGAAGGGAAGGGACAAGAAAGGAAGGGAAAGGAAAGTGTAATGGGAATGCAAATTTGGAAGATTTTCCCTGCCCCTAGGCTAAAGTGCACCTGAAACCTGGGGTGGGAGGCTTGTTTTTCAGTAGATACTTCTTGATTGGCCAGTGGGTCCAAAAGGTTGTTACATTCTCTGAGCCAGGAGAAGGCTATATAAGCCCTGATGTGAGGCTTTGTTTTGGGGGCTCACTTTGAGAAGTGTTCTGTGATTTGATCTGGATTCTGGGAAGCCGTTGTCCAGGGCCCCCCCGGCTTTGAAAAACGCAGATGTGGAAACCCAGATGTTGACTGGGTATGGATGTAATGGTTGGACAGTTTGGAAATCTGTCTACTTGATCTGTTTCTGTCTTGATAATTCTGCCTGTGTACTTTGAAGTTCGGGGTGCTGACCTTTTTCCCCTGAACAAGGTAAACGATATATGTCTGATTGATTAAAGTAAGCTTGTTAACCCATTTTGAGTTGCTTTCCTTTAACAAAGCAGATCCAAGAACCTGTATGGGCAGCCACCCTGAGCACGCTTGGGGTGCTTGCCGCTACAGAAAAAGGGAGGGGAGTGGAGGGAAGGGGAGGAGAGGGAAGGGGAGGGGGAGGTGAGGGGAAGGAAGAAGGAAAGGAAGAAAGGAAAAAAAAGAAAAGGCAGGAAGGAAGGAAGGAGAGAAAAGGAAGGAAGGAAGGAAGGAAGGAAGAAAAGAAAAGAAAAGAAAAGAAAAGAAAAGAAAGAAAGGAAGAAAGAAAAACTTTTCTTAGCTCACAATTTAGTAGGTGAGACAACATGCAAATAACTATATGCAAACAGTTATGTACAAACAAGATGAATACAGGATCAATTGAAGATAATCAACAATGGGAAGGCACTAACATTTAGGAGAATTGGAAGAGGCCTCTTGCAAAAGGTAGGATTTTAACAGAGACTTCAAGGAAGCCAGGAGATGGAGCAAATTAAGATTAATGTTGAAAACCTCTCCATTAAGGGCTAGAAAGTCCTAAAATTTGTATTGGTGATAGAAATACCCCAATGGTTGAAGTTAATGCTTTTTTGCAGCATTAAAGTATAGACTGAGTCTCTCTTGAGATAGTTCATAAGCATTGGGCAAGCTCTTAAGTCTACTTACTGCCTTTAATGATAACACTTGATAAATATAGATGTTGCTTGATTGAACATATATAACATATATCTGATTTGTTTACCATGGGGAGGAGGGGGGAAGAGGATGGGAGGAATAGAATTTAGAACTCAAAATTAAAAAAACAAACAAATGTTTAAAAATTATTTTAATGTAATTGGGTAAAAATAAGATATTATTTTAAAATATATAGCTGCTAGTCTAACTTGTAATCATGTTGAGACATGAAGTATTTTTTTTTTAATTTTCCAGCTTGTTCTTTGAGTAGTTTCTATAGAGGTAGAAATAGGGACATGGGAATGTATGGCCATGGCCTGGAGAATGCTTGATCAGGCAGGATAGAAGAGAAGCCCCAAAACCCTCCTCTTGCTGAGGTTCACCCATAAAGGGAGCCCTGAGGTCCTGACAATGGAGCTTTTTAACAACTCTCAAGGACCCATCCAGGAGAACTTGTTTATTTGTAATGAGCTATGGTTGTAATGGCATAATATGGCTGTATATAATACTGGCTGCTTAGGGGATTGGTGCTTCATCCATCCGTGTGAATGCCCTATGAAGAAAGCCTGGGATGGAGGGAGAATGGAGATTCTGGAAGCAAACTTGTACTGGCTGGGATATTGGGCTTTCCCTTTTGGACCCATGGGACCTAATCAACCCCACAGGGCTTCAGAACCCGACCGTGACACCTCTGTCACCTTTTACTTCCTTATTCAGTACTAGATGATCCATAATGTCTTCCTTGCGGTTCTTTGCAATCCATCATCTTCAAGAATGTTTTCAATAAGTGAAAATAAAAATATACATGCTGGTCTACTGATTCTTGGTAGATATTTGATAGTAGTAAAATATGTCTTCTGTTTTTCTTTCCCTGGGCTCAGGCACAAAAATACTCCAGCGGCAGTGACATATTACACTATTTTTTTTTTTTCACAGAGTGCCCTTGACTGCCTTCTCCTGGCAAATGTGTGGGGTGACAAAGTGTGGGAGGGAGAGGAAGGGCAACCTGGGGCACCCATAGCAGGGTTCTCCTTTGCTACAAAAGAAGCCTGGATTTCATTTCTGATTTGGGCTGGCTGCGATGGGGTCAGAATAGCTGTGGTTACTCCATGTTCTCCCCTCCTCCCAGGAGACTAGGTGCCTTTTACTAATAACTTCTTTGGCTGATTCAACAGGAAAGTCCATAGAATCCTCCACACCCAGAATAACTACAGCTGGTTCCAGGAATTGAAAGGTGGGGCTCTATTAAAGCTCAGAAATTCTCAAGGGAAAGACTTGGGCCTAGGGAAGGATTTTGAGTTCTTGTTTGGGGAGAAGATCTGGAATTCCATTTGATTCAATCTTTTACTTCTTATGAGAGGCTCAGTACCAAAGTGTCTCTATTTCTTCATGAACTATGTTCCTGTAAGATTTTTACAAGCATGACAAAGGGAATTAGGTGCATTGGGTACAAAGCTAGACTAGATAAATGAACTTTACGGTCCCTTATAATTCTAGGAGTCTAAGCTATTCTAATGTCCTATCCATGAAAACTGTGTTTGTTAGTGTGGTAACAATACTTCAATACTAATTAGAGGGCTAATTTAATGACAGTGTAGAGAGGAAGGGTAGCTGAGGGGTTAGATTTGGGGTCTGAGGACTTGGGTTCACTTATTAGCTCTATTACCACCTCTTTGGCAAGTCATTCAGTCTTCCCTCTATAGCAGGAAGGGGTTGGACTTGATGACTTCTGCTTACATTTTAGCTCTTGAATCCAACTAGGGGCAGCCTTCCAGGCAGAAAAAGTTGGGTTTATATCCTTTCTCTGACATACACTGACTTCATTCATGGGTAGGTTACAAACCCTTTCAGTACCTCCAGGCAGTCCTTTAAGCCTATATTACAGAAGAGTTGTCAATATGCATTGGTGGAGAGAGTTTACATGCTAGGATTTACCTATGCAGATAAAATCACATGTCTAGACAAATTAAAATTTTCAAAGGACGTATGAAGAAAGATGCTATCTGCATCTGGAGAAAGAACTGATAAATAGAAGTATATATATAATAATTTTACATATATTTACATATATGTATAAAATAAATACACATATAAATACATCTATTTATAAAATAAACATATATGTATATAAATACATATATTTATGCCTATATTTATCTCTAGGGTGAAGTTGGGGGAGGGGAGAAAAAAAGAGAAAAAAAGAAATTTACATAATTTTGTTGTCTTTTTGAAAGGAATAGCAAATTGTGTATAGCAGATTTGCAGTTTCATGTACAATCTTCTTTTTATTATACTGTTACGGAAATCCTCGCTTTGTTACATAAGTATATATTAATGTAATATAAAAGAGGAAAATAAAAAGCAATAGGACTTTTTCCTGGTGAAGTGCCTCACGATCCTTGAGGTTATGGACAGATTGGTATCTTTCTGCATCCATTTCCCTCTACCCTTAATCATTATTGGCACAGCACTGCATTCATGAGAAGTGTTCAATACACAAACAATATTTGTTTGGTTAGACTGAGCAATATTGGTTTGAACTGTGTTGAATTGAATTAAACTGAAATGAACTGAATCAAGCCCTTACCTGGTGAGCATTACTTTTAGCTCCTTAAGAGCAGAGCTATGTCATTATAGCCTTTGTATGTATCTCTAGAGTCTAGTATAGTTCCTGACACAAAGTAGGCAGTTAATAAGTATCTATTAATTAACTGAGGTCTATTTGTTCCAAGATAATCCCATCCTTTCCTTGTTGTAGAAAGAAACTTTACAAGATTGTAAGGTGTTACTAATCAATAATATAGCCATAAGTGATCATTAGCAAGGATGAAATGTTATACAACTAAATCTTTTTCAGCCACAAGTGTACCTTACAACTTGGCCCAAGTTCATATTTTTCTAAAACCATGAATTCCCATGATGAAGCCATAACTTGACTCTCTTTGCCAGGGTCTTCAGATACCACATCTCACACAAATTGTTTCAAGCAGAACTGGTGTTACCTATAGAATTGTCAGGGCCATGGCAGCCATTTGTTTGAAGACATTTTACAGATCTACAATTTATGCATTTGTCATATAAGCAGAACTTTCCCCTACATAATGAGCATACCATGCTTGCTGGAGCTTTCCTGATTCCTAGTTCTAGAACTTTCTTCCTCACCCTGTTCACATCATATTAATGCCCCTACAGTCTTTGACACTGCCGATCACATGGTTATGCCCTATTCTATTCACATGCATCTGATCAATGTCACTCATCTCTTCTATTTAGCCAGGAATTCTTTTTTTGCATTTCCTACTGTTCTTGTTCATTTTTCTGATTCTTCTGTACCATGCAATACCAGGAATCTCATTGTGGTTCCTTCTGGAAGAACTCCTCAAAGCCTACTGGGCTGTTTGTGTCCTTGGACATAGCATTCTTGAGCTTACTGTCATAGTTTTTCAATGAGGTTTCTGGGACACGGACATTTCCGGCGCACGGAATGTCTGTTAAATTACCAGCTGGCTTGGAAAGGCCAAAGTCTCAGCTGAAACAAGTGGTGAAATTATTACCCCTTTGAATGGGAGAATTAATTCTGGGAAGTTGTACAACTGCTCCTACTGCTCCGGTCAGAATTTCCCAACAAGTTCAAACCTTTTGAGAACTGAATTCCCATTAACAGATGCTCAGTATGTGAAGGTGGGAGGAGATGGCCAGGCTACAATTCCCACTGGACTCACCTTTTGGAACGAATTGGCAACTGGAGCTATCACATGAGGAGACATTGAAAGAGGAAGGGATGGCAACAAATGCTGGTGATGTCACATCTACAGGGACATGGTGAAGTTGAGTTGTAGTGCTCTGGACAACATAATCATGAAATTACAGAGTTGAAAGGTAATAGAATCCTCTCAGGGCAAATATCACAAAGTGACTGTAAACACAAGTTACATTTTATTTTTCTCAAGCTCTGTGATGATACTTTTTGGACCTGGGTACTTTCATAAGACTATTGAGGAATGGAGACAGACTATCAGAAAGCTCTGGTGCAATCATTTATTTATTCTTCCTTGAAAGAAGCACTGATGAAAAGAGGTGTTGAGCATGAGTTAAAGAGAAGAAAGATATTTGAGCCTAGTTTTGAAGGAGAAGAGGGAGGGTTTTTATCTTAAAAAAGTTTAGAGAAATGAGAGAACCACAAGTCTTTATTTTGGGAGTGTAGCTCAGTGTGGAGAGAACAACATAAGAGAAAGAAATTGGATATAGTGACAAAGAGGACAAAAATTGGGAATAATTACTCTTAGAGGGTTATAGAAAGACAGGCAAAATTATATAATACTTGATATTTCTTCTTGAAGGAAAAGTTAAATGAATTACAGAAGGAAATTGAAAGTAAAATTATATAGTGGAGGACCTCAATTTACCCCATTTCAGACCTAGATATATCTAACCATAAGATAAAGAAGTTAAAGAGATGAATATGATCTTTGAGATGTTAGAGATGATAGACTTCTGGTGGATCTATACCTACTGCTAGATATATACCTCAAGAAAGTCAATGATAAAAAGAAACATTCTTCATACCTTAAACTATTTAAAGCAGCACTTAAAGAAGCAAAGAATTAGAAACAAAAAAAGATATCCATTGATTGGGGAATGGTTAAACAAAATGGGACACATGAATGAAATGGGACATTTTTGATCTGTAAGAAATGATGAATATGATGAACACAGAGAAGAATGGGTAGACTGTTAAGATGCATAGGGAAGTAAGTAGAACCAAAAAAACAATGTGAATACCAACTACAATAATGTCAATGGGAAGAACAAAATCAAAACAAACACAAATTCAATGTTATAATATTATTATGACCAAGTTTGGTTCCAAAGAAGAGATATGAAAATGCAACTTCTGATGTTCCTTTGTAGAAGTGGGTGACTATCAGTGTGGGACATTGCATAAGATGTTGAACTTGGGTGATATTTTGTTAAATTTTGCCGAATTGCTACTTTTTTTTTCTTTTTTGTTCTTGGTAATATGGGATAATGAAAAGGGAGAGAAGTAAGGGTATATTTTGGAGATGTAGGTGATGTAAAAAAACCTATAATTACAAATATTAAAATTTCCTTTTTAAAATCTAAAGAAAGAGAAAGGAGAGTATTCTGTCAATCTAAATGACCAAAAGAAGATAGGTTTTTTTTTTCCCTAATTAATTAATTATGTAACAGAAGAAGACATGTCCTTAAAGGAGGGAAAAAAAGGGCTACATGAGACCTATTAAAGAAAAAGTTCTGTTATGGGAGATGGGAAATGAGGAATAGGGCCTGAAAGTTGCTGTTGAGAGTGTTGGGGAAAAGGAGAGCTTTCCTGAGGAAAAAGGGAGCTCCAGTTCTTCTTCTGATGACTTCCCCCAAATATCAGCTCAAAATATTCTATACCAGGAAGTTATAGAGATATTATTGTCATTCCTTCTGGAAAGAACTTTTGACATTTTTTTTTTTTGCTTCATTTATGTCTCTGCATGCAATAGCTTTAAGTACATTCTCAGAGTAGCTAGGCTAAATTTTCACTCAACTCTTCTTTTTTCCTCTTCCTTATTTCTTCCTTCATTCTTTTCTACATTTTATTTCCTCTTCCTCAAAACACACATTTATTAAGTGCCT
The DNA here is from genome assembly GCF_028583685.1 of Petaurus breviceps papuanus. Classification (NCBI taxonomy): domain Eukaryota; kingdom Metazoa; phylum Chordata; class Mammalia; order Diprotodontia; family Petauridae; genus Petaurus; species Petaurus breviceps. The sequence goes on along the minus strand of NW_027185779.1, from coordinate 3,087,916 downwards.
ATTATATTCCAAGTACTGCTCTAAGCAATAAAGATATAAAAACAGAAATGGGACAGTATCTGCCCTCAAGGAACTCACACATTTTACCAAAAGATTTAGAACTGGAAGAGACACAAGAGGGTATAATATATAACCTCCTAATTTTCCATGTGGGAATCCAGAGAGATGAAATGAATATTCAAAGTCCACAAAGGCCATCAGAATTAGGGATAGCATTGAAACCAAAGTAGTCTAAGTCCAAAGTAGTTGAAATCAAAGTAAATGCTCTTCCTATTACAACAAACTGATAAGGAAAGAAGGAATCAAACATTTATTAAGTACTTACTATGTGTAAGACACTGCATTGTATTTTTTTGTTTGTTTTTACAAATGTTATCTCATTTAATCTTCACAACCACCCTGGGAGGTAGGTATTATTCTTTTCTTCATTTTATAGTTAAGAAAACTGATGCAGATATAGGTTATGTGACTTGCCTACAACCAGTAAATGTCTGAAGCTTGATTTGAACTCAAGCCTTCTTGATTCCAGTAGTACTCTATCCATTTCACCACTTAATTGCCTCTATTTGTCACTTACTGGAATAAATTACATGAGATTATACACATATAAGCAGATCTGCTACTGAAACAAAAGAGAATATACATATATATGAATGTATGTATATATATGTATATACACATATACATATGTAGGCATATATATGTATGTGTATATATATATACACACATATACATAGTCATTTTAGAGATATATAAGCTTTCCTCTACATACTGCTTTGGCTACAACTCCACAAGTTTTGGTATGTTGTCTTGTTGCAATGAACTTTAATGAGATTATTGATTTTCTATGATTTGTTCTTTGAACCACTTTTTCTTTAGGATTAGAATTTTTTGTTTCTAATAAATTTTTAATCAACGTATCAAAGACCCTTTGTTGAATTTAATTTTTTATTACATTGTAGTCAGAAAAGCATTAATTTAATATTTCTGCTTTTCTGATCTGATTTGTGAGGTTGTTATGACCTGATACATGGTCACATTTTGTGAAAGTGCCATGGTACAACTAGAAAAAGGTATACTCATTTCTGTTCTAAATCTATATTCTCCAGAAGTCTATCATCTCTAACATCTCAAAGATAATATTCATCTCTTTAACTTCTTTATCTTATGGCTAGATATATCTAGGTCTGAAATGGGGTAAATTGAGGTCCTCTACTTATATAATTTTACTTTCAATTTCCTTCTGTAATTCATTTAACTTTTCCTTCAAGAAATTGGTGCATATTTGTTCAATATTGATATTAATTTATTGTTTATGTTACCTTTTAGCAAAAGGTAGTTTCCCTGGTTAACTCTTTAAATTTTGTCTGTTTTTGTTTTTGCTTTGTTTGAGGCCATAATTGCTATCCCCATTTTTTTAACTTCAGCTGAAGCATAATAGATTCTAATCCAGCTCCTTATTCTAACTCTCTCTCTTTATATATATGTCTGTGTACACACACACACACACACACACACACACACACACACACACACACACATTTTTCTGTCCTTGAACCAATTCAAATGAGAGTGAAGTTCAAGCCCTGATCCTTCCACCCACCCTATTTTCCCCTCTCTTGCAAAAACCCTTCCTTGCTTACCTCTTTTATGTGAGATAATTTCCCCATTTTCCCCTTCCTTTTCACTTTTCCCAGTGAAAACCTCTTTCTCATCCTTCCATTCTTCTTTTGAGATCATCCCAACATAAGAGACTTATACCCATGCCCTCTAAGTAAACTCCTTTTAACTACTCTAATGATGATAAGTTTATTAGAGGTTACATGTACAATTTTTTCTATAAAGGAATGTAAGCAATTTAGTCTTATTAAGTCCTTTATCATTTCTCACTTATGTTTGCCTTTTTATGCTTCTCTTGAATCTTGTGTTTAAATGTCAAATATTCTATTTCACTCTGGTCTTTTCATCAGAAAAGTTTGAAAGTCTTCTATTTCATTAAATATCCATTTTTTCCACATATAGGAATAGACTCAATTTGCTAGGTAGGGTTATTCTAGGTTGTAATCCTAGCTCCTTTGCTTTCTAGCCTATCATATTCTGAATACTCTGCTCTTTTATAATGGTAGCTGTTAAATCTTGTATGATACTGGCTATGGTTCCATGGTATTTGGATGTTTATTTTTTTCCTGTTTGCTTTCAATATTTTCTCTTTGACCTAGGAGCTCTGGAATTTGACTATAATATTACTGGGAGTTTTCATTTTGAGATATCTTACAGGGGGTGATTGTTGGATTCTTTCAATTTCTACTTTGCCCTCTGGTTCAAAGACATTGGGACAGCTTCCTTAATAATCTCTTGAAATATCATGTCTAGACTCATTTTTGGATCATGGCTTTCAAATACTCCAGTGATTCTTAAATTATGTCTCCTTGATCTATTTTTCAGGCCATTTGTTTTTCCTATGACATATTTTACATTTTCTTCTATTTCTGAAATTCTTTTGACTTTGTTTTATTGTTTCTTAATGTCTCATGAAGTCATTAGCTTCCATTTGATGAATTTTATTTTTAAGGAGTTATTCTCTTCATTTTTGTGTCTCTTTTAGCAAGCTATTTTTTAAAAAGAATTTTCTTACATTTTTCTCATTTCGTTTCCCAATATTTCTTCTACTGTTCTTATTTCATTTTTAAAATCTTTTTTTTTTTTTTGCTCTTTCTACCTTTCTTTATCTCTTTTAGGAATTCTTTCGGGCTGGTGTCTGTTCTGCATTTTTTTCCTTTGAGACTTTTCTTGTAGATATTTTCAAGTCATTTCTTTCTGAATTTGTTTCTTGAGCTTCCCTGTCATAATAATACCTTTTTTTTTTTTCAGATATTTTTCTTATTGTTGTTTGCTCATTTTTCTAGCCTATTTCTTTAATTTGGACTTTATATTAGAGTTGAGTTCAGTTCACCTCTAGGGGAGATGACTGGCATGAGTTCCTGTCTTTTATGCTTTGCTTTTCCAGTTAAATCTGGGAATCTGTAAGCTTTTGGTGCTTCCAATGTCATGTGATGTGGGGAGAGGTCTGGTCACTCCTAGTCTGTGCTCTAGTCTTTATCAAGGTAGGGTCCCTGCTCTCTGAAGATTGTGACTGCTCTTTCTGTCTTCCTAAGCTGCACTGAATTGGAAAAATGACCCACTGTGACTTTTTCTTAAGTCCCTGTCCTCAAGGAGCTTACATTCTAATCGGGGCAAATAATATGTGTATAAATTATATATATATATATATATATACACACACACACACACACACACACACACACACACACACACACACATATAATATACATATATAAATATACACACATACATGCACATAATATACATATATACATACACACATATATATGTATATATAATGAATGCAAAGTAATTTGGGGTGGGAGAGTAGAATCCTAGAGCTCTGATAACCAGGGAAATTAGTAAAGTCCTCTTGTAGGAGGAAACACTTGAACTGAGCCTTGAAGGGACCTAGAGGTTCCAAAAGGTTGAAGTGAGGTGGGAGAGCATTATGAGCACATGCAAAGACAGAGAAAGATACAATGGTAAATAAACCAGTTTGGTTGAAACTTCATGTTGGTGATAAGGTGGGGTGGAGTGAGGGAGGAACATAATCCATCTGGAAATAAAGATTAGAACTAGAATATGAAAAGTTTAAAATGCCAAACAGCAGTGAGGTGGCTCAGCGGATAGTCAGTCAATAAGAATTCATGAAGTCCCTACTGTGTTCCAGGCACCACGGTAAGTGCTGGGAATACAAAGAAAGGCAAAAGATAGTCTCTGCCCTTGAGGAGCTCACGCGCTTCTGGGGGGGGGGGGGGGAGGGAAGGCGGGGCACAAAATACAAACAAATAGGTACAAAGAAGTTCTATAAATAGATAAAATAAACTGATGAATAGGAAGTAATTAGTGGAGGGAAGGCACTAGAATTAAGAGGGATCTGGAAAGGCTTCCAATAGAAAGAGGAATTTTAATTGGGATTTGAAGAGAGTCAGAGAAGTCAGGAGGCAGAGGTGAGGAGAGAGAGCATTTAAGGCATGGGGAGAGTCAGAGAAAATGTCCGGAGCTGAGAGATAGAGTATCTTGTTCAAGGAACAGCAAGGAAGTCAGTGTCACTGGATTGAAAAGTACAAGGCTGGGAGTAAGGTATAAGAAGATTGGAAAGGTAGGATGGGGGTGGTGGTAGAGTTAGGTTATGAGGGGCTTTCAACACCAAATAGAGAATTTTTTCCAGTAAATGATAAGGGACCACCAGAATGTATTGAGTGGGTTTGGGAGTAACATGGCACAATCTGTACTATAGAAAAATTACTTTAGCAGGTTAGTGAAAGATGGAGAATAGAGTGGGAAGAACTTGCAGAAGGCTGACCAATCAGTAGGCTATTGTAGTAGTCTAGACATGTGGAGATGAGTGCCTGAACCAGGATTGTAGTGGTATCAGCGAAAAGAAGGGTGCATATTGGAGAGATGTTACAAGGGTGAAATGAACAGGCCTTCATGACAGAATGAATATAGAGGATGTGAGACAGCGAAAAGTCCTGTTAGGGTACCTTGAGCAAAGGAATGATATGGTCAAATTTGTACTTAAGATATATCAAATTTGCAGTTTTGTGTCAAGTGGTTTAGAGAAGAAAAGGATGGATGCAGGAAGACCTTGACATTATTCTGATCAAAATCAAGTGAGACATAAAATAGGATGACATATGCTCATTCAAAGGTGCTGTTCTCTTTGCTACTTTCATAGAGCATGCCCAGTTCCAAATGGAAGAGGGATTTTTAATAGATGGTTATGTTCTCTAGCTGTTCCTGTCTAAAGTTAACACGGTGCTGATTGCATTAACTTCAAACAAGAACATTGTAAATGCAAGGTGGGATTTTTGTTGTTATTTTCTTCTTTTTGTTGGAGTTCAGTTTCCTAGACTCAGGCTAAATTGTTAATATATGAGGAATTGATCTCCTTTGAACCTTGATAATTCACAGCTATGCTGAGTCAAGTAGGTTTCATGCCTTCTAGCTCTGAGGCAATCAGGGGCCAAGTCTTTGTTATACATTCTGGGAGGCTGGCATTTTACTTTGGGGGTTTGCTCATGAGAAGGATCTTTTGATGTCCTAGTTGAGACTTTGAGTAGCCATATGTTCAGAGCCCCCTCCCCCCAACTGCTCAGATTTCTGTGCTCCCTCAGTCCAATAATGTATGTAAAGTATATAGCAATATTGCTTTAGTCAGACAGCTGGAATGTTGTCTGTTGGTCTTCCTGCTAATTTCTTCACTTGTATTTTTCTCTGCTTGTGTTTTCTCCACATTCAGGGTGCTGACCTTTCCCCTGAACTAGTGAGTATAATTAAAAATAGGATTGTTAACTCCTTTTTGAGCAGTCTTTCCTATAAAAGCAGATCAAAGAACCTATGCTAGCAGGTCATCTGGGTGTGCTAGGGGTGCTTGCTACTACAAACATTGACTTCCATAGTGAGATCCATAAGCATCAAGAAGATTCTGGCCTAACTAGTCACATGGCAAAAACAAAATGGACGATGTATCACATTCTTGGTAAGCTTTTAAAAATACCTACCATATGCAAGAAACTGTGTTAAGTGGTGGGGATAGATAGGAATGCAAAAAAAAAATTCCTTCTCTCAAAGAGAACACTTTTTTTTTGCTTTTTGGAGGGGGGAGGGCAGGGAAATTGGGGTTAAGTGACTTGCCCAAGATCACATGGCTGGTAAGTGTGTCACATGCCTAAGGAAGGATTTGAACTCAGGTCCTCCTGACTCCAGGGTCAGTGTTCTATTCACTGTGCCACCTAGCCTCCCCAAAGAGAACACATTTTAATGGGAGAGACAAACATGAAAAAAAAACTGGATACATATCAGATATATACAGAATAGGTAACAGATAATCTCAGAGGTAGATACACTAGCAAATATGGAGAAAAGAAAAAGGGCTCCTGCAGAAGGTTGGTTTTAATTGAGTCAGAAGAGAGAAGAGTTCCAAACATTGCAGTCAGTTAGGCAAAATGCATAAAGTCAGCTCCTGAGATGAACTGTTGTGTGTGGGAAACAGCAATTGGGTCAGTATAGCTTTATTGTAGAGTAGAAGAGAACAAGATGTATGAAGATTGGAAAGGCAGAAGGGGACCAAGATATGAAGAACTTTAAATACCCAATGGAAGACTTTATATTTGCTTCTGAAGGTAATAGGGAACCACTGGAATTTAGTAAGTTGGGGAATGTGGAAGGGGGGAAGGGGCACATAGTCAGGTCTATACAGGTAACTGAATAATGTATGGATTGGAGTGGGGAGAGAAATGAGACAGAGCTATCAGAAGATAATGAGAAGAGTTCAGGAAAAGGCTGATAAGGGCCTGATCTACCATCCTGTCTGTGCAGACTATAATATGTGTTTGGGGGGCAGTCATCCCATAGAGGTAGTCCATTATTGCATAGGACTTGGGAAGGTACTACAGATGGAAAACGAGGTAGAGCCAGAACTGAATAAGAGAACAGATTGGATCAACTTTGGTAATCTGGAGTATTTTTAATGACCCAATGTTCTTCCTGAAATAAAAGCCTGTATTTTTTTTTTAAATTTTAAGCAATATCCTTACAATTACATTCTGTGGCTATGAAACATGGAATACCATAATATTTAATTAGAATTTCAATTCAACCAAATGGCAATGGAAAGACATAAAATGGCTATGAGTGAACAATATAATATTAACAATGAAAAATTCTACTGAGAAATGACAGAAAAAATAATTTAAATTTATTTATTTTAAATATTCATTAAAAAATTTTGTTTGAAGTTCTCTCCCTCCCACCCATCCTCCAACCATTGAGAAGGTAAGCAATATGATATAAATTATACATGTGAAGTCATGCAATATATATTTCCAAGTTAGTCATGTTACAAAACAATAAAATGCAAGAAACAAAAAAAAAAGTGAAAAAAGTATGCTTCAATTTACACTCAGAATTCATTAGTTCTCTCTCCCTGGAAGTGGATAGCATTTTTCATTATTATCCTTTGGAATTGTCTTGGATCATTGTCTTGTTCAGAGTATCTTTCTTTCACAATTGATCATCATTTCAGTATTGTTGTTACTGTATACAATTATCTCCTGCTTCTTCTCACTTCACTTTGCATCAGTTCATGTAAGTCTTCTCAGGTTTTTTCTGAAACTATCTTACTAATCATTTCCTATAGTATAATAGCATTCCATCACAATCATATGCTACAACTTATTCACCCATTCCCAAATGACAGACATCCCTTCAATTTCCAATTCTTTGCCACAACAAAAAGAGCTGCTATAAATATTTTTGTATATTTGGTCTTTCTCCATTAATCTCTTTGGGATACAAAACCAGTAATGGTGTTTCTGGGTCAAAGGTTATGCCCAGTTTTATAGCCCTTTGGGCCTAGTTCCAATTTGTTGTCCAGAACTTGTTGGATCATTCCACAACTCCACCAACCAGTGCAGCAGTATTTTTCCACATCCCCTCTGGCAATTATCTTTTTTCTAGAAAAGGTATTCTTAATGGGTATATGTGCCAAGGAAATAAGGTAGACTGGACATATAGTGAAAGCAAAAGCAAAATGATAAATAGTTCCTGGACTCTATTAGTATTCACTGAATGCTAAGAATTCTAGAAGTAATCTTCCCCAGCATGTTGGGTGGATCCCTGAGGAACAATTTATAGTAGGCCATGGATAAGACCCATACTCACATGGGAAGAGGAAGTATTCAGTAAGTTGCCATCTACATATACTGTTGCAGGTGTTATCAGGAAGATTAAAGATATAGTTTGTTTTGTGGCATCAAGACATAGACACTTTGATGAGAGGACAAAGAAGGTTTTCAGTGAAAAGATCTAGCTTCAATAATTAGCATCAGTAAATAATCTCAAATTGTTATTGGAATTAATAGTTTTCATTCAGAAAAACTTTTTTATTATTAATTAATTTTTAGTTTTCAACATTCATTTCCACAAGATTTTGAGTTCCAAATTTTCTCCCCATCTCTCCCCTCACCCCAATCTGAGACAGAATGCATTTTGATTACTCCTTTCCTCAGTTTGCCCTCCCTTCTCTCACTGCCCCCCTTGGCCCCCCATTCCCTTCCTCCTTACTTTCTTGTAGGGCAAGATAGATTTCTACACCCCATTGCCTGTATATCTTCTTTTCCAATTGCATGTAAAAATTAATTTTTTTAAACATTTGTTTTTAAAACTACGAGCTCCAAATTTTCTCTCTTCTTCCTTCCCCACCCACCCTCATTGAGAAGGCAAGAAATTCAATATAGGCCATACATGTGCAGTCATGCAAAAATACTTCCATAAGGGTCATGTTGTAAAAGACTAACTATATTTCTCTCCATCCTATCTTGCCCTCCCTACCCCTGATTATTATATTTTCTCCTTTGACTCTGTCCCTTTTCAAAAGTGTTTTCTTATGATTACCTCTTCCCCCAATCTGCCCTCCCTTCTATCATCACCCCCCCCCCCCCATCCCTTTCTACCTTACTTTCCTGTAGGGCAAGATACCCGATTGAGTATGTATACTATTCCCTCCTTAAGCTAAACCTGATGAGAGTAAGGTTCACTCATTCCCTCTCACCTTCCCCATCTTCCCCTCCATTGTGAAATCTTTTTCTTGCCTGTTTCATGTGAGATAATTTACCTCATTCTATCCCTCATTTTCTTCTTTTCCCAATATATTCCTCTCTCATCCCTTAATATTATTTTAGATATCATTCCTTCATATCCAACTCACCCTGTGACATCCATCCATCCATCCATCTTTCATCTATCTATCTATCTATCTATCTATCTATCTATCTATCTATCTATCTATCTATCTATCTTTCTATCTATCATCTATCATCTATCTATTTCCTCCAACCACCCTAATACTGAGTATCTGAGCCCGGATTTGATCCAGGTCATCCCGACACTGGAGCCGGTGCTCTTACTCACTGAGCCACCTGGCCGCCCCTGAAAGTCAAATTTTCTATTCAGCTCTGGTCTTTTCAGCAAGAATGATTGAAAGTCCTCTTTTTCATTGAATTTCCATTTTCCACCTAAAGTATTATACCCATTTTTGCTGAGTATATGATTCTTGGTTTTAATTTGAGCTCCTCTGACCTCTGGAATATCATATTTCAAGTCCTTTGATCCCTTAATGTAGAAGCTGCTAGATCTTGTGTTATCCTGATTGTATTTACACAATACTTAAATTGTTTCTTTCTGACTGCTTGCAATATTTTCTCCTTGACCTGGGAACTCTGAAATTTGGCTACAGTATTCCTAGTTTTCCTTTTGGGATCTCTTTTAAGAGGCAATCAATGGATTCTTTCCATTTCTATTTTGCCCTCTTGTTCTAGAATATCAGGTAGTTTTCCTTGATAATTTCTTGAAAGATAAAGTCTAGGCTCTTTTTTTTGATCATGACTTTCAGGTAGTCCAATACTTTTAAAATTATCTCTCCTGGATCTATTCTCCAGGTCAGTGGTTTTTCCAATGAAATATTTCACAGTCTTCTATTTTTTTCATTCTTTTGGTTCTGTTGTATAATTTCTTGATTTCTTATGATGTCATTAACTTCTATTGGCTTCATTCACATTTTTAAGGAATTATTTTCTTTGGTGAGCTTTTGGATTTCTTTTTCTATTTGGCCGAATCTGCTTTTTAAGGCATTCTTCTCCTCATTAGTTTTTTGAACCTTTTTTGCCATTTGAGTTAGTCTATTTTTTAAGGTGTTATTTTCTTTAGTATTTTTGGGGGTCTTCTTTAGCAAGCTATTGACTCATTTTTCATGATTTTGTTGTATCACTCTCATTTCTCTTCCCAATTTTTTCCTCAACTTCTCTAATTTAATTTAGAAAATCTTTTTAGAGCTTTTCCATGGCCTGTGACCAATTGATATTTTTCTTGGATGCTTTTGATGTTGTCTTCTTCTAGTTGTATGGCTTGATCCTCTTTGTCACTAAAGTAAGATTCTATAGTCTGACTGCTTTTTACACTGTTTACTCATCTTCCCAGCCAAATACTTGACTTTCTAGCTCTTTGTCAGGGTAGAACTCTGCTTCCAGTGCAGGTGGGGGTGGGAGTGGGTGTACTCTCTCAAGGTTCAGGGATTTTGTATCAACTGCTTGATCCTCCAACATCTGTGGTCCCAGAGCTCTGGAAGCAGGTGCTGCTGCTACTGCTATTACTGCTGCTGTCACCTTTGCTTCCCCAGACCTGGGGCCAGAATGTGCTCCTCTTTCACCCAGGTACCACAGAGTGCCCCCACTGACCTTCCACACCGTCCTCATCATTTGTGAGTTGAGAAGTCTGGAAACATCCACTGTCAGCAATTCGGTCCCCTGAAACCTGCTCCCATCCTCTCTGTGCAAGCCCATGCCAGACTGTGCTCCACTCCCAGCCCGGTGTGATATACCCTTCCTGTTGACCTTCCAGGCTGTCTTGGGCTGGAGATGTGTTTCACTCCGTCATTTTATGGGTTCTGCAGCTCTAGAATTGTTTAGAATCATTTTTTACAGGTATTTAGAGGGGTTTGGGAGCGAGCTCAAGCCAAGTTCCTGCTTTTACCTCACCATATTGACTCTGCCTCCAGAAGCCCTTTTAAAGTAACAATATCTATCATTCAACTTTTTAATGAAATTCATGACTATTTGGGGAGGGTGATGGAAAGTGACCAACTTTACCAAAAGTAGAAACCAGGACTTAGCACTGTCATCAATAGAAGACTACAATTAGGTGAATTCATCAGTATTTTAATGTTTCTATGAAAACATTTTTTCATTTGATGATAGGTTACTATCTTACCTCTTACATCATAATATTTTAGGTCTTTAAAAGGATATAAATCTGGATATAGACTGTGTGTTTGTCCCAAATCTGATCATATCATCATAGATTATGATAGGCCACTGAATGTGGCCTATAATTAGTGATGTTTTCAATTTCATTTGTATATTTTTTTCTTTCTCTAAAGGTCTCCTTTTGGTCATGTAGCCTATATTGAGAGGAAGCCTATCTTCACACTCAAACAATAATATTCCTATTAATGATGACATCACTAAAGTAATGTTTCTTCATGTTTATTTGGTGAATCACATGTAGCCTTAAGGCCATGGATTGGTCATTACTGCAATGAATGATCTGGTTTGGGGGCTGAATGAGATAATATTAGGGTGGCACTTTCAGTTGTAAATCATTTTCAGCTGTAGCAGTGGCCTGCTGCTTTTACTCTCTTTTTCTTTGAGTGGAGGTAGTTACAAGTAGTGATATAACCAACAGGTAGGCAGCAGAAGAGAAGAGATACCAGCTCTACCAAATTGCCTGTGGGACTCTGGTTGAATGTCTCTGGGCCTCGGTCTTCACCTCTATAAAATAAGAGGAGAGAGGGATAATTGTACTAGATTTTCTCTAAGGCCCCTTGCAGTTCTAAATCTATGACTCTCTAAGAAAACAGGATCTGGGATTACTCATAAATTGAATAATGGATCCCTTGAATATTGAATTGATCAGGCATGTTTTTAGGGCTTTGCCCCTCTCTTTTCCCACTTCTCCCCCTTCTTTAATAAAGAAGCAACATTACCTACTTCAGTGGCTTAGCACCAAGTTGTGTATGTGGGAGGAGAAGGTTGTGACAGTGAGACTGAAACAGACAGAGATAGGAGACAGGGAGAGAAAGATAGGAGACAGAGAGGGAGGAGACAGAGATGAGATAGAAAGGGAGAAAGAGAGACAGAGAGACAGAGACAGAAGGGGGAAGGAGAGACAGAAAGGGAGGACACAAAGTGGTGAGTGAAAGGGGGGAGACACAGACAGACGGACTGAGAGGCAGAGACAGAAACACACACACACAGAGGAACGAATGAACACACACACACATACACACACACATCCCAGAGAGACATAGAGACAGAATTTGAAAGCTGCAACCAAGCCAGAACTACACCTTGTCCTTTTGGATACCTGCCTGCTTTTCTGTTTGAAGTTATATATTTTCCTCTTTGTGTCTGTTTTATCTTCTCTGATCTCCCCTCAGCCTGCTGTGCCTTGCAAAGAGGCAGTGCACTGAAACATTAGTAAACATTTTCTTCTTAAAATGAATATATTGCTTGTGAGATCAATCTGTCTCCTAAGGGACCCAGCTACTAGTCAATCTTCTAAACCAAATTGTATTAGCAACAGATGTTTTCTCAGTAGTATAAGAAAGACTCCTCCCCGCCTCCTCCCCACCTCCCCCTTCAAACAGACACATTTCTCTGAATTTGGCACAGTTCTCTCTACTGCTGGGTATGGTCTTTATCCACCAAAGATTTTGATAATAACACATATATGACAACAATGTTGCCTTCAGTTGTTTAATGGAAACCTGACTCCAGTCCTGAGACACTGGCTGCAGGGAGGGCTTTTTGGCTTTTCCCTTCTCTAAAAACAGACCACACAATTGTGGTGGGTGAGAGAGAAGCCAAAAAATTAAGAGATCAGATCCAGGCAAATTTCTCCTTCTCACATAGAGTGTTTGTTTTTCACAACCTTCCCCCCACCCCACCCTTTTCCCTTCTTGATTCCCTGGTATACCCCATTCATGAAAAAAAAATGTGATGGCCTAGACTTGTACCCATTGGCTATTGTCCAGAGTAGCCAAGCCTCTCTCTCCTCTAGAGGAGAGGGGGAATGCTAATTTTCCAGGAGGGATTTGTAGATTTTTGAGCCCTTTAACATGCAAATGTGCTTCCTGATTAGATTCTAACAGTTTCCCAGCTCGGTCTCACTGGCACATAATGACTTCAGTTATCACTGGGGGGTTGGGTTCCCTTGCTACCTTTCGATCTCAAGGCAGTTTTATCAGGACAGCTCATTTACAATCTTGAAATCCAATCGGAGTTTGTTTTAGTTCTAGGTTTTTTTCCCCCCTTAATCTATCAACTTGGCCTCTTTCAGTAACTTCATAGCTGAGTCAGGTTTGTTGACCCTTGCACCTGATTTCTGTTAAACAATCAGACGGATTGTACAATGCTCATTTGAGTAAGATGTTAGACTGGAAATGCCACCAAGCCTATTTTGTTTCCCAAACGCCTTGGTGGGACTGAAACAGTCAGTGATCTGAATGTCTGAGGAATGAAGCTCAGGAGAAACTGGAGATGGGGGTTTACTGTTAATTTGATATTTGGAAACAACATTTCAGGCTCCATGTGGATCCTGACCAGGCTGCCAAAATGGAATTTTCCTCCGACATCCCCATTGCCAGGCCTGCTAATCCCAAGGTATTGTTGGATGCAGACGGTATCTTTTTGCCTCCCTCTTGGTTTACTAGCATTTTTTTTTGCATGCTATTTACCAAGAGAAGTGCTGAACTTTTAAAGCTGTTTGGGAGCACTGATTAGAGCTTGAGAGAGTTCAGCTGCCCCCTCCCCCACCCTTTATCAAACTTGATTTAAATATTTAAGTTGAGATCCTTCGTGTTCCAACTCCTAGACACTTCAATGCCAGATGCCTCACTCTGCCCCAGTGTAAATGGTTCTCCCTTTCTTCTGGGGATTCTGTTTTTTTTCTTGTATTTCTGTGATTGAATACTACTGCCCCTCACGACCTCTTCCTTCTTCTAGGCCCTATCTGATAACTAGTTCATCCTGAGGAAAGTACATGAACATGTAGGAAGAAAGATGAAACACGAGGCTAGATAGAGAAGAGGTAATGGGTCCTGGGAGCAAATGGAGGTGGGGGCTTTCAGAACAGAAGAGCACTCTAAATATGCCTTCCCCTAACACTTTTAGTACAAGGTCTTGTAGAAAAACAACAGCAACAGCAATAACAACAATATATGTATGATAATAATTTGTGTGATAATATTTATATGGAATGTTTGGGTTTTTAAAACACATTTTATATATATTGTCTCATTTGCTTCTCAAAACAATCCTATGAAATAGGTGCAATTCTCATCCCCATTTCACAGGTCAGGATACTGATAAGGGTTAAATCAATCTTCCAGGGTCCCATAGCTAATAAATATTTGAGGCAGCATTTGAGTTCAGGTCTTCTTGACTGACTATTGACTGACCATTGTTCTAGACACTTCACCACAAGGAATGGATGTATGTATGAATGAATTAATAAATGAATAAATATCTAACCTGGTAATACTTTATTTATCAAATTCAGTGATCTCTCTACTATACCACCTAACTGTTTTGATGTTTGCAAAGGGCTTTAAATATATTATCTCCTTTGAACTATTTATATATCATTGGTGCTTAATATATTTTTTGAGGGGGAAGGGAATGAATGAATGAATATAATAAGCTCCTTTCCTTTTTGCCTTTCTGTTCTCAATCCCCAGGGAAATCTCTTGCCTATAGTATTCATTTAATAAATTTTTAGTGACTTGTTGAAAAAATAAGAGGGAACCTTAAGGAGGCAGAGTGACCATGGGGCCACTGTCCCATTCTGAGCTGAATAAATAGAGTAAGAGTTTTTCAAGAAACATTGGTGTGGACCATCTTTCTTTGAAATTTACTAGAAACATTAGAGCAGACAAGTTGGTCCTAAAATGCCCGATCCTGTTCTAGGATGTGTACATCTTTGAATTCTACATAAACAGTTAATCAGGGCAGGCACTCTGATTGGTGCTCAGCTGTAAGGTTGTGACTGATCCTAGAAACAGAGAATCTCAGAGATAGAACGACCTTATATAGGAGGCCATCTTGTACTATGATCACAGAATCATGAAGCTAAGAATGGAAGGGACCCTAAAGGGCATCTACTCCTTTTTAAAAGAATTTTATGTATTAGGAAAATGAAGACCAGAGAAGTTAAATGATTCATTTAGGGTCATGATTAGAATTCAGATGCTACAGTTCCAAGTTAATAGGGGCATTGGCTCCTTTCATTGTATCATAAGTCCAAACCAGATCTGAGAGGGAACCCTTTCTATATCATTCCTACTAAATCATCATTCAGGTTCTGGTGCTGTTCAGTCATGTATGCCTCTCTATGACTCCATTTGGGGTTTTCTTGGCAAAGATAATAGATTGATTTACCATTTCCTTTTTCAACTCTTTTTCCAGATGAGGAAACTGAGGTAAACAGAATTAAATTACTTGCCCAGGGTCACACAACTAGAAAGATCTGAAATCAGATTTGAATTCAGGAAGATGAGTCTTTCTGACTCCAGGCCTGGTACTCTCTCTACTATACCATCTAGCTGCCCTATTAAAGAGTCTCTAGTCTTTCTCTCTTTCTGTCTCTTCAAGGCAGCCCATATAATTTTTAACCAGCTCTAATTGTTGGGAAGATTCTAGCTAAAATCTGCTTTACTATACCTTTCACCCATTGTTCCTACTTCTGCTCTCCAAACCCATCTCAGACAAATTTATTCTATTTTCTACACTATAGGTTTTCAAATATTTAATGACAAATATCATTTCCCTGCTAAGTCTCTGCACTAATGTAAATGTCACCAATCATGATTTCTGGTTCTCACACCATCCCTTGGAAACATTTCATTTTTTCTGCCATCTCTTCTGAGTATCTTTCCTGAAATATTGTTTATAGAACTGGGCCCATACTCTCTCTATATGCCATGTCATTTCTTTCTTATTTGAGATTTTGGCTTGCTGTTGCATCTCCTCAATTTCTTTGATTTTATATTGTTTATCTTTTTATCTGGTTGATTTTAAAATAATCTCTAGGTCTCTTCTCAGCCCTTATATTTGATACCTTTCCCTGGAACTCTCCTATTTGTTTTCTATTTAACAATCTTCCCTTTAAAACTTCATAGTATCTAATTATTGGTTTTGTTTAAGAGACTCATTTTGGAGTTACATGTAATGTGAAATGTAAAAGGAAGTTGAGAAAAGTAGAGGACAATGAAAAGAGATGTAGAGTGATATTCATTTCCATCCTCCATTTTCCTTTCCCCTATCCCCTAGCTAAGAGTCTCAAGTAATCCTTTTTGTCCAGCCTTTCCCCTCCCCTGTGCATAAGAACCTTGAATCAGTTCCCAGATCCAGATCTCCTCTTCAGGTCAGAAGCTGGTGTTGGCACAGGACTAGGGCCATTAGTGTGCTCTGCATCCAGCATAACTGCCCTAGTGCCAGCCATTGACAGCTCTATGTGATATACCTGGCTCTCTGCCTTGGCAGTTTTACTCGGTATTCTCTGGACCCTTATTTCTACACTGCACCTCCTCTATCCACTGCTTCCCCTTCTTCCACCTAGGAGCTGTGTCCTGGCTGGTGATAAGTGGAGCCAACTCCACTTGGGTTTTTCTTACCCCTCATGGCAGGAAGCCAAATATTTCCAAGTGAAATCTTTTCCCAAGGACTATGTGGACCTTCAGAATACAACTCTAGTTGTTGAAGACTTTATGAGTATCTATTTCTGTGGAGGAAGCCTCCCGGTATATAGAAATGGAAAGTCTGTTTTTTGAGCCCCTGGGAATTAACTCAATGAGTTATGCCTGAGGGAGAAGATGTGAATGGAATACCCAAGCCTTCTAGCTGTTCTTCTGGCACATGTTCTCTCCCTGTTCATATCCTACTTACAACTATTTGAATACTTTCCCTTTAATTCCATTTTCCTCTTATTACTTCCCTAGTTAATTCATTATAGTGGCTCTCTACTCTGGATTGAATCATAGAATTCATAGGGGTAGAAGGGAGCTCAGAAATCATCTAGTCTTACTCCCATCAAAAGCATAGATCCCATGTGTAATATCCTTAATAAATGGTCATGTAGCCTTTGTTTGAAGATCTCCAGTTAGAAGGAACTCATTTATCACTCAATACAAGACATATTATTTTTGGACTGTTCTAATAGTTAGGAGGAATCAGCTAGGTGGCTCAGGTGTTGGGCCTGGAGTCAGGAAGCCTGAGTTCAAATCCTACCTCAAACACTTACAAGTTGTGGGACCTTGAGTAAGTCACTCAACTTAATCCATTGGAGAAGGAAATGGCAAAACACTCCAGTATGTTTTTAGGGGCAGCTAAGTGACTCAGTGGATAGAGTGCAGGGTCTGGAGACAGGAAGACATGTTCATGAATTCAAATTTGTCTTCAGATACTTACTAGCTATGTGACCCTGGGCAAGTCACTTAACCCTGTTTGCCTCAGTTTCCTCACCTGTGAAATGAGCTGGAGAAGAAAATGGCAAACCAACTTCAGTATCTTTGTCAAGAAAGCCCCAAATGGGGTCATGAAGAATCAGACACAACTGAAATGACTTAACAACAACAACAACAAATGCTATAATCTATCTATCTATATCTATCTATCTATCTATCTATCTATCTATCTATCTATCTATCTATCTATCATCTATCTATCTATCCATGGCATCTAGAAGGAAGTAAGGGTCCTGTATTCTTTCCACTGTGCCACCTAGCTACCCAATATAGCATTTATTGAACATTTATTATATGTTATGAACTGTGATTAGTATTTAGAATACAAATACTAGGAAACATGACATTTCCTGCCCTCAAGCACCTTACATTCTAATGGAAGAAGATATAATATTAAGGAAAGCTAGAAAGAGAGAATGAGGGAAATGGAAGGTGATAAAGGATGCACCAGCATTATTTAGAAATGACTGGAAAGAAGCATAAAGATCTGGTTCTGATCAAGATAAGGCCAATTCACCCTTTCTTAGGCAGCCTGATGGCTGCCCATTCCTGTTCAAGCTTTAGTACAAACAACTGATTGACTTAAGCCTTACAGCAGCTCAGAACTCCTGAGCTCAAGTGATCCATGGACTTCTGCCTCTCCCAGTAGTGCAGATTCTAGTCATATGCCAGAACATCCAGACTTGTAGGTCTTTTTGTAGCTCTCAAATTGTATCATTTAGTCAAATAATGACTTTGTCTATGCAAAGAATTGAGCCAATTTTTACTGTGATAATCATTTCTTGGGTTTGGCAACTGGAAGGATCACCAGGGTCCCTCTGCTGTGGGCTGTGACAATTCAGTATTTAGAGGAGATGGACCAAGATGCTAGGGAGGTCTGGTAACCACATCAAATGAGGAACTGCTTAAATAACTAGGGATGTTTAGTCTGAAGAAAAGTAGATTAAGGAGGGTGGGACAATATGACTGGTTTCAATATTTGAAGGGATGTTATGTAACAAAGGGATTAAACTTGTTTTTGTTAGCCCTAGAGGGCAGAATTAGGAGCAATAGGGGGGAGTTATAGAGAGACAGATCATTATTGAAGTTAAAGGGAATTTTGCACCCACAACTTCTAAAGCTATCTACAATTAGTACAGGTTGTCATGCAAATAAACGAGTTCCCCAATGCTGGACATGTCCAAACAGAGAATGGGTGCCCATCTATCAAAGGTGTTATAAAAAAGATTTGTACTTTGGGTGTTAAATTGGCAAGAAGACTTCTAAATCACTTTTGAGATTATATGATCTTATAGGATCTTTGGATTATTTGAACTTCTGTTTACCAAAGATGAAATAGAAAACATTTTGTTTCAATAGCTGTATCTATTATTCCTTACTCTTGTTAAAAAATGGGCTTTTCTCCTTTTCTTAGAGGCAGGTAGGTTGTATAGTGATTAGGGTGCTCAACCTGAAGTCAGGAAGACCTGAGTTCTAATCCAGCCTCAGACAGGAACTAGCTGTATGACCTTGGGCAAGTCTTTTAATCTCTACCTCAATTTCCTCAACTGTAAAATGGGAATAATAATAATATATACCATCATAAGGTTGTTGCAAGAATCAAGCTAGGTAATATTTGTAAAGTGCTTAGCAAAATGCCTGGCACATAGTATGCATTAATAAATGTGTGTTCCCTCCTCATGCACATGTATATAATATACACACATCTATATACACATATGGGTGTATTATATGTATACACTCAGAAGTATACACTTGTTATTAAGCCTGAACATATGTAGTATGCATTTTAATGAGTCTTATAAATTTGAACTACTTATTTTATGCCATTCTGACATATGATACTATACACTGTCAATCTGTATGTGACTTCTGTGTCTGGGCTATAATAGACTTGTATTATAGTATAATTTATCCCTAGTATAATTTATAAGAATATCTAAATGTCATAACTTGGTGATAGGTCTCCCTCAATTGAGCTCTTAACTGAATAATACCTTGATTGTGTTTCCACATCTCCACCCACAGATGAATATGCACTCATGGTTTGTGCACAAATTCAATCTAACAAATATTTACTAAGCTCCTAATGTGTGAGAGAGAAAGAAAGAGTCATAGATTTGGGGTTAGAAGAGTTTTTAGAGACCATTGAGTCCAACTCTCTCATTTTACAGTTAAAGAAGCTAAAGCTGAGAGATTAAATGAATTATCCATGGTCATACAACTAGGGACGTGTCTAGGGCAGGATTTGAATTCAGGTCTTCCTAATTCTGAGCCAAGAACTCTGTCCATGATACCTCCTGGCTATCTATATTTGATTAAGAGGTTACATGACATACAAAGATAAGTAACTATGATGTAGATATAAAGTCAAATGAAGTGTTTTTCGAAAAACAGAGCACTAATAACCAGGGAATTCTAAGTGAGTACGTAAAAAGACCTTAGCCTAAAAGGACTGGGGTTTCTCATTGTATCCTGGGTCTTCCCCAGTCATCCTGATGAATATCAGGTCACTGGATTCAGATGGCTCTGGAGAAGAGAGTAAGGCTGGTGACCTTGCATAGCCCTCCCTCACTCAAATCAAAGTCAAGTGCAAGTCATGTCATCATCTCCCTGGTGCCATGGTTCTCTTTGAAAATGAAAGACAACCTGTGAGTAGACTGAGCTGCCTGAATGGGGACCCAGCTAGTCCTCTGTTTCTCTCTCTCCCTCTCCCTCTCCTCTCCAAAGGAATGTAAAAGATGATGGCCAGAAGCTGCCCACTTAACTTTGGGTTCACTGGCTAGATTTCAAAACCTTAAACCAAGTTCACTCTGAAGCTCATACATTGGACCACAATAGGTCCCTGACCAGGTTCCACTTAATGACTATATTTTGGTCCCTCCTACTTTAGAATGAATGTCAATGGTAACTGTTTCTCTTTGGAACAGCAACCCTGATGGTCTTCCCCTCCCAGCTTGATTATTTTTTCTCTTTTTCAATTAAAGGGGCCATCCCTTGACTCACTTTTTTTTTTTTTAAAGCAATCAGGGTTAAGTAAGTTGCTCAAGGTTACATGGCTAGTTATTTCTGGGTGTGGTGCTAAGTATCTGAGCCCGGATTTGATCCCCAGGTCATCCCGACACTGGAGCCGATGCTCTGACTCGCTGAGCCACTTGGCTGCCCCTTGACTCACTTCTTAAAGAGGCCTATTCACTGAATGGGTGTTGTTACCTCATTCTAAGTGAGTACATAAAAAGGCCTTTGCCTAAAAGGGCCAAGGTCTCCCATTGCATCCTGAGTCATCTCCAGTCATCCCGATGAATATCTGGTCACTTGATTCAGATGACTCAGGAGGAGAAAGTGAGGCTGGTGACTTTGCACAGCCCTCCCTCACTGAGATCCAACTCAACTGCAAGTCATATATCATCATTTCCCTGATGCCATGATCCTCTTTGAAAACAAAGGACAAACACAACAACTGAGCTATGCATTGAAAGAACTTAGATATTCTAAGAGGTGGAAATGAGGAAGGAATATATTCCAGAGAAGGAGAGTGAAAGCACCACTATTTATATAAAAGTACAGTGATAGGAGATGAAATCATTCATGCGTAAATGCTATAGTTTCTACAAAATAAAGCAGGAAGAGTAAGTGGGAGCCAGATTATAGAGGATTTTAAATGCCACATTGAAGATATAATATTTTTTTTTCCCCCAGAGTCAATAGGTTGCCACTGATGATTTCTTGGTAGATAGATGAGCAACAGTCAAGTATGTATTTTAGGAATAGCATTTTAGTAGCTATGTGGGATACAAAGACAAAAATAAGACAATTCTTGCCCCTAAGGAATTTGTGCTATATTGTGGAAAACAACACGCAGGAATTTAAGCAGATATAGAATATATACAAGGTAATAGAACTGATGGGGAAGAGGGATGGGGACTTGATCAGAAAAAGCTTCATGTAAGAGGTAGCTCTTAAGGTAAGCATCCTGATAGAAATTGGAACCATGCAAGATAACATTGAATAAGGCTCCCACCATTTCTCCAGAAGGTACAAGGAGGCAGCTGGTGCTACCTAAAGTCTATCTATCCATAGCAATGAAAATGTGCCTTCATGATTTAAAAACTTGGGTCAAGAAAGAACTCCAGAGTTGGTGTGGAGCAGCTTTTATTGGTCTAAGATGTCAGCAGTTGTATTTAAGAAGTGTGAACCCTGACCCCAATGTGTTCAACACATTGTCTACCCTCAAATAGCCCATGGAGCTACCTTTTGTTTCCAAGCGAAAGCACAAAGCAATGTGTTCAACATTAAGGTCAAGTCTCATACTTATTCACTAATCAGATAATATCAAATGTCTCCTGTTAGTTTATGTAGAATTGTTCAATTATAATTAGATTTGTTCAAGTATAATGCAGTTTTCAATTGCATGGTTCTAAACTTTTGCTATTGCTTCAATGATGAAGCATTCACTGTGATATCCTGAGAATCACATCCCTTTTTCTTGGCCAATATGGCTTCTTACAGACACATATCCTGCAACTGAGCCCACCATCGAGGAAAATCTGAAGTTGGCAGAAGGTGGGGCAAGATGTGTTCCTTCAGTACTGCTTCTCCTCTGGATGACACATATTCTGGGAGAAGTCCAAGACTCTCAGTTCCAACTTTTGGTGACATTTATAAAGAGAATGTCCACATTATTTATTATTTAACTAATGAGATCACATCTTTAGAGTGGGAAAAGGTTAGGTACCATCTAATCAAACCTCTTCATTTTACATATAAGGAAACTGAGGTCTAGGGAGGTTAAGTGGTTGGCCCAAGGTCACATATCTAGCAAGGTGACAGAAGCAGGATCCCTTATCTCCTGATTCCAGGCAGTCAGAAAGCATATATTAATGATTTACTATGTGTAAAGCACTGGAAAGACAAAGATAGACTTAAACAATCTGCCCTGATCTCAAGGACCATACAAGGAGACAGTGTATAAATACATAGGAACATACAATACATATACAGAGTATATGATGGTAATCTGATAATACCATTTTTCCTTTGTAAGCATTTCATAGATGCTAGAGAAAGAGAATTTAGTAAGAGGATACTCATACGCTGGTATGTGTGTTGTACTGGAAAGAGTATTGGAGTTAAGAACCCTTATCTATAGATGTTTGGTAACATAACTCTAACTCTTAATTATTTTATCACTCTAGGTCTCAGTTTCTTCATCTATAAAATAAGAGAGGTAGATTAGATCATATATTCTTAACCTTTTTTTCTTTTTTTGTGCCCTGGACCCCTTTGACAAGGGATAGAGCCTATGAACTTTTTCTCAAAATAATGCTTTTAAATGAATAAATAAAAATATATAGGATTACAAAGTTTTCTGACCCTACTTTCTGAGTACTAAGTGTCTTTTATTTTATTAGATTTTCTAGTTCCCTAAGGTGATTTAGGATCCTCTGTTCCCTGACATTAGCTTACCCTCCTCCCATACCCACCCCCACTTCAATTGTCTTTTTTTTTTTTTAAAGCAATCAGGGTTGAGTAACTTGCTCAAGGTTACACAGCCAGTTATTTCTGGGTGTGGTGCTAAGTGTCTGAGCCCGGATTTGATCCCCAGGTCATCCCAACACTGGGGCCGGTGCTCTTACTCACTGAACCACCTGGCTGCCCCTTTCAGTTGTCTTTTAATTCATTTGGTGTTAACATAGGAGAGTCAGGGAAGCTAAAAGTCATGATACTTGGCACATTCTGCCACCATCACTATGGATACAGAAGGGGGTTGCTCAAGTTTAAAGTCTATTTTACATTTTTTTTTCATGACTTACCATTGCCAAAAAAGTTATCAGTTATTGATCAATTTGCTCAAGTACACGTCTTGGTAATAGTAATAACAACTATCTGTCTCTGTCTCTGATATATATATATATATATATATACTGTATATATGTGTGTGTGTGTATATATGTATATATATATATATATAAAACATTTCTATAGTGCTTTAGAGTTTTACAGACAATATCTTCATCTTATAATCAAACTAGGAGTTAGAGTAAATGCTAATTTTATCCACATTTTACAGATAAGGAAATTGAGGTTCACAAAGTTTAGCTCAGAGTTAAGTGACTTCTTCAGAGCAAGATAATTTGTAAATCACTTCATCTGAATTAGGACCAAGTCTGCCTGATTCAAAAGTCCAGAATTCTATGTCACATTGCCTCTACTTAATTACTTAGGGCATAGATAGCAGACTCAGTCTGTTTTTGGATTTGTACATGGAAGCCTTACCCCTACTAAAACTTGGACTGCACTGAGATAAGTTTCAAAAACTTTGTGTCAGCATGGGTAAGCGGCTCAATGAATAGAGGACCAGCCCTGGAGTCAGAAGAACCTGAGTTCAAATCCGGCCTTCGACACTTAACACTTACTAGCAGTGTGACCTTGGGCAAGTCATTTAACCCCAGTTGCCCTGCCCTCCCCCTCCAAAAAAACGCAAAGAAACCCTCCAAAACTTTTGGCCATCTTTATGTCATAATTAAGTTACATTTCTGGGAGATGTCATAAACAATAACCAAATCTTCATGTGATGACCACAATTCTTTTAGGGTTTCAGGTTCATCATTCTTAATGCCTATTTTCTTTTGAAAAATAGAATTAGAAGAAATATCAGAAGACATTTAGAATAACTCCAAAATCTAAGTAGTAAGTAACAGAATAAGGAGTGAAGTCTAGGTATTCTGACTTGGAAGCAAATGTTTTTCCAACTCTGTTGTCATCTCCGTCATCTCTAGACTTGACATCCCAGTTGATGATCTGAAGAATGGCCAGCAGAGGGCAGCCAAGATGGTGAAAGGCTTTTTACTCCACGTCATAGAAGTATCACTTGAGTAATTGGGCATGTTTACCCTTGAAGAAGGGAAGACTTGGGTAGGGGTCACAATGGCTATGTTCAAATATGTGAAGGGCTGTTATAGATAAGAGGGATTAAGTGTGTTCTGCTTAGTCCCAGAGGACAGAACTAGGAGCAATAGATGCAGGGCACAGAGGGGCAAATTTATGCTTTTTGTCAGGAAAGAAATTTGCTATTAGAGCAGTTCCAAAGTGGAATGGGCTGCCTAAGGAGGTAGTATGTTTTCTTTCATCAGAAGTCTTCCAGCTGGATTGGACTAGTGGCAGGTAACATTCACTGCAACTCTGAAGTTCTGAGGTTCTGTGATTCTTTGAACAAAGCACCTATTTCTATGATATTTGATGAAAAAATGTTACATCTTTCAGTTCCTCATGGAAATGAATATCATACGGCTATTGTAGAGAAGCAGCCAACATTGGACGAGGTTGTTCTCAGTCTTTATAGACAGGAATTCCACATAGATGGTGGCCAATGACAATTCATTATCATTCTCAGAGCCGCAAGAAGTGCCCAAATCATACAGATCACATGTGATAGTTTTTGTTATATTCATGAAGTTTATTTTTATTTGTTCTTTTAAAACAACAAAACAGAATTCCTACGTCAACCTTGTAAAAGTGTACCCACCTTCCCCCCCCCCATCCCCTTCCCCAACCTTCCCCAACTTCTTTCAATTACCTAAAAGAATGGGCAGGTCTGAAATTCCACTAATTTTTTTTTAGAGAGATATAGTGTCATTTGTAGGACATAAAAATATGGACTTGAGAAAAGATGTAGAGTTTCCATGAATACTTCCTTTAAAAATTTTTTTTATATTTTTTTGTTTTTGTTTTGATTTATTCTTTATTTTTTAACATCCTTTTTCCCCTTCTTTTTCCCCAAGAATACTGAATAGTGAAAGTTTTTAGAGGATCAAAGAGATTATCTGGCATAGCCTTCCTTTCTTACTCTTCTCACCTGAACTTCCCAACCTAATGTAAAGAGGGGAGTTCAGTTACTTTGATATTGGAAGATTAGAGACAAAATGGACCTTTGAGATTCCAGGTCCTTAATTTTGCAGAGGAGGAAACTGATGTTCAGAAGTTAAATGACCCATAGAAGTAAAAGTGGCTTTTTACTCTAAATCAAGTGATTTTGAAACTAAACTCCGGTAACTTTTAGCTTCTTTTCTCCTCTCCTTTTGCTACTGGGAGCAGCTTGTAATCAGTTTTCCACACTACTACATATCTCTTCACTATTTTCTCTATTCCTAGTTATTCTTCCCACTTTTCAGTAGTTTAATAAATGTAGCTCTCTATCCCCTTCACCAAAATGTCCCTTCAGAGTGCTTTATTTCTTCTGGAGCTTCTTAGATGACTAGTTTGTTATTTTTTAAAAAGTGGTTCATACTTGGGTATTAAAGGTTGATGATATTTGGGTTTGTTACCCCTTCCACTGGTATGTGCATTACAACTGGGAATAATTATTAAACCAAAGAAATTAATCCCTAATGGTGAAATTTAGACTCTGTGACAAGCCGGTGTATGCATACACATATATGCACACACAGAGATACCCACATACACACACATATATGTGTATGTATCTATCATCTATATGTTGGGGAGGATTCTTCACTGGCCCCTCAAATCAAATTTAGGTTTATAAGAGGCTTGTCCTGTCTATACTATCAATATAAGGACATCTAGAATAGAGGAGAAAGATTAGTGGAAGGGCACATAAATACCCATTCCTAACTCCCCATCACAAATAGATAGAAGAGAAAGCTGTTATTAATTAAAGTGAGGAAGACAGAGAAAAAAAGACAAATTCTAGAGATCAGCATTCTTGTCACCTAGTCATGTAGTCACCTAAGAAACAGTCATTTTTCTTTTTGCCAGTGTCTTAACAAGATTAGTTCTATGTGTGAATGGGGTAGAGAATTTAGGAGCCAAGACTTGTCTATGAAGTTATATCATTGATGGTTTGTTCTTGTGCAAATCTGTCTTCAACACACTCTATGCCTTGACTTCTACACTCAGACGAAAACAAGGTATTTATAAAGCACTTAGAGATTTTTCAGAGGTCACAAATCACTTTACATTCAAACTAATGACAATAGTATTGGTCAATAGGGAAATAAGTTATCTACAATGTTAGAGTGTCACTGCCCTGCATAGCAGTTGACCTTTAAAATTCAGAGGACACTCCATAAAGAAGAGAAATAAACTCAAGGGAACCATTTGACTAACTTTCTAATTCATATTTGACTGGGGAATGTTAAGTGCTTTCTTTGGTCCAACTGACTTAAAGTTCAAAGGTATGAAACAGGTATGATCAGCATATGTTTTCAGATTAGGAAAGAAAGAGCCAAAAGTGTTAACATGGAACTGAATCAGGAAATAAGAGAGGAAATGGTAAGAGACCAGCTAATTATTCTAAATGAGCTCCTCAGCAGACTGAGAACTATATCTGAGGATGCTGAAAGAAATTGCTGAGCTGATGTTGATAATCCTTGAAAAACTGAACAACAGGAAACATGGCACAGGATTGAAAATGGGCAAATGTCCCATTTCTTAAAAGGAAAAAGGTAGATTCTTTAAACTATAAGACTTTAGTTTCTGATACAATTTTAGAGAATATTATTAATGAGATGATGGTATATGTGCACTTGAAAAGGAAAGTGGTAATATGAACCATCCTGGATTTGTCTAGAACAATATATACCCAACTAAATTAATTAATTCATTCTTTGTTTCTTTCTCTTTCTTTCTTTTTTTCCTTCTTTTCCTCTTTCCCTCCCTTCCTTTCTCTTTCCTCTCTTCCACCCTTCCTTCCTCCATACCCATTTTTCTCTCTCCTTTATTTCCTTCCTTTCTTTTTTCTTTCTCCATGCCCTCTTCTTTTCCCTTTCCTTCCTTCCTTCCTTCCTTCCTTCCTTCCTTCCTTCCTTCCTTCCTTCCTTCCTTCCTTCCTTCCTTCCTTTCTTCCTTCCTTCCTTCCTTCCTTC